>NC_141873.1:238323238-238626269 GCF_056163025.1 Triticum urartu
AAGTAAACATGCACTTTTCAATTTAATTCCAGAAGCAACAATAAATGGTTTATTATTAGGTTTCATTTGTTGCTCAAATTCTTTTGCCACAGTATGATTTTCACTCTTATTTTTCTCCTGTTTTGCTTTATTAGCTCTATTAATATCATCTTTCAAAATGGATTCAGGAGTCATAGGAAGCAAAGTAATATGGCTATCCTTATGAACAAGAGTATACTCATTATTTCTACCATGGTGTATAGAATTTTTATCAAATTGCCATGGTATACCAAGTAATAAGGAACATGCTTGCATGGGTACCACATCACAATCAACACAATCAGCATATGTAGAGATACTAAAATGCACATGAACAGTACGTGTAACCTTAACCTTGCCGCTGTTGTTGAACCATTGGATGTAGTAAGGATGTGGATGTGGTCTTCTGGTGAGAGATAGCTTCTCCACCATCTCCATGCTAGCCAAGTTGTTGCAGCTCCCTCCATCTATGATGACGCGAACAGAACGTTCCTTCACAACTCCCTTTGTATGGAACAAATTATGCCTCTGATTTTGCTCAGCTTGTGTAACCTGAACACTGAAAACACGTTGAGCAACTAAACATTCATACCCGTGAGCATCTTCAGCAGCCATGTATTGCATCTCATGATCAGAATCATCTCCACCGTGTTCTTCATGTGTAATAAGAGCCAAAGTCTCCTCATCATAGTCACTACCGGACTCCTACCCACCATCCTCAGTAACAATCATCACACGCTAAGATTTGCATTCTCTCTCAAAATGTCCTCTTCCCTTACAATGATGACAAATAATATCACTTGTGTGCCCTGTTGATGCCATGGAAGAAGAAGGGCTCTGTGCAGGCCCTGCAGGTGTGCTCTTGGCAGATAGTGGTGGTTGTGCCTACTTTCTTGTATCACGGCCGGAGGTGGCACGTGATGGAGGTGCTGGCGTAGTGGAAGTAGAGGATGCACGTGGTCTCCATGATGAAGATCGACCTGCAGAAAAGTTAGTTCGCGCCAATGCCTATCGATCCCGCACTTCACGTTCAGCTTTACAAGCAAGATGGAATAAACGAGTGATATTAGTATACTCCTTATACTCTAGAATGGTCTGAATCTCTCTATTTAATCCACCCATAAAACGTGCAAGCATAGCTTCATTCTCTTCAACAATACCACATCTAATCATGCCAATTTGTAATTCCTGATAATATTCTTCTGCAGAATTTTTTCCTTGTCTTAAATGCTGCAATTTTTAAAGTAATTCACGTTGATAATATGGTGGAACCCAACGAGTATGCATAGCAGTTTTCAAAGCAGCCCAAGTAGTTGGAATAGGATATAATCTACAATGTTCAGACCACCAAACACATGCGAAGCTAGTGAAAGCACAAATAGCAGCAGGAACACGTCTCTCCTTAGGATATTGTAAACATGTAAAACGTTGTTCAGTTTCTAAGTCCCATGTAAGATATATATCAGGAATATATCTACCCTCAAATGGTGGAATATTCAATTTCAGTTTAGGAAGATGGTCATGATCTCGTACCTCATATGGTGGTGCGGCACTACCGTTGCGATGATATACCTGAGGACGACCTGGTGGTGGTGGTGCTGGTGGTTGCACGTAGTTCTGATTTTGATCAACCTCATCCTCATAATGGTCCTCCACGTTTGCAGTAGCAGCAGGAGCGACAGAAGCATCAACAGCGACACCAGAATTTTGCCCAGGGTCAATGGGAACGCGATGTGCTCGTCCCACTTGATTTGGAAGGCGACATTGTTGTTGTTGTTGTTGTTGTTTTTGCTGAGGTGCGTTAGGGCAGCCGTTGGTGGTGGTGGGAGACGCGCGAGCAATTCATTAAACTTGTTATCGAGCTTTGTTTCGAACGTCTTGTCCATGCCATCTATCTTCTCCATGGCCTCTTCAAATATGTTTAGCACATCTTGCACCTGTCCACTCATCATTTGTTGAAATTTATCATGCAACTCCTTATTTGTCATGTTCTCCCAGTCAGTCTCGTCGGCTTGTGATCCTGCCATGGTTAGCAGCAATAGAAACACACAGGAATATGATCCTACAGACTAATAACAAGAGGTGGTGGTGGGTGTCACAAATCCGTCAAGCAAATCTCAAATTCTTACCAGTTCATACCCAGGCAGCAGGCGGTGATCAGCAACCGTCGTAGTTAAAACTCTCAAAGATTGGATAGAGCGATTACCAGGGAAAATCAAACGCACGACATAGATGTATGTGGAGCTGGGAAGGCTTATAATATGGTAGCAAAAAGGGTCAACAATAATCAATTCAAAGATGCAAAGTTGAATAAACGCTCGACGACGGTACTGTGCTGGTCCTAGGCTAGACTGTGCTAGAGACGCGAGCCTAGAACTCTAACAAAATCATGGCGCTGCACGTAAACAAGGGAAAAGCACATTCTGGAACTTTTTTTCGCTCTTTTTTTGGCGCTCTTTTTTTTGCGCTCTTTTTTTGCGAAAAGTCACTATAATGGCGAGTGTCTCAAAACTCTTCCCTTGTCAAACTGACAGGATGGGCCCGATTTTTTTTGACTTTTTTCGGAAATCAGGGCAGCGATGACGAAAAAGTGCGACAAAAAATCACTACGATGGCATGTGGCGCAAAAGACTCAGAAAAGCCTAAAAATAGGATAGGGAAAAATATTTTTTCCTGCGAAAAATTTGGCCTAAAAACTGCCCGGGGGTCTCGAAAACAAACCTAATATGAAAGGAACTCGGATTGGTGGTGGATATATGGTGGTAGGATATGGCAGCGGTGGTGGTATATGGATACGGATTGTTGTTGGTATCTGGATACGGATTGGTGGTGGTATATGGATACGGATTGGTGATGGTATATGGAGACGGATCGATGGCGGATAAGCGGTGGTGGTAGATGGCAGGGGCGATGATGATGGTGCGGCGGCGGCGTGACAACTTATGACCAGAACTCGAAACTCTAAAGGACTAGACTCTAAGACCACCAACTAGACACGATGATGCAACCACAAATTCAACAAAGCAAAATACTAAAAAGACTATGCAAAGGCTCAGATTGGTTTGAATATGATGAACTAACCCTAATTTTTTTGCCTTTTTTCATTGACTGTAGGTATGAAGAACAGACTCGATCTAAACTACGAAAAAAATGTAAAATCTCACCGAGCAACCTGGAAATCTGATACCACTTGATAGAGGCGAAGGTGTCCCGATGTTTCGATGAGATAGATATCGTTTTCTATCGGAGTCGACTTTGATGATCCGACTACGAACGTGCGAAGACGTCGCGCCTTAGCAATCGCTAAACCAACTTCCGAGGGTTATTGACCACGCCGGACCATGATCAACCTGACCATGAGGGTCTATTTCCTGCGAGCAAATGAAGAACAAGCAAGAAACAGAGATTGCAATCTGGATATTGCGAATAAAAGAGGAAAGCTTTATTAATGAAGGTGGGGTTCTGTGACGTCCTAGTTTGGTCGTTGGACACAAACGAAGTATGCGAAGTTGCAGCTATGGAGAACTTTTAATCTAAACAAAACCCAAAGTCTAAACGATGCCCTAAGGGTTGTATATGGAGAAGAGAGGGGGAATTTCGTGGCCCTTGGAGGAGGGGTCCGAATCCAACCCTAACTCTTGTTTCCCCACACATACGGACTCTAAAAACTGCCTATAATCAAATATTTCGAAATTACATGGGCCTGGCCCAAAAATAAGGTGAAGCGGCACCTAGAATAGCTTCTGGATAAAATTTATGAAGTGGCATCTTGTATATTTCGTCCAAGGCTTCATGCACTCATTATGGTGGCTTCAAAGTCCTGGAATCATCACTTGTAACTCCGTTCTTGTTCCCCTTGCGCATGCCATCATCTCCATGCTTGAACTTGCTCCAAGGTTCATCTTTCTTGTCCAAGCTAGGCCCTTCATTTGTACGCAAAACAAATGTATCCAATTTAGGCAGCATCATTTTCTCATGAACATTAGAATTGTTACCAAGAAACGAAAGTACCTGATAATTCAATTGGCGTGCGCGAGCTCTAGTAATTGGTCCAGTATGTATAGCAGCAGGGGCTGTGGGTGTAACAATGTGTTGATGTCTTCATCACATCTACAACGTCAAAGATCTCTCTCCCTACCATGGTGATGAAGAATTTGATCCGAGGACGGAACTTCCCCAAGGGAGGGAAGATGATGTGCAGCATTCCAAGGTCATCCCCATGGACCTACCAGCGTCTCACCAAGTGCCTAGCAGACCCATGACATGAGAACATGCAAGAGCTCTTGTGTAACATCCCAAATTTGCAATTTGGAATGTTACACATTAGATCATCATGCATATCATATTTTCTTGCATTTTGGTCGATCCTAGAAATTTCACGCAACTCAAGGACCTTCGGAGAGAGTTGGAGATTTCGTTATTTTCATATTTGAGAGTTTTCTCGAATTTAAAAAGAGGATCATTTGATTTATTTATTTCATCTTCAATTATTTTTCCAATATCAAAAAAAATGAGAGAGGGAATAATATGACTTTCCCAAAGTTAGGAAAAATGAAGATCTAATGAATAAATCAAATTTTGGATTTCCGGTGTTTATTTGCATTTTATTTGGATAGGGAAAAATGCGCGTTTTCAAAAAAATTGCATTTTAGGCCCGGAGAAAAGTTCATTTTGTTTGGCTCATTTTTAGGAGTCGGAGAAAATTTACTTTAGGAATTTTGGAGCTCGTTTAGATTTTCTTTCTTTTGTTTTTCTGCGCACGCCGATTTATAAAAAAAAGAGAGCAGCGCCCCGCCTGGGCCAAGGCCCAGCCGGCCCAGCCGGCCTCTTTCCCCGCGCGCGCCAGGCGCAGCCGCCGCCCCAGGCCGAGTCCTAGTAGGACTCTAGGCCGGGCCCCCCCTCCCCTTTTTCTTGCCCCCACCCCGAAGGAAACCCCCCCTCCTAGTATAAATACCTAGCCACCCCCCCTCTCCTCCCCACACCAGCCCGCCGCCCCAAGCAGCAGCAGCAGCAGCCGCAGCCGCGCCGCCTAGTCGCCGCCGCCGCCCTTGTACCCCGCCGCCGCCGGAGCCCCTCGCCGAGCCTCGTCGAGGTAGCCGCGCCGCGCCTCTCTCTTTTTCCTCGCCTCGGTTCGGTTTTTCTTAAAAGAACCGTTCCGTTTCTTTTCCGGTTCTTTGTTTCGGTTTTCTTTTCCGAAACCCTAGATCGGTTTCCTTTTCGTTTTTTTTGGTTTAGTTGTTTAGCGAGCGTTCGCCGGACCGTTCGTCTTAACGAACGTGATCACCGGTTATTCTCGGTTAACGAACGTCCGTTCGTTTAACCGTTCTTTCTTTCTTTTCGTCGGATTTATTCCGCGATCGTGATCTCAGATCCGATCTTCGTTCTAGTCTTTCTTCTCGCTCGTTTATCGGAATCAGGTGATTCAAGTGCCTGGAGTTTCGTTTCGAAACCGCCGTTCCGTCTAATCAACTTAAACAAGCTTTTGCCCGGGTAAAATTTGACCTAGATTCAACTTGCTAGAACTGAGTTTTTTTCTTCCGCCGTTTGTTTTCGTTTCTTGGTTCGGTTCGTTCTTTCTTTGCAACCGGAGTTCTTAAGTTGAACTTTCCGGTTCGTTCTCTTGTTCGAGTTTTACCTGTGCATTAGATGAGTACTTATTGTGTGCTTGTTGTTTGTCTGCGATAGATCACCTGGATTGCGCCGCTTGTTACGTCGAAACCCTAGGTCTCGCGGATCATCAGCAAGGCAAGTAACATTTTGATCATACCTTTTCTACAACCCATGTTTTATTGCATTAGATCAATCCTCACACATTGCATGATTATGATCTAATTAAATTGTGGGATGGGAAGTAGATGAGGTAGTACCTATTACCTGTATTATTATGAAACCTTTGGGAGTTACTTCTACGTTTGCTTATTATGCCATGCTATGCTAGTAGACGTGGATTGGGTGAGTGATATCCATGACAGATGTGAGTTTATTAATTTTAATGGTTTATCTAAGGTGGCAACTTAAACACACATCTGGGTGGATTGAGGCACCTGATGTCTATCAGGACTTGCCTGTTTTATTTCGGACCGCCACCCAGGCTCAATGGGATCATAAGATCATTCATGCTAGTAACTTCCGTGTGCAGCCACAAGCCATTATGGGCTCTGGCATAGTTGATTAAGTCGTGCGAACTCTTACGGGTAGACTAGCAGATGTAGGGGTTATAGGTGGTACGGTCTACCCACATGTAAGGTGCTAGTGCTTCTGAAAGACTGTGTCTCGGTCATCCGTCTTCTCAAACACCCTCTAGTGCGAGAAACCAAACGGAGGCGATCGAGTCTTGTGGGGAAAAGTGCGCAAACCTTTGCAGAGTGTACAAACTAATCATGATTAGCCGTGTCCCCAGTTATGGACAACTTGAGTATCTAGTACTTGAATATCATGTGAATCTCAACATGTTACTCTAATTAATATTGTTGGGTTTTAATTGTTCACTTAATTGGGACCAGAATGCTGTCAACCATTCTTGATGTTTAACAACCACCATGATAGTTAATAAATTTATTCCTTTGCAGTAGGGAAAAACTGGCTTTACGCAAAACTGTAACCATAGAGCTTTCCACCAGCCATATATGCATATAGTATAGCTGTTTCATTCCATTACTCTCTATGTGTTACATTGCCAGCATATTCCATGTGCTGACCCGTTTTCGGGCTGCAACTTCTCATGTTGCAGACTTTTCAGACGACGAGTAAGGTGTTTTTAGGTCGTGGTTCTATACTCAGTGATGCCGTTGGAGTTGATGGACCCATTTATCTTCCAAGTCTTCCGCTATTTTCGACACTAGATGGCCTTAAGCCATATTTATTGTAATAAGTTCTCTTTGAGACAACGATGTAATAAGTGTGTGATTGCCACTCTGCTATAAATCCTTCGATGTACTGTGTGGTGTCAGCATTACTGATCCAGGGATGACACCGGAGCGCAGTAGACTTGATCCATTCGGGTCGGGTCGCTACAGAGATGGTATCAGAGCACACGCTGACTGTAGGACACGACCACTAAGTTAAAGCCATAGATCACCATTCTCTTCTCATTTTCTAACTCCTCATCTTTTCTACTCTTTTAGGATGACGAACGCGAAGATTAAGTACGCTCAACCGGATGAAGGCACACCATTTGGATTTCACCTGAAGGAAGTCACCAAATACCTGAACATTGGATTACCAAGCTTCACGGGAACCTTCAACGCCACTCTGCCTGAAGAGGAGCGCTGGAAGATTCAAGCTCACATTCCGGGAAGGACATTCGCGCCAATCACGAAGCCCATAGATAGTGTTTTCAATGCACCAACCTGGAGTCTGGGAAGGAGCATGGCAGCTCATATCACCATGGGATGCATTGGAGAAGTTTATCAAGAAGACCTCAAGGACACTATCTACCAGATTTGCGGACGTCGTGATGAACAATGGGAGTTAGTCAGCACCAAGAAGGATAGATCCATTGCATCTTTCATCTAGGAGTTAAACCAGCACATTCGACGCCACGAGAACCAGATGTGCAATGATATGATAGAGTTGAAGAATGCGAAGGCAAGGATCATCGAGCTAGAAGGAGAACTGAAGTCTACACGCAAGGACTACATGGATGAGATCATAGCTCTAGCGAGACACAATAACGATCTTAAGCAGGAGATTGAAGAACTCAAGGGGAAGTTAGCATCCAGGAAGGAAGACGAGTACGTCGCATGTCCGGACAACTACATCATCATCGACGACACCGATTCGGATCCAAGTGAACCCGACTTTGAAGACGAAGCTGGAGCAGATATCATGGAGTCTTCCACCGGTTCAAATTTCTAGATGACCACCAGATAGTAGTAGTATTCCCCCATGTAAACATTAGTTCGAGCACTTTTGCGATAGCTAGACCGTTTGTAAGCCCTTGTTTGATTGAATGAAGTGATTTTGTGTGCATTTGCTCATGTGCATTGGGGTAGTGTTTTCTCTTTAGTCCTCACTCTATTCTTAAATCTCATCTCTTCTAAAACCCTCAGATGCCTCCGAGACATGACAATGGATTCCCACCGGAGCTCACTCAGTTGATCCAATAGCAGAATCAATTGATGCAAATGTTAGTCCAGAACCAGCAGAACAACAACAACAACCCACCACAACCACCACATGTTGACCACGTAGCCCGTTTCCTTAGGCTGAATCCGCCGGTGTTTTCCAGTAGCACCGAGCCGATAGTAGCAGACGATTGGCTCCGCAAGATAGGAAGGGAGTTGACCACTGCAGGATGCACGGATGGTGAGAAAGTGAAGCTTGCCGCACATCAGCTTGACGGACCCGCGACAGCATGGTGGGAGAATTTCACAGCCACTTACCCAGTTGACATTGTCACATGGGATCAGTTTCTGCAAGCTTTCCGCACTGCCCATGTTTCAACAGGAGCTATGGCCATGAAGAAGCGTGAGTTTCGCAACTTACGCCAAGGAGGAAGGACAGTTGGCCAGTACGTTGATGATTTCAGTAAGCTAGCACGTTATGCCCCAGATGACGTTGCTACGGATGCAGCTAAGCAGGAGAAATTCCTGGAAGGACTGAATGATGAGCTAAGCATGAAATTGATGGTAGCAAGTTTCAACAACTACCAGGAGTTGGTAGATCATGCCATCATGATTGAAGGGAAGCAACAGCAAATTGAGAACCGTAAGAGGAAGTATGGACAGGGGAAGTATAACTCTGGAGCCCAGCAGAAGCCCCGTTTTGCCCCTAAACCGGGATTTCAGTTTCAGCACACCCATGGAGGAGGTAGTTCGCACAACCACAATGGCCATAAGAATGGTAATGGGAATGGAGGAAGCAACGGCCAGAACCGGACCACCCCATCGACCCCAACCAAGAGAGACCTAAGTCAAGTCACCTGTTTCAAGTGTTCCAAAACCGGACACTATGCCAATGAATGTCCTGAATGCCAGAATGGAAATGGCAATGGAAGCTCTGGGAAGAAGCCGAACCCTTTCAACAGGGGACAGGTGAACCACGTTAATGTGGAGGAGGTTGAAGATCAGCCCGATGCAGTAATCAGTAAGTTTTTGGTTAAGTCATTTACTGCACTCGTTCTTTTTGACACCGGTGCATCGCATTCATATATATCAAGGGGATTTGTGGATAAATATAACCTGCCAACCCAAGCCCTTAGGTCACCCATGTTAGTAAGCTCACCAGGAGCGGAGTTTATGGCTAGACGATGGTGTGATCGGTTACCATTAAGGATTGGTAACTATGTTTTTCCCTCAGACCTAATAGTATTGGAATCTCAAGGATTGGATGTGATATTAGGAATGGATTGGTTATCAAAGTAAGAAGGGAACATTGAATGCGCTAGTAAGTCAATTTTTCTTACCACACCAGAAGGAAGAAGGATCAAGTATGTATCCCGGCATGTGCCAAAAAGGACACAAGTAAATTGCCTAACAGGAGTTGTGCAAGAGGAAGTACCAGTGGTGAAGGATTTTCCTGATGTATTTCCTGAGGAATTGCCAGGCATGCCACCGGATAGAGACATTGAGTTTTTGATTGAGTTATTGCCAGGTACCGGCCCAATATCAAAGCGACCATACCGGATGCCAGCAAAGGATTTGGTAGAAATTAAGAATCAGATTAAGGAGTTATTGGATAAAGGTTACATTCGCCCAAGTTCTTCGCCTTGGGGATCACCCGTACTTCTAGTGGAAAAGAAGGATGGATCATTAAGGATGGTTGTAGATTATCGGGGATTGAATGAAGTAACCATCAAGAACAAGTACCCACTGCCAATGACCAACGATCTGTTTGATCGGTTGCAAGGAGCTAAAGTATTTTCCAAGATCGATTTGCGATCAGGGTACCATCAGTTGAAGATTCGAGAGCAGGACATACCTAAGACAGCTTTTACCACGAGATATGGACTGTATGAGTATACCGTTATGTCATTTGGATTGACTAACGCACCTGCCTATTTTATGAACCTGATGAACAAAGTGTTTATGGAGTTTTTGGATAAGTTCGTCGTAGTGTTCATTGATGACATCCTGGTTTATTCAAAGAATGAAGAGGAGCATAAGGAACATTTGCGTTTGGTTTTGGAGAAACAAAGGGAACATCAGTTATACGCCAAATTCAGCAAATGTGAGTTTTGGTTGAAGGAAGTTGGATTCCTCAGACACGTTATATCCGGAGAAGGTATAGCAGTTGACCCCACTAAGGTTGAGACCATAACCGAATGGGAAGCACCAACGACAGTTGGAGAGATCCGGAATTTTCTTGGACTCGCAGGATACTACCAGAGATTCATTGAGAACTTTTCAAAGATAGCAAAGCCTATGACGGAGTTGTTGAAGAAGGATACTAAGTTCAAATGGACTGAGGAGTGTGAGGCTAGTTTCCAGGAGTTGAAGAAACGTTTGGTCACCTCACCAGTATTGATTTTGCCAGATCAGACCAAGGATTATGAGGTGTATTGCGACGCTTCACGTCGAGGACTTGGAGCAGTGCTTATGCAGGAAGGAAGAGTTATTTCGTATGCTTCACGACAACTAAAGCCTCATGAGTTGAACTATGCCACGCATGATTTGGAGTTAGCAGCCGTAGTGCATGCATTGAAGACGTGGAGACATTTCCTCATTGGAAATCATTGTGAGGTGTACACGGATCACAAGAGTTTGAAGTACATTTTCACTCAGAAGGAGTTGAACCTCCGACAAAGGAGATGGTTGGAGCTCATTAAGGATTATGACATGAGATCGCATTACCATCCCGGAAAAGCTAATGTAGTAACTGACGCATTGAGCCGTAAGAGCCATGTCAATACCCTAGTGACGGGGAAAGTACCAAAGAAGTTAGCAGAAAACCTTCGTGAGCTATGTTTGGAAATAGTTCCGGGAGGCTATGTAGCAACATTGGAGATTCAATCAACATTGATGGATAAGATCAGAGAAGCTCAGAAATCTGACAAGGAGATTGCAGCTATAAAAGAGAAATTGAGCAAAGGAAAAGCAAAGGGATTTCGGGAGGATGAGCACGATACCTTATGGTTTGAGGACCGTGTTTATGTGCCCAATGACCCGGAGATCAGGAAGTTGATTCTGCAAGAGGCACACGATTCACCGTATTCGATTCACCCAGGGAATACCAAGATGTATTTGGATTTGAAGGAAACATTCTGGTGGACCGGAATGAAGAAGGATATTGCAGCATATGTAGCAGTTTGTGACGTATGTCAGAGAGTAAAGGCAGAGCATCAGAAGCCAGCAGGATTGTTACAACCATTGCCGATACCCGAATGGAAGTGGGATAAGATAGGCATGGATTTTATCACAGGACTACCCAGGACGAAAGTAGGCTATGACTCGATATGGGTAGTAGTTGATCGTTTGACAAAGGTAGCACATTTTATTCCAGTTAAGACCACTTACACCAGTGCTACGTTGGCGAAGATATACATGACTAGGATCATTTGTTTGCATGGAGTTCCGAGGAGTATCGTATCACATAGAGCAACCCAATTTACCTCAAAGTTTTGGAATCAGTTGCATGAAACTTTAGGAACCAGACTAGAGTTCAGCACAGCTTTTCATCCGCAGACAGATGGACAGACCGAGAGAGTCAATCAGATTTTGGAAGATATGCTGAGAGCTTGTGCACTAGATTATGGATCTAGCTGGGACGATAACCTGCCGTATGCAGAGTTTTCTTATAACAACAGTTACCAAACTAGTTTGAAGATGGCACCTTTCGAAGCTTTATACGGAAGGAGGTGCAGGACACCGTTGTCATGGGACGAAGTTGGAGACCGTCAATTCTTTGGACCAGATTTGATTAAGGAGTCTGAACGGAAAGTTAAGTTGATTTGCGATAGGCTCAAGGTAGCCCAGTCCAGGCAGAAGAGCTACGCAGATTCAAAACGCAAGGAGACAGTTTACGAAACTGGAGACAGAGTTTATCTCCGAGTATCCCCACTTCGAGGAGTTAAGCGCTTTGGAGTTAAGGGAAAGTTAGCACCGCGTTTCGTTGGACCGTATATGATCTTGCAACGTATGGGAGAAGTCGCTTATAAGTTGGAATTACCAGAGGGACTGTCAGGAGTTCATGATGTATTCCATGTTTCTCAGCTGAAAAAATGTCACGCCGAGATGGCGGAGGTACCGCTAAGAGATACCGTGCCACTCGAAGCGATTCAGTTGAAGGACGACTTAACGTATGAGGAGAAGCCATTCAAGATTCTCGATTATGCCAGCAGAGTTACCCGCAGCAAGGTTATCAAGTTTTGCAAAGTTCAGTGGAACCACCACTCAGAGGATGAAGCCACCTGGGAAAGAGAAGAAGATTTGCTCAAGGACCACCCTCACCTATTTTCTAGCCAACCCGAATCTCGAGGGCGAGATTCATCTTAAGGGGGGTAGGTTTGTAACATCCCAAATTTGCAATTTGGAATGTTATACATTAGATCATCATGCATATCATATTTTCTTGCATTTTGATCGATCCTAGAAATTTCACGCAACTCAAGGACCTTCGGAGAGAGTTGGAGATTTCGTTATTTTCATATTTGAGAGTTTTCTCGAATTTGAAAAGAGGATCATTTGATTTATTTATTTCATCTTCAATTATTTTTCCAATATCAAAAAAAAATGAGAGAGCGAATAATACGACTTTCCCAAAGTTAGGAAAAATGAAGATCTAACGAATAAATCAAATTTTGGATTTCCGGTGTTTATTTGCATTTTATTTGGATAGGGAAAAATGCGCGTTTTCAAAAAAATTGCATTTTAGGCCCGGAGAAAAGTTCATTTTGTTTGGCTCATTTTTAGGAGTCGGAGAAAATTTACTTTAGGAATTTTGGAGCTCGTTTAGATTTTCTTTCTTTTGTTTTTCTGCGCGCGTAACCGATTTATAAAAAAAAGAGCAGCGCCCCGCCTGGGCCAAGGCCCAGCCGGCCCAGCCGGCCTCTTTCCCCGCGCGCGCCAGGCGCAGCCGCCGCCCCAGGCCGAGTCCTAGTAGGACTCTAGGCCGGGCCCCCCCTCCCCTTTTTCTTGCCCCCTCCCCCAAGCAAACCCCCCCTCCTAGTATAAATACCTAGGCACCCCCCCTCTCCTCCCCACACCAGCCCGCCGCCCCAAGCAGCAGCAGCAGCCGCAGCCGCGCCGCCTAGTCGCCGCCGCCGCCCTAGCGCCGCCGCCGCCGCCGCTTTGCCGCCGCCGCCCTAGCGCCGCCGCCGCCCTTGTACCCCGCCGCCACCGGAGCCCCTCGCCGAGCCTCGTCGAGGTAGCCGCGCCGCACCTCTCTCTTTTTCCTCGCCTCGGTTCGGTTTTTCTTAAAAGAACCGTTCCGTTTCTTTTCCGGATTCTTTTCCGGTTCTTTGTTTCGGTTTTCTTTTCCAAAACCCTAGATCGGTTTCCTTTTCGTTTTTTTCGGTTTAGTTGTTTAGCGAGCGTTCGCCGGACCGTTCGTCTTAACGGACGTGATCACCGGTTATTCTCGGTTAACGAACGTCCGTTCGTTTAACCGTTCTTTCTTTCTTTTCGTCGGATTTATTCCGCGATCGTGATCTTAGATCCGATCTTCGTTCTAGTCTTTCTTCTCGCTCGTTTATCGGAAGCAGGTGATTCAAGCGCCTGGAGTTTCGTTTCAAAACCGCCGTTCCGTCTAATCAACTTAAACAAGCTTTTGGCCCGGTAAAATTTGACCTAGATTCAACTTGCTAGATCCGAGTTGTTTTCTTCCGCCGTTTGTTTTCGTTTCTTGGTTCGGTTCGTTCTTTCTTTGCAACCGGAGTTCTTAAGTTGAACTTTCTGGTTCGTTCTCTTGTTCGAGTTTTACCTGTGCATTAGATGAGTACTTATTGTGTGCTTGTTTTTTGTCTGTGATAGATCACCCGGATTGCGCCGCTTGTTACGTCGAAACCCTAGGTCTCGCGGATCATCAGCAAGGCAAGTAACACTTTGATCATACCTTTTCTACAACCCATGTTTTATTGCATTAGATCAATCCTCACACACTGCATGATTAGGATCTAATTAAATTGTGGGATGGGAAGTAGATGAGGTAGTACCTATTACCTGTATTATTATGAAACCTTTGGGAGTTACTTCTACGTTTGCTTATTATGCCATGCTATGCTAGTAGACGTGGATTGGGTGAGTGATATCCATGAAAGATGTGAGTTTATTAATTTTAATGGTTTATCTAAGGTGGCAACTTAAACACACATCTGGGTGGATTGAGGCACCTGATGTCTATCAGGACTTGCCTGTTTTATTTCGGACCGCCACCCAGGCTCAAAGGGATCATAAGATCATTCATGCTAGTAACTTCCGTGTGCAGCCACAAGCCATTATGGGCTCTGGCATAGTTGATTAAGTCGTGCGAACTCTTACGGGTAGACTAGCAGATGTAGGGGTTATAGGTGGTACGGTCTACCCACATGTAAGGTGCTAGCACTTCTGAAAGACTGTCTCGGTCATCCGTCTTCTCAAACACCCTGTAGTGCGAGAAACCAAACGGAGGCGATCGAGTCTTGTGGGGAAAAGTGCGCAAACCTCTGCAGAGTGTACAAACTAATCATGATTAGCCGTGTCCCCGGTTATGGACAACTTGAGTATCTAGTACTTGAATATCATGTGAATCTCAACATGTTACTCTAATTAATATTGTTGGGTTTTAATTGTTCACTTAATTGGGATCGGAATGCTGTCAACCATTCTCGATGTTTAACAACCACCATGATAGTTAATAAATTTATTCCTTTGCAATAGGGAAAAAATGGCTTTACGCAAAACTGTAACCATAGAGCTTTCCACCAGCCATATATGCATATAGTATAGCTATTTCATTCCATTACTCTCTATGTGTTACATTGCCAGCATATTCCATGTGCTGACCCGTTTTCGGGCTGCAACTTCTCATGTTGCAGACTTTTCAGACGACGAGTAAGGTGTTTTTAGGTCGTGGTTCTATACTCAGTGATGCCGTTGGAGTTGATGGACCCATTTATCTTCCGAGTCTTCCGGTGTTTTCGACACTAGATGGCCTTAAGCCATATTTATTGTAATAAGTTCTCTTTGAGACAACGATGTAATATGTGTGTGATTGCCACTCTGCTATAAATCCTTCGATGTACTGTGTGGTGTCAACATTACTGATCCAGGGATGACACCGGAGCGCAGTAGACTTGATCCATTCGGGTCGGGTCGCTATATCTTGAAATCGACGTGACATCTCTCCTCTCACATTTCCACTTTGATGCACATGAGCATGGCTACTACCTCATATGGACACATTGTGCATACTCAGGTACCATGGAGAAGCTAAGGAGCAAGGAGAAGAAGAAGAGGAAGCTGGAAGTGAAGACGGAGAAGAAGAAGTGATGAAGAAGAAGCTACAGGCTCCGGACGACCGGCCAGGACCGGACGTCCGACAATCTCCAGGCTCCGGACATCTGGCCCTCTCCGGACGACCGACGCCACCGCACCGCAGCCAAATCTACGGATTCCCGGAGTCCAACGGACGACCGACGCTCGGACGTCCCACCCCGACCTGATGAGGACATGACTACCTTGGATACGACAAAAAATATTGCATACATGCATATTTGTCAAGTGATTTCTAGTGCAAACTATTCAATAATCTATTTATGTTATCCAGAACAAAAATACTTCACACACTTTTGTGTTTTGTCTAATTGCAGGTGTATGGGACATTTGTACAATCCACATATGAAGATAAGGGAAAAGGAGAAGTTTAGGTTCTGTTCAAAAAGTCCTCTCACGTCACTTTTGGGCCAGGAGAAGATGCAGTCCAAGTCTCTCACGTTCTGGATTCAGATTCGGACTGCACAGACATACCTGACTCAAAATGTCAACAACTTTTTCATACGGACTACGAATTGGGTGATTATTTTTTGTTGGAAAGTAGATTTCGTGCTTTTTCCAACCCAATTGGAACCAGCTTCAAATTCGTCCAGAGCATTGAGATATCGATGAAACAATCTAACGCTGCAGCAGAATCTGAGTCAAACAACAAGTCCAAAGGTGTTGCACCACCTCCACTTGGGCCCATGAGCCTTGTACGACCTAGGGTTAGTTTTAGGCTGCCTTGGGACGTCCTTCCACCTCCTTGGCCGCCACCCCTTGCTCCTATATAAGTAGATCCATCTAGTAGCTTTTTCCTGGGGATTTGTTTAGTTAAAAGTTAGCCATTACAACTTCGTGTACTTTGTTTGTGTCCAACGACCAGACCAAGACAGCTTACGGATCCCCACCATTATCAATGCTTCATATATATTAGCAATATTCAGATTTCTTTATCATATTCTTGCTCATTCTCCGATTGCTTACAGGAATAGACCTTCGTGGTCAGGCTGACCGTGCTCCGGCATCGTCAGTAACCTCAGGAGATTGGTTTAGCGATTGCTAAGGCGCAATGTCGTGCACGTTTGAAGTCAGATCATCAAAGTCGTCTCCGCCAAATCGATAGTTATCATCTCATCGAAAGATCGGGACACACACGCCTCTATCAAGTGGTATTAGTTTTTAGGTTGCTCGGCGAGAATTTCTAGTTTTTCCTAGATTAGATTTATTTTCTTATCTATTGTCCAAGAAAAAGCCACAAAAGTAAGTTAGATCTATTCATCCTTTGTCCAAGACAGTTTGAACCTTTGCATTTTTCTTTTCATTGCTTGCATAGTTGAATTATTGGTTGCATCATCGTGTCAAGTTGCTGGTCTTAGTGTCTAGTTCGTTTAGAGTTTCGAGTTCTGTTCACATTATTCACGCCGCCGCTGCATCATCATCCCTTCCGGTGTCCGTCACCCATCCATCAATTTCCACCACGTGCTACCCATTGTTCATTGTCACAATCATAGTTGAGGTCGTTCACATCTTCGCTAGATCCAATCTACATCTTTTCTAGTTTGTCTTGGAATGAGGGAGAGAGAAAAAAGGCAGAGAAAAAAAGAGATAAAAAGGCAGAGAAAAAAGAGAAAAAAGTCAGAGAAAAAAAAGGAGAGTAATAAAAAATGTGAGGAAAAAAAGAGAGAAAAAAACAAAATTCGGATCTATCTAGACTCAATCTCGTAATTGAATTCGGATTGGAATCTATTTTGTGCACTGTTCAGTAAAACCGATATAACTTATTCATACAAAGTCGGTTTTGGCTCCACGAGTACTCAAACGAAAGCTAGAGACGAGCCACATCTAAATAGTTGCAGAAGCTAGTTCAATATTTGGCACCTCAAAGTCGGCTTCTAAATATGTCTTTTTGCCCTCTGAAGTTCACGAACAAAGCTTATTCTAGTTTTTCAGGCCAGTTTTAGAATTGTTTTGACTCCTCATATCAACTCGGAATAGAGTGATTCCTTTTGTGTTTGAAAGCTTGAGTAAATACCATTCTTAAAAAAAATATCAAAAATATTGGCACAAACTTTTCTAGAGGAAAGTTGGAGAGAAAGTTGTTGATATATCCTTCTTGGGTGTTGTTTCATATCATTATCTTTACTGCTATTGTGATCTTCAGTTATATCTTGCTGTCCAGAGCTACTTCATATCCTTTATTGATGCTAGTTGTGCTACACCGTGACCTCATTAGTGTTCTAGGCTCGCGTCTCTAGTCCGGTCTAGCCTAGGACCAGCACAGTACTGTCGTTGAACGTTTATTCAACATTACATCTTTGAATTGATTATTGCTAATCTTTTGCTACCATATATAGCCAACCCAGCTCCACGTATTCTACACAGTGTATACGTACGTTTCCCTGGCAATCTCTTTACTCAATCTTCGGAGTTATTTGACACCGCTGGTTGCCTGTCACCACCTGCCGCATGGTAAGAACTTATAAGATATTGATTTTTGCTTTACTGTGAGCACTTTACGACCATATCCTAGTAGTTCATAGGAACATTATTCTCAAATTTTGTTTCTTGTTTCTACTAATCATGACAGGTTCCGGAGATAGAAGGTCTTGGGCGACGGACACATCTTCACCATCATGAGAGTTGGGACAACACACACATGCACATGGTCAGGTTATCTCTTTACCGTCATTTGAGGGTAGATTTAATCCTGCTATTTATCTAGCTTGGGAGCTTGAAGTAGAACAAGTTTTTACTCACCATGATTTTTCTGAACTTGAGATAGTACGAGCTACCACTAGAGCATTTACTGGTTTTGCTTCTGTTTGGTGGAGTGTACATTGTAAGAAAAACACTGATAACCAACCCACAACTTGGAAAGTTTTGAAAGCTGTAATGAGACAACAATTTTTTCCTCCTTACTATCATCGTGAATTGCTTCCCAAATTAGAACAATTAAAACAAGGCAGTAACATTGTTCATGCTTACTACCAAGAGTTTAAATCTTATATGCATCATTGTGACATGGAAGAATCTGAGGATGATACAATGAATAGATTTTTTGTTGGTTTGAACCATGATATCCATGCAAAGTTTCAGTATATTCCTCGTTGCATTACTGGAATGTATGTCCGCGCTTGTACCTTTGAGAGACAGATACATGAGGATGCATTGGGTGACTACAACAACAACTATTCCAGTTCATGCTCACCACCCCCGGTTGGTTCCTCCACCGTTGCACCTACTAGAGTAGCCCCACCTCGGATTGTGAGCGCGACATCATCTCAAGAGTATGGTACATTGTCAACGTCTGTACCTAGATCAGCTACGTCTTTGCGACAAGATAACAATAAAGGTATTGATGATATAACTTCACATGAGAATGATGCATGCCTAGTTAACTTGAATGCATCATGTGTTGAGTTACTTGTTGATTTGAGCACACCACCTATTTTAGAGAATCTTGTTACTATCATGAATGCGTCATGTGATCAAATAACTGAAATACCAACAATTTTGAGTGCACCCATTGAATTAACTGTTGATGCAAAAAACCGATGTTTAATCATTTTGATATGACCTCTAATCTTGGTGATGATTCTATGTCCAATGCCTTATTGCATGCTTGCTTATTTAAGAATGTTGTAGCATGTAAATTTGATGCAAGTGAGGTTTATTCACCAATGTTGGGATGGTTTAATGATGAACATTGTCAATCTTTTGAAATGAATAAGAGCTTCACTTATATGTGCAAACTGAGTTACAATGTTTTTATGCCTTCTACTTCTTGTGATAATTTTTTGGCTTTAGATTTTATGAACTATGAAAGTTAATCATGTATACATGTGTCATATGTGCAAAAATCTAGGGAAGTAAAAATGGATGACATAGACATATACAACATGTACACCTTGTCTCTTTTGTTAGCCACATTTCAGATTAAGCAACGCCAAGGACGACTTTGTTTTCAAGAAGGGGAGGATGATGAGTACATGACTACGTTGGATACGACGAAAAATATTGCATACATGCATATTTGTCAAGTGATTTCTAGTGCAAACTATTCAATAATCTATTTATGTTATCCAGAACAAAAATACTTCACACACTTTTGTGTTTTTTATAATTTCATGTGTATGGGACATTTATACAATCCACATATGAAGATAAGGGAAAATGAGAAGTTTAGGTTCTGTTCAAAAAGTCCTCTCACGTCACTTTTGGGCCAAGAGAAGATAGAGTCCAAGTCTCTCATGTTCTGGATTCAGATTCGGACTGCACAGACATATCTGACTCAAAACGTCAACAACTTTTTCATACGGATTCCGAATTGGGTGATTATTTTTTGTTGGAAAGTAGATTTCGTGCTCTTTCCAACCCAATTGGAATCACCTTCAAATTCGTCCAGAACATTGAGATATCGACGAAACAATCTGACGTTGCAGCAGAATCCGAGTCAAACAACAAGTCCAAAGGTGTCGCACCACCTCCACTTGGGCCCATGAGCCTTGTACGAACTAAGGTTAGTTTTAGGCTGCCTTGGGACGTACTTCCACATCCTTGGCTGCCACCCCTTGCTCCTATATAAGTAGATCCATCTAGTAGCTTTTCCTGGGGATTTGTTTACTTAAAAGTTAGCCATTGCAACTTCGTGCACTTCGTTTGTGTCCAACGATCAGACCAAGATCGCTTACGGATCCCCACCATTATCAATGCTTCATATATATCTGCAATATTTAGATTGCTTTATCATATTCTTGCTCGTTCTTTGATTGCTTGGAGGAATAGACCTTCATGGTCAGGCTGACCATGCTTCCGGCATCGTCAGTAACCTCAGGAGATTGGTTTAGCGATTACAAAGGTGCAACGTCGTGCACGTTTGTAGTCGGATCGTCGAAGTCATCTCCACCAAATCGATAGTTATCATCTCATTGAAAGATCGAGACACCCTCGCCTCTATCACGACCGGACATCCGACCGAAGCACACCTGAGCCGAAATTACGGACGTCCGACAGGCACCGGACGTCCGGACCCTTGCGAGCCTCCGGACGACCGGTGACTCCCAGATGTCCGATGCCTGTGCGCTGCCATGTGTTGGGCCGCAACCCATGTACCCCCTTTTCGCACCCTTTTTCACTAAGACTATATATAGACCTCTCCCTCCTCCTTTCTAGGGTTACCAAAGAATTAGCTCATATTTCGTGTGAGAGCTTTGCTCATCCACTTGGTTACCTTCTCCTCGGAGATTCGAGCCTCCACCGGAGAAGATCCCCCAAGCGGATTCAAGACCCCTCTTTAGGGAAGAACTCAAGAACTCCTTTGGAGAAGAACCGGCTACCGTGTACCATCCGTTTTTGACTTTGGAGTATCTCCTATCGTGTTTCGAGGATCTAGCGCATGTGTGATCATTCTTGTTGGTTTGAGTGCTCTCTTGTGTTCCCCTCGTGATTTTCCCCTCGTTTCCCTCCTCGTGTTCTTCATGTTCATCGCAGGATCCGCTCCTTTCGTGAAAGATCGTCCGATTAGGGTTCTACCCTACATCACATCTCCACCGTGTTCTTCATGTGTAATAAGAGCCAAAGTCTCCACATCATAGTCACTAGCGGACTCATACCCGCCATCCTTATGAGCAATCATCACATGCTGAGATTTGCATTCTCTCGCAAAATGTCCTCTTCCCTTAAAACGACGACAAATTATATCAGTTGTGTGCCCTATTGATGCCATGGAAGAAGAAGAGCTCTACGCAGGCCCGGCAGGTGTGCTCTTGGCATATAGTGGTGGTTGTGCCTGCTTTCTTGTATCACGACTGGAGGTGGCACCTGATGGAGGTGATGGTGCAGTGGAGGTAGAGGATGCACGTGGTGTCCATGATGAAGATCGACCGGCAAAAAAGTTAGTTCGTGCCAATGCCTGTCGATCCTGCACTTCACGTTCAGTTTTACAAGCAAGATGGAATAAACGAGTGATATTATTATACTCCTTATACTCTAGAATGGTCTGAATCTCTCTATTTAATCCACCCATAAAACATGCAAGCATAGCTTCATTCTCCTCAACAATACCACATCTAATCATGCCAGTTTGTAATTCCTGATAATATTCTACTACAAAAAATTTTCCTTGTCGTAAACGCTGCAATTTTTGAAGTAATTCACGTCGATAATATGGTGGAACCCAACGAGTATGCATAGCAGTTTTCAAAGTAGTCCAAGTAGCTGGAATAGGATATAATCTACAATGTTCAGACCACCAAACACATGCAAAGCTAGTGAAAGCACAAACAGCAGCAGGAACACGTCTCTCCTCAGGATATTGTACACATGTAAATCGTTGTTCAGTTTCTAACTCCCAAGTAAGATATATATCAGGAACATATCTACCGTTAAATGGTGGAATATTCAATTTCAGTTTAGGGAGATGGTCATGATCTCGTACCTGAGGGGGAGCCCTACCATTGCCATTATTTGCATGTGGACGACCTGGTGGTTGTGGTGCTGGTGGTTGCACGTAGTTCTAATTTTGATCAACCTCATCCTCGTAATATACCACATAATCATCCTCCTCCACATCAGCAGCAGGAGCCATAGAAGAATCAACGACAGCACTAACAGTTTGGCCAGGCGCAAGAGGGACACGGCTCGCTCGGGCTATTTAGCGACGTGGAGGTAGTCGTCATTGTTGTTGTTGTTGTTGTTGTAGAGGCCCGTTAGGTGCAGCTGGTGGTGGTGGTGGACGACGCACAAGCAATTCATTAAACTTGTTATCGAGCTTTGTTTCGAACGTCTTCTCCATAGCCTCTTCAAATCTGTTTAGCACATCTTGCACCTGTCCACTCATCATTTGCTGAAATTTATCGTGCAACTCCTTATTCGTCATGTTCTCCCAGTCAGTCTCAGCGGCTGGTGATCCTGCCATGGTTAGCAGCAATAGAAACACACAAGAATATGATCCTACAGACTACTAACAAGAGGTGGTGGTGGGTGTCACAAATCCGTCAAGCAAATCTCAAATTCTTACCAGTTCTTACCTAGCAGCAAGCGGTGATCAGCAACCGTCGTAGTCAAAACTCTCAAAGCTTGGATAGAGCGATTGCCAGGGAGAGTCAAACGCACAACGTAGATGTATATGGAGCTGGGAAGGCTTATAATATGGTAGCAAAAAGGGTCAAAAATAATCAATTCAGAGATGCAAAGTTGAATAAACGCTCAACGACGGTACTGTGCTGTTCCTAGGCTAGACCGTGCTAGAGACGCGAGCCTAGGACACTAACAAAATCACGGCGCTGCACGTAAACAAGGGAGAGCACGCTCTTTTTTTCTTTCCTTTTTTCACTTTTTTTGCACTTTTTTCCTCTTTTATTTTGCTCCGCAACAATTTTTTTCGAAAAAGTCTACAAATGGTCTAAAAACTGCCTAGCCAGAATTTTCCAGACTTAGTTTTTTTTAGTTTGGAACTACTTTTCTACCGCGGGTAGCACGGAAGTTGGGGAGTCCGACTCTATCACGACTCGGAGTATGGCATGATCTGGAAATCCAAAACAAAGCAACAAATACTGGAGTTGGACTAGGATTGGTGGCGGAGATGAATCTGGTAGAAACTTGGACTGGTGGCGGATATATGTAGGGAGGTGGAACTCGGACTGGTGGCGAATGGGTGATGGAGGTGGATATGTGGTAAAGGCAGCGGTGATGACGATGGTGGTATATGGCAGCGGTGATGACGATGGTGGTATATGACAACGGTGATGATGATGGTGGTATATGGCAGCGGTGATGACGATGGTGGTATATGGCAGCAGTGATGACGATGGTGGTATATGGTAGCGGTGATGACAATGGTGCGGCGGCGGCGTGACAACTTGTGAACAGAACTTGAAACTCTAAAGGACTAGACACTAAGACCAGCAACTAGACACGACGATACAACCACAAATTCAACAATGCAAAACCCTAAAAAGATTATGCAAAGGCTCATATTGGTTCGGATATGATGAACTAACCCTAAATTTTACGAAAAACTGGAAGATCTCACCGAGCAACCTGGAAACCTGATACCACTTGATAGAGGTGAAGGTGTCCCGATGTTTCGATGAGATAGATATCGTTTACTGTGGGAGTCGACTGGAACACCCACGATGTGGCTATATCTCCCACGTGTCGGAGCACGACTTAGAGGCATAACCGCATTGTAGGCAATGTCGCAAGAGAGGTAATCTTCACACAACCCATGTAATGAATAAGGAAAGGGATACATAGTTGGCTTACAATCGCCACTTCACACAATATAAGAATAAAGCATTACATCAACAGATAAAATCAAGGTCCGACTACGGAACCAAAATAAAAGAAGACTACCCCTAATGCTACAGATCCCCGATCGCCCCCAACTGGGCTCAACTGGAAGCGGAAACAACATAACGAACACGATCTTCATCGAGCTCTTCCTTGAGCTCGGTTGCGTCACCTGCACGGTAACATCGGCACCTGCAAACTGGGTTTGGAAGTAATCTGTGAGTCATGGGGACTCAGCAATCTCACACCCTCGTGATCAAGACTATTTAAGCTTATAGGTAGGGAAAAGGTATGAGGTAGAGCTGCAGCAAGCACTAGCATATATGGTGGCTAACATACGCAAATGAGAGCGAGAAGAGAAGGCAAATGCACGGTCGAGAATCTATGATCAAGAAGTGATCCTAGAACAACCTACATTCAAGCATAACTCCAACACCGTGTTCACTTCCCGGACTCCACCGGAAAGAGACCATCACAGCTACACACGCGGTTGATGCATTTTAATTAAGTTGAGTTTCAGGTTTTCTGCAACCGGCATTAACAAATTCCCATCTGCCCATAACCGCGGGCACGGCTTTCGAAAGTTCAAATCCCTGCAGGGGTGTCCCAACTTAGCCCATCACAAGCTCTCACGGTCAACGAAGGATATTCCTTCTCCCAGGAAGACCCGATCAAGCTCGGAATCCCGGTTACAAGACATTTCGACAATGGTAAAACAAGACCAGCAAAGCCACCCGAATGTGCCGACAAATCCCGATAGGAGCTACACATATCTCGTCCTCAGGGCACACCGAATAAGCAATCCGTAGAACTAAAACCAACCCCCAAGTTTCCCCGAGGTGGCACTGCAAGGGGCTCTAGTTTGGACCAACACTCAGAGGAGCACTGGCCCGGGGGTTTAAATAAAGATGACCCTTGAGTCCGCAGAACCCAAGGGAAAGAAAAGGCTAGGTGGCAAATGGTAAAACCAATGTTGGGCCTTGCTGGAGGAGTTTTATTCAAGGCGAACTATCAAGGGGTTCCCATTATAACCCAACCATGTAAGGAACGCAAAATCAAGGAACATAACATCGGTATGGCGAAAACTAGGGCGGCAAAAGTGGAACAAAACACCAGGCATAAGGCCGAGCCTTCCACCCTTTACCAAGTATATAGATGCATTAATTAAATAAGAGATATTGTGATATCCCAACAAATATCCATGTTCCAACAAGGAACAAACTCCAATCTTCACCTGCAACTAGCAACGCTATAAGAGGGGCTGAGCAAAGCGGTAACATAGCCAAACAATGGTTTGCTATGACGTGGCAATATGGGAGGCATGATAAGCATGTGGTAGGTATTGTAGCATAGGCATAGCAAAAGAGTGAGCAACTAGCAAGCAAAGATAGAAGTGATTTCGAGGGTATGGTCATCTTGCCTGAGATCTCGCAAGGAAGAAGAACGAGTCCATGAAGAAGGTAAACTGACGAAGTCGAACGAATCCTCACAAATGCGACGTTATCGGAACTAACCCGAAGAAGCAACACCGGAAAGAAGCAAACAACATAGTAAACAACCTCCACATAATCATGGCATGATGCACAATCAAGTATGATGCATGCCCGGTTTAATGAAGCATGGCATGGAAAAATGCACAAACAATCCTACAAATTAAGTGGAGCTCAACATGCAACTCCGTTGCATATTGACGAAACACCACATTCAAATTATTTAGTACGACATCGTTTACACACCCAACAATATTAAATGTTGTTAAACATGTCAAGAGGGTGATGCATAACAAAACTATACCATCTAAACAATTTAAATGGGGCTGGATATAACAAACAACAAATCCGGTAAATCCCCATATGCATTAGCAATTTAATGCAACAACAATTTTAAAAATTTTAATTGTTGTTATCATGATGCGGATGACATGTGCAAGTTTATGCAATTTTTATTAAAAGTTGAGAAGAGCATTATGAAGCAATTTGTAACCATGGTGGAAAGAAAATGGGTGCCACAGCAACGATAACGAAAACGGTGCCACGACAACATTCCGGTTCCGGTAATTCGATTGAGATACTGATGCAAAGGAGAAGTGTGCGGATCTGTGCAAAAGATGGCGGGGCACTCCCGGATACCGGGTGTCCCATGAGTCGACGATGGTGACAAGGCAAAAGAGGGGTAACGTGCACCGACAATTCGAGCACTGAGCAAGCACGAGCATCTCATACATCACACATGCATTCATTCACGGGCGGTCGTCTCGGGGTTATACCTTCGAAGCGTGCGTTATTGGAGCGGTTCGGGTCAAGCGGTGTAGTCGTTCATGATCGTCGTGGGAAGTAGTGGTACTCGGCGATGGTAGAGGAAGTAGTTGTTCACGGTTTGTTGTGGGAAGTAGTCGTTCTCGTGACGACGGTAGTCATTCACGTTCTTAGTCTCACAGGTTTCCGTAGATGTTCAGGGGCACGACGAGGAACTTGACGTCCACGGAGTCTTCGAGAGTCAATGGTAGTGGTACACACGTTGTTGGGGTACTTGTCGATCCGGTCTTGGCGACGGTAGTTGTACAAGGGTCGTAGACGTTCTCGGGTCATGGGTAGAGGTACTTGGCGCATCGTCGTGTGTAGTCGTACTCGGTGTCCTCGGGGCAACGACTATAGTCATGTTACTTGGCGTCTCACCGTGTAGTTGTACATGGAGTCGAACAGAGGGCCTTGACAATGCAACGGGAATGAAGCAACGGAAACGCACAGGCCTCCCCTGTACTTGGCGCAATCCAAGACGATCTCGACGATCCAGCGAGGCGACATGGTACAGGGCAGTCTCCGTCTTGGCAGGGCAGTGGTCCAAGCGAGCAGCAGCTCTGCTCAATGCAGGGCAGCACGGGGCGATGCCGGGGAAGTCAACCTGGGGAAGATGCATTCGCTCATCTCCTGGATGAGGCCTAGGCGAAGGTGGGATATGGCGCTGAGGAAGGAGGTCCGGCGGGGCGGCGACGCTACTAGTGGAGGTAGGCGTGCACTGAGAAGGCCCGAAACAGGACGGATATGGCGGGTTCAAGGCGGAGGTCGCCGGATCTAGCGAGGAACTTGACCGGAGTGGCGGCCTTGCTGTGGTCGGGGACGATTCAGGAGACACGAGGACGAGGCGCAGGGCTCCAAGGCAAGGAGGAGGGCGAGACGGTGATGCTTGGCGGTGGGGAAGACAGAAGCGACGGCCACAGTAGGGGCGGCGGACCAGGGAACTTGAGGGCGCGGCACGCGAGGAGCGGGCGTGAGGAGCTGGAGCGAAGGTCAAGGCAGAGCAGGGCGATGAGGAGGTTGGAGGTCGCGGGCGAGGAGGAGTCAGGGAGGAGAAGGGGCGCGTAGCTCGTCGCGGTAGGTGGGTTGCGCGGCCGGCTGTCGCACGAGGCGCCATGGGGATCGAGCGTGAGGAGCTCTCGCTCCTCTCTGTGTGTGTGCGTGGCGGCGGAAGGAGGATGGAGGGGATCGAGGAGGGAAGGCAGCGAGCAGGGCCTTGGGCCATCTAGGTCAGGCCACAGGATGGCTGCTGGGCTGCGCACTGCTGGGCCACTTTGGTGGTGGGCGGGCTGATGGGCTCCCTTTTCCCTCTCTCTTCTCTTCTTGATTCTTTTAACAGAAAACAAATAAAGAGGAGAAAAATAAAGAGGGGGGTTAGCGGAAGAAGTTGAACACGCAGATAATTTTTCCGGACTCACAAAAATGTGTATGATCGAAGAAAATAGAAAAGATCAGATCGAACGATAAGAATTCAAACTCATTTGAATTTAATTCAAATGGGTTTGAACTAGGTCGAGGTTTTAGGAGTATCCAAAAATGTTGAGAATCTTGGTAGAGCTCCGGAAAAATGATGAAAGAATAAAAGGCAAGGTTAGAGAGTCAACACTTGAAGAAGAAAAAGGCCAAGGGATTTAATATGCAAGTGTGTTAAGGTGAATTCCAAATTAAAGGAATATTTAATATAGCTCCCTAAATATTGGGAGGGTATGTTTTAAAGAGAAACCACCATGTGAGTTCCCTCGATTTAAATAGATCAACGATCTATGCAATTTATTTAGTTGAGTTAAAAAATGACATGATGGCATGATGACATGATGCAATGCACATGATGCAAAGATGAATGCAACAGACGAAACAAATCACACAACAAAACCCGGAAACCCTGGAAGGCATCTGAAGCTCCGGTCTTGGGGAGTTACAACACTCCACCACTACGAGAGGATCTTGTCCCGAGATCTAGGATGGCACCAGAGGGAAAAACGGAAGAGAAAGAGAAGAGGTAAAACTAAGTTGCTTCTTTGACAAACGAGTGAAACCAAAGAACCTTGAGATGTTGAACAAATTGAAAGAAAGAATGCAATGGAGATGAACGAAGTTGAAAACACTCTGTTAGAAAAGAGGAACATGGAACATTACGAGAAACTTATGGGTTGAAAGACATAAGAAAAAGTTACAATGGACAAGAAGTAGATGCAAGCACCTCGGTTGACACGAGATGTACTAGGAATGATAAGGATCAAATGTGGCAACACTCCGGTTGGGAATGGAAGGTAAAGAATATGAGCTTTGCAATATGAAGGACGTGGATGAGACTACGGTTAGAAGAGGAATGATAGACACAATACTCTGGTTAAACAAGATAGAGAAGGAATAAGACTGATATAATTTGGACAGCACTTCGACTGTAAATGGAAGGAATTGAACAAGATCTTGACAAACAAGATGATGGGTCAAAGAGAGCATCATCACAATGCCTCTGAAAGAAATGAGAGAAATGAATGGAATGAACGAAGGAGAAAACAAGATCTTGAGAGAGCACGCTTACAACATATGCTAGAACGGAGTTGTTGGATTAACAACAACGAAAAGGATAAGCTTGATATGGACTTATAGAAGACATCTCAAGATTAAGAGGTGAAATACTGCCACTAATGGAAAAGATTTAATTGTGAGCTAGAAAAAATATAGAAATCTTCTTCCACCGAGGTGATAAGGATAAGACTTGGATCATAGATAATCACCACAAAGAGCAACATCTCCCATGAAAGGCTTTAGGTGAAATTTATACCAAGCTAACTCCATGGACGAAAGTGATGGGTTTAAATAACTCATTCTTGTGAATGATGAATGATATATTACCACCTCAAAAGATAAGGTAGAAGGAATAGCACTCTAGGATGCAGGATGAAGAATGCTTGAACTCCTCAGAAAAGAATCTCGATGAACACTTCGAAAAAGGATTTAAATCCTTGATGACCTATCATGTAGAGCCTCCATGAAGAACTCCGGTAACAAAAGAATGATCAAACGAAATGAAGGATGAAAAGAATAAGGTTGAAGCCTTGCAATGATTAGATGAATCTTCATGATGAGATAATTGAGAGAGCTTGGAACTCCGGTAAAAAAAGAAAGAAGAAACAATTGAAAACGAGAATTGACTCATCGTGAACATAACTCCGGAAGAAAGAATCACTTGGATGGGGCAAGAATAAGAATTATGTTATGCATATCCTTCATCAATTTATATTGATGACAAGCAACGGATTTGGCATACTACTTATTCTCGTAAAAAGTATTAAGATAGATATAGCGCAAACTTGAGAAGGTCTTCAATGAACCACCGGTAAGATTGAAACAACGAATAAATTGATATGATAATGAAGGAAGAGAAGTCTTGAACGAACCACCATAAGAATTGAATATGAACGAAGAAAAGATAACGAAACCCCGGGAAGAATTAGAGAACTAATGAAGATACTTGAGGGAGTGAGAACAAAGAGATCATGAGCTGATTAGAGAAAACTTGAATGATGCACCGCTAAGATTTGGAGAATGAGAGCTGAAAGCTGGAATGAATTATTCTGAGATGATAGGCTTCGGAGAAACAAACTGAAAATACTTTGAATTACTCCGGATGGGAGAAAAGAATATCTCACAATCGAAAACAATTATAAGAGGAAGACACGAAGCTAGAGCCATGGATCCTTGAGAGAACGGATAAGATATGGAGGAAAACTCTTCTTCGGTCTTCAAATGTCGAGAGTGACGACGAGAAACACCACCATTAATTGTTGAGATACTCCGGGATGAAAATTAGAAAGGTTGAGGCAGTGATGAAAAATTTGAAAGACCTTGGAGAAAGACATCTGACTGAAGACAAAGCATTCTTACGCCGAACTTTATAAGATTTGAGAAAAACTCCGGGAAAATTAGAGGAGTCAGGTAAGATCCTGGGAAAAGACCTGTGGGTTAGGGCCCACTCAAAAGAAACACCGTAGAACGATTTCAAAGAGAGATTGCACCGGTTGAATTAAATGGCTTGAATGAGATAACATCCTCAAAAGAGCTTGAACGAATGCAGAGTGAAAACATGATTCTTCGAGATATCTTCAGCACTCCGGAACAATTGAATAATGAGAGGTGAAAGATTAAGAGGTGCAACGGCATGGGAAAGCATTTTAAACAAGGAAAGGGATATGATCAACACCAAAAGCTTGAATTGAATACATCGGAGAAGATAAAAGAAATGAAGAATGATGAACTTGAAGCTCCGTTAGCATATTCTTGAGAATCCCCGGATAAGAATATTGATGGAAAAGAATGAAGAGACTTCCCATCCATAAGATGGATACTAGATGAAGAAATCCGAGTCCTTGAAGAAACAATGGGAGGGAGGGCGGGAAAACAAAGACAATTTGGAATGGATGAAACGAACACCGTTGAGACACTTAGAATTGATCTTGCGGATGTTGAAATGAACGGATCCACTTGAAGAGAGACACACCGGTTCAGAAGAAATTTAGATGACAAGCTGTGACGCCCCGATTTAATCGTACACTAATCATACACGCAAACGTGTACGATCAAGATCAGGGACTCACGGGAAGATATCACAACACAACTCTGCAAATAAAATAAGTCATACAAGCATCATATTACAAGCCAGGGGCCTCGAGGGCTCGAATACAAGAGCTCGATCATAGACGAGTCAGCGGAAGCAACAATATCTGAGTACAGACATAAGTTAAACAAGTTTGCCTTAAGAAGGCTAGCACAAACTGGGATACAGATCGAAAGAGGCGCAGGCCTCCTGCCTGGGATCCTCCTAAACTACTCCTGGTCGTCGCCAGCGGGCATCACGTAGTAGTAGGCACCTCCGGTGTAGTAGGGGTCATCGTCGAAGGTGGCGTCTGGCTCCTGGGCTCCAACATCTGGTTGCGACAACCAGGTAGAAGGGATAGGGGGAAAAGAGGGAGAAAGCAACCATGAGTACTCATCCAAAGTACTCGCAAGCAAGGAGCTACACTACATATGTATACATTGGTATCAAATGGAATAAGGCTAACATATGTGGACTGAACTACAGAATGCCGGAATAAGAGGGGGATAGCTAGTCCTTTCGAAGACTACGCTTCTGGCAGCCTCCCTCTTGCAGCATGTAGAAGAGAGTAGACCGAAGTCCTCCAAGTAGCATCGCATAGCATAATCCTAACCGATGATCCTCCCCTCGTCGCCCTGTGAGAGAGCGATCACCGGTTGTATCTGGCACTTGGAAGGGTGTGTTTTATTAAGTATCCGGTTCTAGTTGTCATAAGGTCAAGGTAAAACTCCAAATCGTCCTGTTACCGAAGATCACGGCTATTCGAATAGATTAGCTTCCCTGCAGGGGTGCACCACATACCCCAACACGCTCGATCCCATTTCGCCGGACACACTTTCCTGGGTCATGCCCGGCCTCGGAAGATCAACACGTCGCAGCCCCACCTAGGCACAACAGAGAGGTCAGCACGCCGGTCTAAACCTAAGCGCACAGGGGTCTGGGCCCATCGCCCTTAGCACACCTGCACGTTGCGAACGCGGCCGGAAGCAGAACTAGCCCCCTTAATACAACAGCAGGCTTACGTTCCAATCCGGCGTGCGCCACTCAGTCGCTGCGTCACGAAGGCTTCGGCTGATACCACGACGCCGGGATACCCATAACTACTCCCGCGTAGATGGTTAGTGCGTATAGACCAAATGGCCAACCTCAGATCAAATACCCAGATCTCGTTAAGCGTGTTAAGTATCCGCGAACGCCGACCAGGGCCAGGCCCACCTCTCTCCTAGGTGGTCGAAACCTGCCCTGTCGCTCCGCCTCAAAGATCCACTCGCGGGTGCTCCTACGAGCCGACCCGTCTTTAATCACCACATGTATCATGTATAAAGTAAATAGTATATACTCGTGATGACCTCCCGAGTGATCACGGCCCGATAGTATAGCACAGCAGACGGACAAGAATGTAGGGCCACAGATGGAAATACTAGCATCCTATACTAAGCAAGTAGGATTGCAGGTAAAGGTATCAACAGTAGTAGCAAGGACAGGCTATGCATCAGGATAGGATTAACGGGAAACAGTAACATGCTACACTACTCTAATGCAAGCAGTATAGAGAAGAGTAGGCGATATCTAGTGATCAAAGGGGGGGGCTTGCCTGGTTGCTCTGGCAAGAGAGAGGGATCGTCAACTCCGTAGTCGTACTGGGTAGCGGCTGCGTCGGCCTCGGTGTCTATCGAGAGAAGAGGGGGGGGAAACAATAAATATATAAGCAAGCATATGCATAGTGATGCATGACATGACAAGTAACGACGTTAGAGGTGCCCTAACGCGGTAGTAGGTGATACCGGTGAAGGGGGAAAACATCCGGGAAAATATCCCCGGTGTTTCGTGTATTCGGGCAGAGGAGCCGGAGGGGGAAAGTTGCGAGTTTGACATGTTAGGGGTGCGTGGCGGACGAACGGGCTGCGTATCCGGGTTCGTCTCGTCATTCTGAGCAACTTTCATGTAGAAAGTACTTTCATCCGAGTTACGGATTAAAAGATATGATTTTCTAAAGATTTTAATAATTTCTGGAATTTAATTAATTATTTAAATTAATTCGAAAAACAGATTAATGACATCAGCATGATGTCATGCTCACATCAGCAGTCAACAGGGTTGACTTGGTCAACCTGACCAGTGGGTCCAGTGGGACCCACCTGTCATACACTGTTTAGGTTAATTACAGATTAGTTAATTTAAACATGATTAATTAACTTAATTAATTCACTAATTAATTAACTAATTAATTATTAATTTTATTAATTCATTTTTATTTTATTTCGTTTATTGAAGTGGGGCATATAGGTCAGTGAGATAGGGGCGGCCCAGTCAGCAGTTGACCCAGTCAACAGGTCAACAGGGGGCCCTGGGCCCACCAGTCAGTGGCCCAGGTGGTGGGACCCGCGGTGCCAGGTCAGCAGGGCCGGCTCTCGCCGCCGGCGACCAAAAGCACGGCGCCGACCCGCGGGAGTTCGCCGGAATTTGTGCTCAGGGCACGGATCCGCGCGTGCCTGGGCCTGTTCGAACAAGCGCGAAGGCGCGCATCTAGTGGTGGTGGTGGTTCGTCCTGAGGTCGCTGGAGCTGTCGCCGGCGAGCAGAGAGGCGGACGTCGGGGCTCGGGTGAGTGGCGGGTTTCGTCTGCAGGCCACCAAAATGGGCGGGACCGGTCGCATTCGAACGGCAAGACGACGGCGGAGCGAATGGGGGTGGCTGCGGAGGCTGTGGTAGCCGGAGTCGAGCGCCACGGGCTCGACGGCGGCGAGGTGGTTCGGGCGTGAGGCGAGGCCGCCGTGGGCGCGAGCCAGCAGGGCTCACTGACGGCGCGTGTAGAGGGCAGAGAGGAGGACCGAGGTCCTCACCGGCGTTGAAGGGGAGTGGGGGCGTCGAGGCGTGAGGGAGTTTGTCGCGGAGGCAGTCCGACGAGGAAGGGCTTGACGAATCCGGCGAGGGCGGCGCCGTGCGCGGTCGTCGGGGCTGAGGACGGGGACGATGAGGTCCAGCGGCTGCGGTGAGAGGCGGTCCCGGCATGGGCCACGGGCAACGACGGCGGCGGGGGGGGGGGGGGGCTGTGTCGCCGGTGTCGAACGCAGGGCGCGACGGGCCCCGATCCAGATCGGATCGGGGGAGGGGCGGGGAGTGGCGACGTGGGGGGGGGGGGGGGAAGTGGTGCGTGGGCTAGGGTTTCCAGGGGGAAGTGGATAAGAGGGAGTGGGGGAGTGGCCGGCTGGGCCTGGTGGTGGCCCAGTTGGGCCTGTGGTCAGCTGGGCCAAAGCCCGGGGGGGTTCTCTTCTATTATTTTTTTGTCTTTTGTTTTTATTTATTCTTTTCTGTTTTAATTCATTTAAAAGCATCTAGGCTTTTTATAAAAATGCGTTTACTTCACCATAATTACCGATGCAGTAATAGACATAGCCCAAACATTTTATTTTCAATATTTGAAAACTTTTATTGTCGACTTTAAATTTAAGTTAGAATTTGACGCGGTTTCGAATTATCCCGAGATTAGTAACAGTAATCGCAGATGTCACGGCATCATTAGGAGAGTTTTACTTTAGCCAAATTATCCGGGCGTTACAAATCTCCTCCACTACAAGAAATCTCGTCCCGAGATTTAGGAGGTAGATGGAAATAGTGCGGGGTATTCATCACGAAGACGATCCTCGCGTTCCCAGGTGGCTTCGTCTTCAGAGTGATTCGACCACTGGACCTTGAGGAACTTGATCGCCTTCTGACGTGTGCGGCGTTCAGCTTGGTCAAGAATGCGGACCGGATGCTCTTTATAAGAGAGGTCCTGTTGCAATTCGAGCACTTCATGATCCACCGCTCGAATTGGATCCTTGATGCAACGGCGGAGTTGTGACACATGGAACACATCGTGAACCTGAGAAAGGTTCGGCGGAAGCTCCAGTTGATATGCCACCTTTCCACGCCTTTCGAGAATAGTGAAGGGACCGATATAGCGAGGAGCTAGCTTGCCCTTGATCCCGAAGCGGTGAGCACCCTTCATTGGTGTAACTCGAAGATAAGCCCTTTCGCCAGGTTGATAGACCATGTCTTGGTGATGACGGTCATACTGACTTTTCTGACGTGACTGAGCAGTCTTGAGATTCTCGCGAATAATGCGAACTTGTTCTTCGGCCTGTTGGATAATATCCGGACCAAAGAGTGGACGTTCCCTAGCTTCTGACCAGTTCAGAGGGGTTCGACACTTTCGTCCATATAGCACTTCGAAGGGGGACATCTTCAGACTAGCTTGATAGCTACTATTATAAGAGAACTCGGCATATGGAAGAGATTCCTCCCATTTCTTGCCGAATGATATTACACAAGCTCGAAGCATGTCTTCGAGAACTTGGTTGACACGTTCAACCTGTCCTTGCGACTGAGGATGAAATGCAGTACTGAACGACAGATGAGTTCCCATAGCTTCTTGGAAACTCGCCCAAAACCTTGAAGTGAATAAACTGCCACGGTCTGAACTGATAACCAGTGGGATACCGTGAAGTGAAGCAATTCTGGCCATGTAGAGAGTAGCAAGCTGACTAGCAGTGATTGTCTCTTTGACTGCCAGAAAATGGGCAACTTTGGAAAGCCGGTCAATGACGACAAGAATAGCATCATTACCTTTCTGCGATTTGGGAAATCCAGTGACGAAGTCCATTTCAACATGGTCCCACTTCCATTCAGGAATGGAGATAGGTTGCAGAGTTCCAGCAGGCCTTTGATGCTCTGCTTTGATTCGGCGACAAACGTCACACTCAGCAACATAACGAGCAATGTCCTGTGTCATATTAGACCACCAGAATCTTTGACGAATATCCTGGTACATCTTTGTACTACCAGGATGGATGGACAGAGGCGTATCATGAGCTTCTTGCATAACCCTTTTAGTCTTATCCAGGTTTTTCTTCGAACATGGTACCACTAGGCGGCCTTTGAAATACAAGGCGCCATCGTTGGCGATCGTGAAGAATGAGGGCTTTCCTCTTTTGAGGTCGCGCTTAATCTTGAGGACTTCATCGTCACATTTCTATATCCATTTGATGGTGTCCACAAGATCTGGTTTCGCAACTAGGGTATTGAGAGAACCCTTGGAAACAACATGGAGGTTCCGTTTGGGGAAACCTTCGGGAGGGGGAACGAGTGATCCCGGAGGAACAATATGGAGGTTCAGCCTTCTAAATTCTTCGGCAAGCGAGGGCTGAACTTTGTGGACCTGGAGGTGGTTGCAGTAAGACTTGCGGCTCAAGGCATCAGCCATTACATTAGCCTTGCCGGGGGTATAGGATATACCCACGTCAAAGTCTGCAACAGTCTCCATCCATCTCTGCTGACGGAGGTTCAGGTCTGGCTGAGTAAACAGATACTTCAGACTTTGATGGTCAGTGAAGATCTCGCAACGATTACCGAGAAGGTAATGTCGCCACTGCTTCAGTGCATGAATGACAGCAGCAAGCTCGAGGTCGTGAACTGGGTAGTTTTCTTCGTGAGGGCGCAGTTGACGAGAGGCATAAGCAATCACTCTGCGCTCCTGCATTAGGACACAGCCTAATCCTTGGCGGGAAGCGTCGCAGTAAATGACGAAGTCCTTCTTAGTATCAGGTGGTGCAAGCACGGGGGCAGAAGTCAACTTGTCTTTGAGCGCCTAGAAACTTTCCTGACACTTGTCTGTCCAGTCAAACTTGACACCCTTATGCAACAGATTAGTCAGAGGCCTGGCAATCTTGGAGAAGTTCTCGACGAATCGACGGCAATAGCTGGCGAGACCGAGAAAACTTCGGACTTGCTTGACGTTCTTCGGAGGAGTCCAATCGAGAATAGCCTGAACTCGTTCAGGGTTGACGGCAATACCATCCTTGGAGATGACATGCCCAAGATAGGTTACTTCGGGAAGCCAGAATTTACACTTGGAATACTTAGCATACAGTTGATGTTCTCGAAGTTTCTCCAGCACAAGACGCAGATGTCCAGCATGTTCTTCCTCGTTCTTGGAAAATACAAGGATATCGTCCAGATAAACCACGACGAACTTGTCGAGGTAATCCATGAATATATAATTCATCAGACGAGAGAAGGTGGCGGGAGCATTCGTTAAGCCGAATGACATGACGGTGTACTCGTATGACCCATACCGAGTCACGAAGGCGGTTTTTGGGATGTCCTCTTCACGAACACGGATCTGGTGGTAACCCAACCTCAAGTCGAGTTTGGAGAACACTGATGAGCCAGCCAGCTGATCATAAAGATCATTGATCCGAGGAAGTGGGTATTTATTCTGAATGGTAGCTTGGTTTATAGGACGGTAGTCTTGGACTAATCGGTTTGTCCCATCCTTCTTCTTAACAAAGAGAGAAGGTGCTCCCCAAGGAGTGCAACTTGGGCGAATGAAACCTTTGACAAGAGATTTGTCGATTTCCTCCTTAAGCTCGATGAGTTCATGTGGCGGCATCTTATAGGGTCGTTTAGCTATAGGGGTGGTGCCGGGTTTCAAGTCGATGATGAACTCGACAGCTCTAGCAGGGGGAATCCCTGGAAGTTCTTCTGGGAAGACGTCTTGGAATTCACGAACGACGGGAATGTTTTCAATGCCCTCGAGTGGTGCAGCGTTCAACGCGTTCAAGGCATAAAGTCGTGCCTCGGCGTTCTGAACTAGATGAGCTTGGTAAGCTATTATTTCGTCAGAAGGGTGTAGCAGATGGACGACCTTAGTGGCGCAAACTATAGAAGCAGTATGCGTTGTCAACCAATCCATTCCCAGAATGAGGTCGATGCTACAGGACTTCAGTACGATGGGAGAGGCAAGGAATTCCAGCCCTTCAATTTCAACGGGAACATCGTGACTAACCATAGAGGTTTGACACTGGCCCGCAGGAGTGTGTACCACAATCGCAGTGTTCATCTCTTCATATTTAATGCCATGCATGAATGCAAACTCAGCTGATATGAATGAATGTGATGCTCCTGTATCAAATAAAACAGATGCTAGTACTGAATTTACGAGGAGTGTACCCATCACGGTAGCAGGCTGGTCTAGAACTTCATTGAGATCAACATGGTTGGCATGAACACGACCATAAGACTTGGCACTGTTGTTGCGAGGCTGGTTGCTTCCACGACCACTTGCTGGGAGGGACAGTTGATTCTGGTTCTGATTGCAATCCCTAGCATGGTGACCTGGCTGACCACACTTGTAGCAGAGGCCATTATTGGGAGTGGGAACAGGAGCTTGTGGTGGTGGAGCTGGAAGTCTTGGCTGCCTAGTTGGAGCAGTAGGCAGACGAGGTGCAGCATAGGACTGCCTTGGGGCAGGTGCATTCGGCTGGTACATGCTGTTGGGGATCCATATCTTGCGCTTCTGCGAGGACGGGCCCGAAGATGAGCCCGTGTCACGGCTGCGCCTGTGAGAGCTCTGGTATTCCTGCAGACCAGTTTCGACATTGATGGCCTTGTTCACCAAGGTGGCGAAATCAGTAAAGTCGTGCACTAGAAGTGCAAGCTTGATGTCAGCTTGAAGGCCATCACGAAACTGCTCCTGTCTGCGTGCATCAGTTGCAACGTCTTCTTCAGCATAGCGGGACAAGTACAGAAACTCCCGCTGATAAGCTTCCACAGTTTTGTTGCCTTGGGTGAGGTTGCGGAACTCACGCTTCTTCCGGTCCATGACTCCCTGAGGAATGAAGCGAGCACGGAAGGCAGCTTGGAAGTCTGGCCAGGTGATGATTGTTCCAGCTGGCAGAGTACGTCTGTGGCTGTCCCACCATTGAGCCGCGGGTCCTTTCAGGAAGAAAGAAGCAAAGGTGACATAGCTGGCAGGGGCTACATCAGCAGACTCCATCTCATAGGTGATGTCACGGAGCCAGTCGTCAGCATCCAGAGGCTGAGTTGAGCTGCGGTACACGGTTGGGTTGAGGCGCATGAAATCTTGCAGAGTCACTTGGGTTGGCTGCTGGTTCATATTGGGGCGAGGAAACTGAGCCATAATATTCTCCATGAACTGACGATTTAGCTCAAACTGTTGCATCATCCCAGCCATGTACTCAGGCGGTGGTGGGGCGCTGCCACCACGACCACGACCACCTGGTCTAACCATCCTGCTAATATTTAACAGGGGTAGTTCAGCATTGAGGAATTGCAAAAAACAAGAATCATTCATGATGAAACATGCACAACGAACGTAGCACGATAGATACTACATAGTAGTCGGCATATCTTACAAAAGAGATCAGCATAGAGTTCGTTACACAGAGTTCGGTACATAGGCTAAGACATCATAGGCGGCACACAGGCTCGTGGCGAATGCATCTAACACTAACAAGCAAGTCTACATCAGTCCCACGCGGTACTGCGGAGGTAGGTGTAGCCCAACAGCTGGTAGTGTGGCAGCGGGTACACCACGTCGGCAACCTGGGGGCCGCGGGTACTCTGGTGCAGAACCTGACGCTCAAGTGGCAGAAGAGGACCAAGTGCGGGAGAGTAGCCTCCCACATCTGGCCAGCCGACGCCCTGGGGCATCACGGTCCGGGCAGGGTAGATCGCAGAACGCGACAGACCACCAGAGCGGACAGAGGGGTGCAACAGCGTCAGAGCACGATACAGGTGCTGACGGGTGGTGTACAACTCGTGGCGAAGAGCTCGGTTAGCCCTATCCAGCCCATCAGCATGCAGAACCAGGTTCTGATGGTAGAATGGCTCTCGGGTGACAGTGGAGTAGGCAGCAGTGTAGTAACCCTCCGCACCAACATCGGATGCGATAGCAATGTGCCTGAAGGGGGAGGTGTCCAACTCCTGATACTCTCCACGAAGACGTGTCAGAGCAGCATAAGCAGCATCGTGGACCGCCATATCGATAGTCACTCCAACACCATGAGCAGTGTGCAGCATGGTAGTGGAGTCATACTCCCGAGAGTAGAGGTGGACGATGGCACGATACTGCTCCTGGTTGAAGTCCTGATACTCCTCATAGATGGTGTACTCAGGGTGCCAGCGATAACCCAGATAGGTCATCATCTCAACTAACACAGCAGGTGATCCTGAGGCACCAATGGCCGTCGTGTGGCGCACGACCTGCCTCGTGGGTTCCATCTGAAAACAAAGATGTTTTCACAAGAGTCAAATGACAATGTGGGTAATGTTCAAGTACTACTCTAAAGAATAACTAGGGCTTATCCAACTTTGGGGTGAACGTGGTCACGGGATCCTAGTGTTAGAGTGAGTAAAATCGTTTAACCGGAGTAGAAGAGAGTTCAGAGTCCCAGAGTAAAGGTCGAGGAGTAAAAGATCCTAGTACCACCCGATGGCGACGTGGGCCCGTAAGGCACACAGCCAAGTTAGTAAAAGTTTTTGCAATGTCTAGACTCGACTTCGGCCAAGGAGTGTGGAAGGGGGTTCCTACAGGCAGTCGGCTCTGATAGCAACTTGTGACGCCCCGATTTAATCGTACACTAATCATACACGCAAACGTGTACGATCAAGATCAGGGACTCACGGGAAGATATCACAACACAACTCTACAAAAAAAATAAGTCATACAAGCATCATATTACAAGCCAGGGGCCTCGAGGGCTCGAATACAAGAGCTCGATCATAGAGGAGTCAGCGAAAGCAACAATATCTGAGTACAGATATAAGTTAAACAAGTTTGCCTTAAGAAGGCTAGCACAAACTAGGATACAGATCGAAAGAGGCGCAGGCCTCCTGCCTGGGATCCTCCTAAACTACTCCTGGTCGTCGCCAGCGGGCATCACGTAGTAGTAGGCAACTCCGGTGTAGTAGGGGTCGTCGTCGAAGGTGGCGTCTGGCTCCTGGGCTCCAACATCTGGTTGCGACAACCAGGTAGAAGGGATAGGGGGAAAAGAGGGAGAAAGCAACCGTGAGTACTCATCCAAAGTACTCGCAAGCAAGGAGCTACACTACATATGTATACATTGGTATCAAATGGAATAAGGCTAACATATGTGGACTGAACTACAGAATGCCGGAATAAGAGGGGGATAGCTAGTCCTTTAGAAGACTACGCTTCTGGCAGCCTCCCTCTTGCAGCATGTAGAAGAGAGTAGACCGAAGTCCTCCAAGTAGCATCGCATAGCATAATCCTAACCGATGATCCTCCCCTCGTCGCCCTGTGAGAGAGCGATCACCGGTTGTATCTGGCACTTGGAAGGGTGTGTTTTATTAAGTATCCGGTTCTAGTTGTCATAAGGTCAAGGTACAACTCCAAATCGTCCTGTCACCGAAGATCACGGCTATTCGAATAGATTAACTTCCCTGCAGGGGTGCACCACATACCCCAACACGCTCGATCCCATTTGGCCGGACACACTTTCCTGGGTCATGCCCGGCCTCGGAAGATCAACACGTCGCAGCCCCACCTAGGCACAACAGAGAGGTCAGCACGCCGGTCTAAACCTAAGCGCACAGGGGTCTGGGCCCATCGCCCTTAGCACACCTGCACGTTGTGAACGCGGCCGTAAGCAGAACTAGCCCCCTTAATACAAGAGCAGGCTTACGTTCCAATCCAGCATGCGCCACTCAGTCGCTGACGTCACGAAGGCTTCGGCTGATACCACGACGCCGGGATACCCATAACTACTCCCGCGTAGATGGTTAGTGCGTATAGACCAAATGGCCAACCTCAGATCAAATACCCAGATCTCGTTAAGCGTGTTAAGTATCCGCGAACGCCGACCAGGGCCAGGCCCACCTCACTCCTAGGTGGTCGAAACCTGCCCTGTCGCTCCGCCTCAAAGATCCACTCGCGGGTGCTCCTACGAGCCGACCCGTCTTTAATCACCACATGTATCATGTATAAAGTAAATAGTATATACCCGTGATCACCTCCCGAGTGATCACGGCCCGATAGTATAGCACAGCAGACGGACAAGAATGTAGGGCCACAGATGGAAATACTAGCATCCTATACTAAGCAAGTAGGATTGCAGGTAAAGGTATCAACAGTAGTAGCAAGGACAGGCTATGCATCAGGATAGGATTAACGGGAAACAGTAACATGCTACACTACTCTAATGCAAGCAGTATAGAGAAGAGTAGGCGATATATGGTGATTAAAGGGGGGGGCTTGCCTGGTTGCTCTGGCAAGAGAAAGGGATCGTCAACTCCGTAGTCGTACTGGGTAGCAGCGGCGTCGGCCTCGGTGTCTATCGAGAGAAGAGGGGGGGAAACAATAAATATATAAGCAAGCATATGCATAGTGATGCATGACATGACAAGTAACGACGTTAGAGGTGCCCTAACGCGGTAGTAGGTGATACCGGTGAAGGGGGAAAACATCCGGGAAAATATCCCCGGTGTTTCGTGTTTTCGGGCAGAGGAGCCGGAGGGGGAAAGTTGCGAGTTTGACATGTTAGGGGTGCGTGGCGGACGAACGGGCTGCGTATCCGGGTTCGTCTCATCATTCTGAGCAACTTTCATGTAGAAAGTATTTTCATCCGAGTTACGGATTAAAAGATATGATTTTCTAAAGATTTTAATAATTTCTGGAATTTAATTAATTATTTAAATTAATTCGAAAAACAGATTAATGACATCAGCATGATGTCATGCTGACATCAGCAGTCAACAGGGTTGACTTGGTCAACCTGACCAGTGGGTCCAGTGGGACCCACCTGTCATACACTGTTTAGGTTAATTACAGATTAGTTAATTTAAACATGATTAATTAACTTAATTAATTAACTAATTAATTATTAATTTTATTAATTCATTTTTATTTTATTTCGTTTATTGAAGTGGGGCATATAGGTCAGTGAGATAGGGGCGGCCCAGTCAGCAGTTGACCCAGTCAACAGGTCAACAGGGGGCCCTGGGCCCACCAGTCAGTGGCCCAGGTGGTGGGACCCGCGGTGCCAGGTCAGCAGGGCCGGCTCTCGCCGCTGGCGACCAAAAGCACGGTGCCGACCCGCCGGAGTTCGCCGGAATTTGTGCTCAGGGCACGGATCCGCGCGTGCCTGGGCCCGTTCGAACAAGCACGAAGGCGCGCATCTAGTGGTGGTGGTGGTTCGTCCTGAGGTCGCTGGAGCTGTCGCCGGCGAGCAGAGAGGCGGACGTCGGGGCTCGGGTGAGTGGCGGGTTTCGTCTGCAGGCCACCAAAATGGGCGGGACCGGTCGCATTCGAACGGCAAGACGACGGCGGAGCGAATGGGGGTGGCTGCGGAGGCTGTGGTGGCCGGAGTCGAGCGCCACGGGCTCGACGGCGGCGAGGTGGTTCGGGTGTGAGGCGAGGCCGCCGTGGGCGCGAGCCAGCAGGGCTCACTGACGGCGCGTGTAGAGGGCAGAGAGGAGGACCGAGGTCCTCACCGGCGTTGAAGGGGAGTGGGGGCGTCGAGGCGTGAGGGAGTTCGTCGCGGAGGCAGTCCGCAGGGAAGGGCTTGACGAATCCGGCGAGGGCGGCGCCGTGCGCGGTCGTCGGGGCTGAGGACGGGGACGATGAGGTCCAGCGGCTGCGGTGAGAGGCGGCCCCGGCGTGGGCCACGGGCAACGACGGCGGCGGGGGGGGGGGGGGGCTGTGTCGCCGGTGTCGAACGCAGGGCGCGACGGGCCCCGATCCAGATCGGATCGGGGGAGGGGCGGGGAGTGGCGACGTGGGGGGGGGGAAGTGGTGCGTGGGCTAGGGTTTCCAGGGGGAAGTGGATAAGAGGGAGTCGGGGAGTGGCCGGCTGGGCCTGGTGGTGGCCCAGTTGGGCCTGTGGTCAGCTGGGCCAAAGCCCCGGGGGGTTCTCTTCTATTATTTTTTTGTCTTTTGTTTTTATTTATTCTTTTCTGTTTTAATTCATTTAAAAGCATCTAGGCTTTTTATAAAAATGCGTTTACTTCACCGTAATTACCGATGCAATAATAGACATAGCCCAAACATTTTATTTTCAATATTTGAAAACTTTTATTGTCGACTTTAAATTTAAGTTAGAATTTGACGCGGTTTCGAATTATCCCGAGATTAGTAACAGTAATCGCAGATGTCACGGCATCATTAGGAGAGTTTTACTGTAGCCAAATTATCCGGGTGTTACACAAGCTCGATGATCAAGAAGGATTTGTATTCACATCGAAGTATGAGAACACCGGTTCGAAAAGGTATGGTATCAACGTTTGACTTCGAAGCAACTCGAATACCACAATCAAAACAAAAACAAAGGATTGTCTTGCAGAATAAGCTGGAACAAACATATGATAGAGATTTCGTCCGAAGTTTTCGTGGTGGGGCCTACACAGGCTCGATCATACAGCACCATCATGTACAAGACAGTGCACATGACATATGAAGCGTCCCCGAGTCAGCTAGCCAAGGACTCTTTAAGACACAACGAGACCATTGTAAAACCAACCGTGGATAGGCGGACCACTAGACGTCGAACCCCAATTTCATATCATACATCTGTCGGAAAGATATCCTAAGAGCTACTTGAATTCCCACTTATAAACTCCCGAAACTATCTGGTTATGCAATCAGGTGTTGGGGATACAGGGGAAGCATAATATCTCACCCCAAAGTAACAAATCCTACATCCAGCTGTATCCATCCTTCAACACATAACCAAGAAACCTTCGGAAATCATTTACCTCAACCTTCAAAAAGCATCTGTTATACAAGTTATGGCAATACTCCCGAACTCCCGCCCCAGTACTGGGTGGCGTCGAGGTTATCTCACCAACAAGTGCATAAAAGAGATTTTCGATGTTGGCGAAAACTCAGGTATTCCAGAACTGCAACGATAAAATTGTGACGACAACACCTCGGAGCTCAACTCCCCGGGACACTGCCACAACCCCTAAATGTCAGGAGGCACCAAGAACAACGTTCTTGTCACAAAACCATCGGAACGATTCCAAGATACCCGCGTGATCCTAAATTTTTTTTAGTAAAACTTGAGAAGAGAAGAGTCAAAACTCTACGTCAGGATGCCTCACGAGAGCGACGAAGGGACTGAGGAGTAAAAAGAATACTACTCTCCGATATATATAATCCTATAAGACTCAAAACATTTTTCTAGACTCAACAACGCCAGCGATTTGATCAAGCAGGGGGCTCCTAAGTTGGGGAAGGCTCTGATACCAACTTGTAACACCCACGATGCGGCTATATCTCCCACGTGTCGGAGCATGACTTAGAGGCATAACCGCATTGTAGGCAATGTCCCAAGAGAGGTAATCTTCACACAACCCATGTAATGAATAAGGAAAGGGATACAAAGTTGGCTTACAATCGCCACTTCACACAATACAAAAATAAAGCATTACATCAACAGATACAATTAAGGTCCGACTATGGAACCAAAATAAAAGAAGACTACCCCTAATGCTACAGATCCCCGATCGCGCCCAACTGGGCTCCACTACTGATCAACCGGAAGCGGAAACAACATAACGAACACGATCTTCATCGAGCTCCTCCTTGAGCTCGGTTGCGTCACCTGCACGGTATCATTGGCACCTGCAAACTGGGTTTAGAAGTAATCTGTGAGTCATGGGGACTCAGCAATCTCACACCCTCGCGATCAAGACTATTTTAGCTTATAGGTAGGGAAAAGGTATAAGGTGGAGCTGCAGCAAGCACTAGCATATATGGTGGCTAACATACGCAAATGAGAGCAAGAAGAGAAGGAAAATGCACGGTCGAGAATCTATGATCAAGAAGTGATCCTAGAACAACCTACGTTCAAGCATAACTCCAACACCGTGTTCACTTCCCGGACTCCACCTGAAAGAGACCATCACGGCTACACACACGGTTGATGCATTTTAATTAAGTTGAGTTTCATGTTTTCTGCAACCGGACATTAACAAGTTCCCATCTGCCCATAACCACGGGCATGGCTTTCGAAAGTTCAAATCCCTGCAGGGGTGTCCCAACTTAGCCCATCACAAGATTTCACGGTCAACGAAGGATATTCCTTCTCCCAGGAAGACCCAATCAGGCTCGGAATCCTGGTTACAAGACATTTCGACAATGGTAAAACAAGACAGCAAAGCCACCCGAATGTGCCGACAAATAATGATAGGAGCTGCACATATCTCGTTCTCAGGGCACACCAGATAAGCTATCCGTACAACTGAAACCAGCCCTCGAGTTTCCCCGAGGTGGCACTGCAAGGGGCTCTAGTTTGGACCAACACTCAGAGGAGCACTGGCCCGGGGGTTTAAATAAAGATGACCCTTGAGTCTGCAGAACCCAAGGGAAAGAAAAGGCTAGGTGGCAAATGGTAAAACCAATGTCGGGCCTTGCTGGAGGAGTTTTATTCAAGGCGAACTGTCAAGGGGTTCCCATTATAACCCAACCATGTAAGGAACGCAAAATCAAGGAACATAACACCGGTATGACAGAAACTAGGGCAGCAAGAGTGGAACAAAACACCAGGCATAAGGCCGAGCCTTCCACCCTTTACCAAGTATATTGATGCATTAATTAAATAAGAGATATTGTGATATCCCAACTAATATCCATGTTCCAACAAGGAACACACTCCAATCTTCACCTGCAACTAGCAACGCTATAAGAGGGGCTGAGCAAAGTGGTAACATAGCCAAACAATGGTTTGCTAGGACGAGGTGGGTTAGAGGTTTGATATGGCAACATGGGAGGCATGATAAGCATGTGGTTGGTATCTTAGCATAGGCATAGAAAAAGAGCGAGCAACTAGCAAGCAAAGATAGAAGTGATTTCGAGGGTATGGTCATCTTGCCTGAGATCCCGCAAGGAAGAAGAACGAGTCCATGAAGAAGGTAAACTGACGAAGTCGAACGAATCCTCACAAACGCGACATTATCGAAACTAACCCGAAGAAGCAACACCGGAAAGAAGCAAACAACATAGTAAACAACCACCACATAATCATGGCATGATGCACAATCAAGTATGATGCATGCCCGGTTTAATGAAGCATGGCATGGCAAAATGCACAAACAATCCTACAAATTAAGTGGAGCTCAATATGCAACTCCGTTGCATATTGACGGAACACCACATTCAAGTTATTTAGTTTGATCTCGTTTACGTACCCAACAATATTAAATGTTGTTAAACATGGCAAGAGGGTGAAGCATAACAAAACTATACCATTTAAACAATTTAAATGGGTCCGGATATAACAAACAACAAATTCGGTAAATCCCCATATGCATTAGCAATTTAATGCAACAACAAATTTAAACATTTTAAATGTTGTTATCATGATGCGGATGACATGTTCAAGTTTATGCAATTTTTATTAAAAGTTGACAAGAGCATTATGAAGCTATTTGTCACCGTGGTGGAAAGAAAAGGGGTGCCACGGCAATGATAACGAAAATGGTGCCACGACAACGTTCCGGTTCCGGTAATTCGATTGAGATACCGATGCAAAGGAGAAGTGTGCAGATGCGTGCAAAATATGGTGGGGCACTCCCGGATACCGGGTGTCCCATGATTCGACAATGGTGACAAGGCAAAAGAGGTGCAACGTGCACCGACAATTCGAACATGGAGCAAGCACGAGCATCTCATACATCACACATGCATTGGTTCACGGGCGGTCATCTCGGGGTTATACCTTCGAAGCGTGCATTATCGGAGCGGTTCGGGTCAAGCGGTGTAGTCGTTCACGATCGTCGTGGGAACTAGTGGTACTCGGCGATGGTAGAGGAAGTAGTTGTTCAAGGTTCGTTGTGGGAAGTAGTCGTTCTCGTGGCGAGGGTAGTCGTTCACGTTCTTAGTCTCACAAGTTTCCATAGATGTTCAGGGGAACGACGAGGAACTTGACGTCCACGGAGTCTTCGAGAGTCGACGGTAGTGGTACACACATTTTTGGGGTACTTGTCGGTCCGGTCTTGGCGACAGTAGTTGTACACGGGTCGTAGATGTTCTCGGGTCATGGGTAGAGGTACTTGGCGCATCGTCGTGTGTAGTCGTACTCGGTGTCCTCGGGGTAACGACTATAGTCGAGGTACTTGGCGTCTCACCGTGTAGTTGTACATGGAGTCGAACAGAGGGCCTTGACGATTCAACGGTATGAAGCAACGGAAACGCACAGGCCTCCCCTGTACTTGGCGCAATCCGAGACGATCTCGACGATCCAGCGAGGCGACATGGTACAGGGCAGTCTTCGTCTTGGCAAGGCAGCGGTCCAAGCGAGCAGCAGCTCTGCTCAATGCAGGGTAGCACGGGGCAATGCCGGGGAAGTTAAAGCGGGGAAGATGTGTTCGCTCATCTCCTGGATGAGGCCGAGGTGAAGGTGGGATATGGCGCTGAGGAAGGAGGTCCGGCGGGGCGGCGACGCTGCTAGTGGAGGAGGGCGTGGATGGAGAAGGCCCGAAACAGGACGGAGACGGCGGGTTCAAGGCGGAGGTCGCCGGATCCGGCGAGGAACTTGATCGGAGCAGCGGCCTTGCTGTGGTCGGGGACGAGTTAGGAGACACGAGGACGAGGCGCGGGGCTCCAAGGCAAGGAGGAGGGCGTGACGGTGATGCTTGGCGGTGGGGAAGACAGAAGCGGCGGCCATAGCAGGGGCGGCGGACCAGGGAGCTTGAGGGCGTGAGAGCTGGAGCGAAGGTCAAGAGGAGGTTGGAGGTCGCGGGCAAGGAGGAGTCAGGGAGGAGAAGGGGCACATAGCTCGTCGCGGTAGGTGGGTTGCGCGGCCGGCTGTTGCACGAGGCGCCATGGGGATCGAGCGCGAGGAGCTCTCGCTCCTCTGTGTGTGTGTGTGGCGGTGGAAGGAGGATGGAGGGGATCGAGGAGGGAAGGTAGCGACCAGGGCCTTGGGCCATCTAGGTCAGGCCGCAGGATGGCTGCTGGGCTGCGCGTTGCTGGGCCACATTGGTGGTAGGCTGGCTGATGGGCTCCCTTTTCCCTCTCTCTTCTCTTCTTGATTCTTTTAACAGAAAACAAATAAAGAGGAGAAAAAGAAAGAGGGGGGTTAGGGGAAGAAGTTGAACAAGCAGATAATTTTTCCGGACTCACAAAAATGTGTATGATCCAAGAAAATAGAAAAGGTCAGATCGAACGATAAGAATTCAAACTCTTTTGAATTTAATTCAAATGGGTTTGAACTAGGTCGATGTTTTGGGAGTATCCAAAAATGTTGAGAATCTTGGTAGAGCTCCGGAAAAATGATGAAAGAATAAAAGGCAAGGTTAGAGAGTCAACACTTGAAGAAGAAAAAGGCCAAGGGATTTAATATGCAAGGGTGTTAAGGTGAATTCCAAATTAAAGGAATATTTAATATAGCTCCCTAAATATTGGGAGGGTATGTTTAAAAGAGAAACCACCATGTGACTTCCCTCGATTTAAATAGATCAACGATCTATGCAATTTATTTAGTTGAGTTAAAAAATGACATGATGGTATGATAACATGATGCAATGCACATGATACAAAGATGAATGCAACAGACGAAACAAATCACACAACGAAACCCGGAAACCCTGGAAGGCATCTGAAGCTCCGGTCTTGGGGCGTTACATCGACTTTGACGATCCGACTCCGAACGTGCGAAGACGTTGTGCCTTAGCAATCGCTAAACCAACTTCCGAAGGTTATTGACCACGGCGGAGCATGATCAACCTGACTGCGAGGGTCTATTTCTTGCAAGCAAACGAAAAACAAGCAAGAAACTGAGATTGCAATCTGGATATTGCGAATAAAAGAGGAAAGCTTTATTAATGAAGGTGGGGTTCTGTGACCTCTTGCTCTGGTCGTTGGACACAAACGAAGTACGCGAAGTTGCAGCTATGGTGAACTTTTAATCTAAACAAAACCCAAAGTCTAAACGATGCCCTAAGGGCTGTATATATGGAGGAAGAGGGGGGAATTTCGTGGCCCTTGGAGGAGGGGTCCGAAAACAACCCTAACTCTTGTTTCCCCACACATACGGACTCTAAAAATAGCCTATACTTAAGTATTTCGAAAATACATGGGCCTAGCCCAATAATAAGGTGACGCGGCACCTAGAATAGCCTCTGGACGAAATTTATGAAGTGGCAGCTTGTATATTTCGTCCATGGCTTCATGCACTCCTTATGGTGGCTTCAAAGTCCTGAAATCACCACTTGTAACTCCATTCTGGATCCCCTTGCGCATGCCATCATCTCCATGCGTGGTCTTGCTCCAGTGTTCATCCCTCTTATCCATGCCAGGCCCTTCATTTGTAAGCAAAACAAATGTATCCAATTTAGGGAACATCATATTTTGATGAACATTAGAATCATTACCAAGAAACGAAAGTACCTGATAACTTAATTGGCGTGCGCGAGCTCTAGTAATAGGTCCCGTATGTATAGCAGCAGGGGCTGTGGCTGTAACAATGTATTGATGTCCTCATCATCCTCCCCTTCTTGAAATGAAGTCATCCTCGACGGAAGCTCATCTTCCTCACCCAAATAAGCTTCAAATCTGCAATGTTAAAAGTGGGACTAACCCCAAAATTTGCAGGCAGCTCAAGTTTATATGCATTATCATTTATTTTCTCGAACACCTTAAAAGTACCATCAGCACGTGGCATTAGCTTTGATTTGTGCAAATTAGGAAATGTATCCTTACGGAAATGTACCCAAACAAGATCTCCAGGTGCAAACACAACATGTTTTCTACCCTTATGTCCAGGAAATTTATATTTAGTTTGTGTTTGCACCTGGATATCTTGTTTGGTTACATTTGCGTAAGGATAGATTTCCTAATTTGCGCAAATCAAAGCTAATACCACGTGTTGATGGTCCTTTTAAGGTGTTAGACAAAATAAATGATAATGAATATAAACTTGAGCTGCCTGCAGATTTTGGGGTTAGTCCCACTTTTAACATTGCAGATTTGAAGCCTTATTTGGGCGAGGAAGATGAGCTTCCGTCGAGGACGACTTCATTTCAAGAAGGGGAGGATGATGAGGACATCAATACCATTGTTACACCCACAACCCCTGCTGCTATACATACTGGACCAATTACTAGAGCTCGCGCACGCCAATGAAATTATCAGGTACTTTCGTTTCTTGGTAATGATTCTAATGTTCATGAGAATATGATGCTGCCTAAATTGGATACATTTGTTTTGCTTACAAATGAAGGGCCTGGCATGGATAAGAGGGATGAACACTGGAGCAAGACCAAGCATGGAGATGATGACATCCGCAAGGGGATTCAGAACGGAGTTACAAGTGACGATTTCAGGACATTGAAGCCACCATAAGGAGTGCATGAAGCCTTGGACGAAATATACGAGATGCCACTTCATAAATTTCGTCCAGAGGCTATTCTAGGTGCCGCGCCACCTTATTATTGGCCGAGGCCCATGTATTTCCAAAATACTTAAGTATACGTTGTTTTTAGAATTCGTATGTGTGGGGAAACAAGAGTTATTTCGGACCCCTCCTCCAAGGGCCACAAAATCCCCCCTCTTCCTCCATATATACAGACCTTAGGGCGTCGTTTAGACTTTCGGTTTTGTTTAGATTAAATTTCTCCATAGCTGCAACTTCGCCTACTTCGTTTGTGTTCAATGACCAGACAAAGGCGTCACAGAACCCCACCTTGATCAATAAAGCTTTCCTCTTATATTCGCAATATCCAGATTGCAATCTTAGTTTCTTGCTTGTTCTTCGTTTGCCTATAGGAAACAGACCTTCATGGTCAGGTTGATCATGCTCCGGCGTGGTCAATAACCTCTCGGAGTTGGTTTAGCGACTGCTAAGGCACGACGTCCACGCACGTTCGTAGTCGGATCGTCAAAGTCGACTTCCTCCAAAACGATAGCCACCATCTCATCGAAAGACGGGACACCTTTTCCTCTATCAGTATCCATGTATATATTGACCATTGCCAGGATTGCCCTTTGGTACTTGGTTGTCACACACATAAGTTACAACATGACACGCGGCGAAAACAAGGAGTATAAGGCTTGTAGCCGCAGGATTTTCTTGAATTTACGAAGAAATAGGAATTCCCGGATCATAAATCATGTGCACAAAGCTACGTTTGTCCTTACCATGGGGACTAATGTCTACAATCAACGTAATCTCTCGAATTTCCTTCAAAAGGAAGGGCCAATGGGTTCACAAACTTGTCCGAAAAGGAGCGACGAATGATGTTGTTTGACTTTCAGGGCTAAAAAGTCCTCCTTAAGGCCAAATTTGAAGGCACCCCGGTCCTCCTAGCACATGCGGGGAGAAAGTTTTATGGATTCGCACGCTCGACGCGAGCATTTTGAGTACTTGTGGGTCGAAAACGGACTCCGGATGACAAAGTTATGACCGTTTTAGTGAACACCGGTCCATTATATGGCAGTCCTTGAAAGAATTTCACTTTGCCGTGGCACTTTTCGCCGAACCGCCCCGAAATTTTGTGTCCTTGATGCTGGAGATGTTATTTCCACGTATATATTGACGTTTGCTAGGATTGGCCTTTGGTTCTTGGCTGTCACACAAGTAAGTTACAGCATGCCACACGGCGAAAACAAGGAGTATAAGGCTTGTAGCCGCTGGATTTCTTGAATTTACGAAGTAATAGGAATTCCTGAATCATAAATCATGTGCACAAAGCTACGTTTGTCCTTGCCAGGGGGACTAATGTCTACGTTTGTTCTTCCCAGGGGGACTAATGTCTACAATCAACGTAATCTCTCGAATTTCCTTCAAAATGAAGGGCCAATGGGCTCAGAAACTTGTTCAAAAAGGAGTGACGAATGATGTTTTTTGACTTTCAAGGCCAAAAAGTCCTCCTTAAGGCCGAATTTGAAGATACCCCGGGCCTGCTAGTGGAAGAAGGGATTATTTTGTGGATTCGCACGCTCGCCGCGAGCATTTTGAGTACTTGTGGGTCCAAAACGGACTCTGAATGACAAAGTTATGACTGTTTTAGTGAACACCGGTCCATTATATGCCAGTCCTTGAAATAATTTCATTTTCCCATGACGCTTTTCGCCGAACCGCCCCGAACTTTTCTGTCCTCGATGCTAGAGATATTGTTTCCACATATATATTGACCGTTGCCAGGAATGCCCTTTGATTCTTGGCTGTCACACACGAAAGTTACAACATGCCACATGGCGAAAACAAGGAGTATAAGGCCTGTATCCGCTGGATTTTCTTGAATTTATGAAGAAATAGGAATTCCTGGCTTATAAATCATGTGCACAAAGCTATGTTTGTCCTTGCCAGGGGGACTAACGTCTACAATCGATGTAATCTCTCGAATTTCCTTCAAAAGGAAGGGCCAATCAGTTTCGAAACTTGTTCGAAAAGGAGTGGCGAATGACGTCATTTGACATTCAGGGCCAAAAAGTCCTCCTTAAGGCCAAATTTGAAGGCACCCCGAGCCTCCTGGCGCTAGAAGGGAGTATTTTCAAGATTTGCGCGCTCGCCGCGAGCATTTTGACTACTTGTGGGTACAAAACGGACTCTGAATGACAAAGTCATGACCGTTTTAGTGAATAGCTGTCCATTATATGGCAGTCCTTGAATTAATTTCACTTTCCCATGACGCTTTTCGCCAAACCACCCCGAAATTGTGTGTCCTCGATGCTGGAGATATTGTATCCATGTATATATTGACCATTGCCAGGAATGCCCTTTGGTTCTTGGCTATCACACACGCAAGTTACAGCATGCCACATGGCGAAAACAAGGAGTATAAGTTTGGTAGCCATTGGATTTTCTTGAATTTACGAAGAAATAAGAATTCCCGGATCATATATCATGTGTACAAAGCAACGTTTGTCCTTGCCAGGGCTACTAATGTCTACAATGAACGTAATCTTTCGAATTTCCTTCAAAAGGAAGGGCCAATGGGTTCAGAAAGTTGTCCGAAAAGGAGCGGCGAATGATGTTATTTGACTTTCAGGGCCAAAAATTTCTCCTTAAGGCAGAATTTAAAGGCACCCAGGGCCTCTTGGTGCAAGCAGGGAGTATTTTAAGGGCCAAAAAGTCCTCCTTAAGGCAGAATTTTGAGTACTTGTGGGTCGAAGATGGACTCCGAATGACAAAGGTATGATCGTTTTAGTGAACACCGGTCCATTATATGGCAGTACTTGAAAGAATTTCACTTTCTCGTCACGCTTTTTGCCGAATCGCCCCGAACTTTCGTGTCCTCGATGTTGGAGATATTGTTTCCTCGTATATATTGACCATTGCTAGGAATGCCTTTGGTTCTTGGCTGTCACGCACAAAAGTTACAGCATGCCACGCGGCGAAAACACGGAGTATAAGGCTTGTAGCCGTTGGATTTTCTTGAATTTATGAAGAAATAGGAATTCCCGGCTTAAAAATCATGTGCACAAAGCTACATATATCCATGCCAGGGGGACTAATGTCTACAATCAACGTAATCTCTCGAATTTCCTTCAAAAGGAAGGGCCAATGGTTTCAGAAACTTGTCCGAAAATGAGCGGCGAATGATGTAATTTGACTTTCAGGGCCAAAAGTCCTCCTTAAGGCCGAATTTCAAGGCACCCCGGGCCTCCTGGCGATAGCAAAGAGTATTTTCTGGATTTTCACACGCGGCGCGAGCATTTTGAGTATTGTGGGTCCAAAACAGACTCCGAAAGACGAAGTTATGACCGTTTTAGTGAACAACGGTCCATTATATGGGAGTCCTTGAATTAATTTCACTTTCACGTGACGCCTTTCGCCGAACCACCCCAAAATTGTGTGTCCTCGATGCTGGAGATATTGTATCCATGTATATATTGACCAGTGCCGGGAATGTCCTTTGGTTCTTGGCTGTCACACACGCAAGTTACAGCCTGCCACATGGCGAAAACAAGGAGTATAAGTTTGGTAGCCGTTGGATTTTCTTGAATTTACGAAGAAATAGGAATTCCCGGATCATATATCATGTGTACAAAGCAACGTTTGTCCTTGCCAGGGCGACTAATGTCTACAATGAACGTAATATTTTGAATTTCCTTCAAAAGGAAGGGCCAATGGGTTAAGAAAGTTGTCCGAAAAGGAGCGGCGGATGATGTTATTTGACTTTCAAGGCCAAAAAGTTCTCCTTAAGGCAGAATTTAAAGGCACCCATGGCCTCTTGGTGCAAGCAGGGAGTATTTTAAGGGCCAAAAAGTCCTCCTTAAGGCAGAATTTTGAGTACTTGTGGGTCGAAGACGGACTCCGAATGACAAAGGTATAATCGTTTTAGTGAACACCAGTCCATTATATGGCAGTACTTGAAAGAATTTCACTTTCCCGTCATGCTTTTTTCCGAACCGCCCTAAACTTTCGTGTCCTCGATGTTGGAGATATTGTTTCCTCGTATATATTGACCATTGCTAGGAATGCCTTTGGTTCTTGGCTGTTACGCACAGAATTTCACTTTCCCGTGACGCTTTTTGCCGAACTGCCCCAAAATTGTGTGTCCTCGATGCTGGAGATATTCTATCCATGTATATATTGATTGTTGCTTGGATTACCCTTTGGTTCTTGGCTGTCACACACGTAAGTTACAGCATGCCACATGGCGAAAACAAGGAGTATAAGGCTTGTAGCCACTGGATTTTCTTGAATTTACGAAGAAATAGGAATTCTCGGATCATAAATCATGTGCACAAAGCTATGTTTGTCCTTGCCAGTGGGACAAATGTCTACAATGAACATAATCTCTCGAATTTCCTTCAAAAGGAAGGGCCAATGGGTTCAGAAACTTGTCGGGAAAGGAGCGGCGAATGATGTTATTTGACTTTCACGGCCAAAAATTCCTCCATAAGGCATAATTGAAAGGCACCCCTAGCCTCCTGGCACAAGCAGGGAGTATTTTCTGGATTCGCACACTCGCTGCGAGCACTTTGAGTATTTGTGGTTCCAAAACGGACTCCGAATGACAAAGTTATGACCGTTTTAGTGAACACCGGTCCTTTATATGGCAGCCCTTGAAAGAATTTCACCTTCCCGTGACTCTTTTCGCCGAACCGCCCCGAAATTTGGTGTCCTGGATGTTGGAGATATTGTTTCCATGTATCTATTGACCATTGCCAGGAATGCCCTTTGGTTCTTGGCTGTCAAACACGAAAGTTATAGGATGCCACACGGCGAAAACAAGGAGTATCAGGCTTGTAGCCGCTGGATTTTCTTGAATATATGAAGAAATAGGAATTGCCGGCTTATAAATCTCGTGCACAAAGCTACATTTGTCCTTGCCAGGGGGACTAATGTCTACAATCAACATAATCTCTCGAATTTCCTTCAAAAGGAAGGGCCAATGGGTTTAGAAACTTGTCCGAAAAGGAGGGGCAAATGATGTTTTTTGACTTTCAAGGCCAAAAAGTCCTCCCTAAGGCCGAATTTAAAGGAACGCCGGGCCTGCTAGCGCAAGCAGGGAGTATCTCATGGATTCGCACGCTCTCCGCGAGCATTTTGAGTAATTGTGGGTCGAAAGCGGACTCCGAATGACAAAGTTATGACCGTTTTAGTTAATACTGGTCCATTATATGGCAGTCCTTGAAAGAATATCATTTTCCTGTGACACTTTTCGCCGAACCGCCCCGAAATTGTGTTTCCTCGATGTTGGAGATATTGTATCCATGTATATATTGACCGTTGCTAGGAATGCCCTTTGGTTCTTGGCTGTCACACACGTAAGTTACATCATGCCACATGGAGAAAACATGGAGTATAAGGCTTGTAGCCGCTGGATTTTCTTGAATTTACAAAGAAATAGGAATTTTCAGATCATAAATCATGTGCACAAAGCTACGGTTGTCCTTGCCAGGGGGACGAATGTCTACAATGAACGTAATCTCTCAAATTTCCTTCAAAAGAAAGGGCCAATGGGTTCTGAAACTTGTCCGAAAAGGAGCGGCGAATGATGTTATTTGACTTTCAGGGCCGAAAAGTCCTCTTTAAGGCAGATTTAGAAGGCACCCGGGGCCTCCAGGCACAAGCAGGGAGTATTTTCTGGATTAAAACACTCGCGGCGAGCATTTTGAGTACTTGTGGATCCAAGATGGACTCCGAATGACAAAGTTATGACCGTTTTAGTGAACACCGGTCTATTATATGGCAGTCCTTGAAAGGATTTCTCTTTCCCGTGACGCTTTTCGCCAAACTGCCCTGAAATTTTGTGTCCTCGAAGTTGGTGATATTGTTTCCACAAATATATTGACCATTGCCAGGAATGCCCTTTGGTTCTTGGTTGTCACACACGAAAGTTACAGCATGCCACACGGCAAAAACAAGGAGTATCGGGCTTGTAGCCGCTGGATTTTCTTGAATTTATGAAGAAATAGGAATCCCTGTCTTATAAATCATGTGTAAAGCTACATTGGTCCTTGCCAGGGGGACTAATTTCTACAATCAACGGTATCTCTCGAATTTCCTTCAAAAGGAAGGGCCAATGGGTTTAGAAACTTTTCCGGAAAGGAGCGGCGAATGATGCTATTTCACTTTCAAGGCCAAAAAGTCCTCGTTAAGGCCGAATTTCATGGCATGGTGGGCCTCCTGGTGCAAGAAGGGAGTATTTTCTGGATTCGCACGCGGGTCGCGAGCATTTCGAGTGCTTGTGGGTCGAAAACAGAACCCGAATGACAAAGTTCTGACTGTTTTAGTTAATACTGGTCCATTATATGGCAGTCCTTGAAAGAATTTCACTTTCCTGTGACACTTTTTGCTGAACCACCCCGAAATTGTGTTTCCTCGATGTTGGAGATATTGTATCCATCTATACATTGACCGTTTCTAGGAATGCCCTTTGGTTCTTGGCTGTCACACACGTACGTTACATCATGCCACATGGCGAAAACAAGGAGTATAAGGCTTGTAGCCGCTGGATTTTCTTGAATTTACGAATAAATAGGAATTTTTGGATCATAAATCATGTGCACAAAGCTATGGTTGTCCTTGCAGGGGGACTAATGTCTAGAATGAACGTAATCTCTCAATTTTCCTTGAAAAGAAAGGGCCAATGGGTTCAGAATCTTGGCCAAAAAGGAGCGGCGAATGATGTTATTCGACTTTCAGGGCCAAAAAGTCCTCCTTAAGGCAGAATTTGAAGGCACCCCGGGCCTCCTGGCAGAAGCAAGGAGAATTTATTGGATTCGAACACTCGCCGCGAGCATTTTGAGTACTTGTGGGTCCAAGATAGACTCCGAATGACAAAGTTGTGACCATTTTAGTGAACGCCGGTCTATTATATGGCAGTCCTTGAAAGAATTTCACTTTCCCGTGACGCTTTTCGCCGAACCTCCCCGAAATTTTGTGTCCTTGAAGTTGGAGATACTGTTTCCAAATATATATTGACCATTGCCAGGAATGCCCTTTGGTTCTTGGCTGTCACACACGAAAGTTAGAGCATGCCACACGGCAAAAACAATGAGTATAAGGCTTGTAGCCACTTGATTTTCTTGAATTTAAGAAGAAATAGGAATTCCCGGCTTATAAATTATGTGCACAAAGCTACATTTGTCCTTGTCAGGGGTACTAATGTCTACAATCAACGTAATCTCCCGAATTTCCTTCAAAAGGAAGGGCCAATTGTTTTAGAAACTTTTCCGAAAAGGAGCGGCGAATGATGTTATTTGACTTTCAGGGCCAAAAAGTCCTCCTTAAGGCCGAATCTCAAGGCACCCTGGGCCTCCTAGTGGTAGCGGGAGTATTTTCTCGATTTGCATGCGTGGCGCGATCATTTTGAGTACTTGTGGGCCCAAAACAGACTCCAAATGACAAAGTGATGACCGTTTTAGTGAACAGCGGTCCATAATATGGTAGTCCTTTAAAGAATTTCACTTTCCCGTGACGCTTTAGGCCGAACCGCCCCGAAATTGTGTGTCCTCGATGATGGAGATATTCTATCCATGTATATATTGACCATTGCTAGGATTTCCCTTTAGTTCTTGGCTGTCACACACGTAAGTTACAGCATGCCACACGGCGAAAACAAGGAGTATAAGTCTTGTAGCCGCTGTATTTTCTTGAATTTACGAAGAAATAGGAATTCTCGGATCATAAATCATGTGCACAAAGCTATGTTTGTCCTTGCCAGTGGGACTATTGTCTACAATGAACATAATCTCTCGAATTTCCTTCAAAAGGAAGGGCCAATGGCTTCAAAAACTTGTCGGGAAAGGAGCGGCGAATGATGTTATTTGATTTTCATGGCCAAAAATTCCTCCATAAGGCATAATTTAAAGGCACCCCAGGCCTCCTGGCGCAAGCAGGGAGTATTTTCTGGATTCGCACACTCGCCGCGAGCACTTTGAGTATTTGTGGTTCCAAAACGGACTCCGAATGACAAAGTTATGCCCATTTTAGTGAACACCGGTCCATTATATGGCAGCCCTTGAAAGAATTTCACTTTCCCGTGACGCTTTTCACCAAACCTCCCCGAAATTTGGTGTCCTCGATGTTGGAGATATTGTTTCCACGTATATATTCACCATTGCCAGGAATGCCCTTTGGTTCTTGGCTGTCACACACGAAAGTTAGAGGATGCCAGACGGCGAAAACAAGGAGTATCAGGCTTGTAGCCGTTGGATTTTCTTGAATTTATGAAGAAATAGGAATTGTCGGCTTATAAATCATGTGCACAAAGCTACATTTGTCCTTGCGAGGGGGACTAATGTCTACAATCAACGTAATCTCTCGAATTTCCTTCAAAAGGAAGGGCCAATGGGTTTAGAAACTTGTCCGAAAAGGAGCGAGGAATGATGTTTTTTGAATTTCAATGCCAAAATGTCCTTAAAGCTGAATTTGAAGGCACCCCAGGCCTGCTAGCGCAAGCAGGGAGTATTTTCTGTATTGCACGCTCGCCGCGAGCATTTTGAGTACTTGTGGGTCCAAAGCGGACTCTGAATGACAAAGTTATGACCGTTTTAGTGAATACTAGTCTATTATATGGCAGTCCTTGAAAGAATTTCACTTTCCTGTGACGCTTTTCGCTGAACCGCCCCAAAATTGTGTGTCCTCAATGTTGGAGATATTGTATCCATCTATATATTGACCATTGCTAGGAATGCCCATTGGTTCTTGGCTTTCACACACGTAAGTTACATCATGACACATGGCCAAAACAAGGAGTATAAGGCTTGTACCCGCTAGATTTTCTTGAATTTACGAAGAAGTAGGAATTTTCGGATCATAAATCATGTGCACAAAGCTACGTTTATCCTTGCAAGGGGGACTAATGTCTACAATGAACGTAATCTCTCAAATTTCCTTCAAAAGAAAGGCGCAATGGGTTTAGAAACTTGTCCGAAAAGGAGCGGCGAATGATGTTATTTGACTTTCAGGGCCAAAAAGTCCTCCTTAAGGCAGAATATGAAGGCACCCCGAGCCTCCTGGAACAAGCAGGGAGTATTTTTTTTCGAACACTCGCCCCGAGCATTTTGAGTACTTGTGGGTCCAAGATGGACTCCGAATGACAAAGTTATGACCATTTTAGTGAACACCGGTCCAGTATATGGCAGTCCTTGAAAGAATTTCACTTTGTCGTGACGCTTTTCACTGAACCGCCATGAATTTTGTGTCCTCGATGTTGGAGATATTGTTTCCACGTATATATTGACTATTGCCAGCAATGCCCTTTGGTTCTTGGCTATCACAGATGAAAGTTACAGCATGCCACATGGCGAAAACAAGGAGTATAAGGCTTGTAGCCGCTGGATTTTCCTGAATTTATGAGGAAATTGGAATTCCCGGCTTATAAATCATGTGCACAAAGCTACGTTTGTCCTTGCCAGGGGGACTAATGTCTACAATCAACGTAATCTCTCGAATTTCCTTCAAAAGGAAACCAATAGTTTTAGAAACTTGTCCAAAAAGGAGCAGCGAATGATGTTATTTGACTTTCAGGGGCAAAAATTCTTCCTTCAGGCCGAATTTCAAGGCACCCCAGGCCTCCTGGCGGCGCGAGCATTTTGAGTACTTGTGTGTCCAAAACAGACTCCGAATGCCAAAGTTATGACCGCTTTAGTGAACACCGGTCCATTATATGGCAGTCCTTGAAAGAATTTCACTTTCCCGTGACGCTTTTCGCCGAACCGCCCCGAAATTTTGTGTCCTCGATGCTGGAGATATTCTATCCATGCATATATTGACCATTTCCAGTATTGCCCTTTGGTTCCTGGCTGTCACACACGTAAGTTACAACATGCCACACGGCGAATACAAGGAGTATAAGGCTTGTAGCCACTGGATTTTCTTGAATTTATGAAGAAATGGGAATTCCCGGATCATAAATCATGTGCACAAAGGTATGTTTGTGCTTTCCAGGGGGACTAATGTCTACAATGAACATAGTCTCTCGAATTTCCTTCAAAAGGAAGGGCCAATGGGTTCAGAAACATGTCCGAAAAGGAGCGGCGAATGATGTTATTTGACTTTCATGGCCCAAAAGTCCTCCATAAGGAATAATTTAAAGGAACCTCGGGCCTCCTGGCGCAGGCAGGGAGTATTTTCTGGATTCGCACACTCGCTGCGAGCATTTTGAGTACTTGTGGGTCCATAACGGACTCCAAATGAAAAAGTTATGACCGTTTTAGTGAACACCGGTCCATTATATGGCAGTCCTTGAAAGAATTTCACTTTCCCGTGACGCTTTTCGCCGAACCGCCCTGAAATTGTGTGTCCTTGATGCTGGAGATATTCTATCCATGTATATATTGACCATTGCTAGGATTGCCCTTTGGTTCTCGGCTGTCACACACGTAAGTTACAGCATGCCACACGGTGAAAACAAGGACTATAAGGCTTGTAGCCGCTGGGTTTTCTTCAATTTATGAAGAAATAGGAATTCTCGGATCATAAATCATGTGCACAAATCTACGTTTGTCCTTGCCAGGGGGACTAATGTCTACAATGAAAATAATCTCTCAAATTTCTTTCAAAAGGAAGGGCCAATGGGTTCAGAAACTAGTACGAAAAGGAGCAGTGAATGATGTTATTTGACTTTTAGAGCCAAAAAGTCCTCCTTAAGGCAGAATTTGAAGGCACCCCGGGCTCCTGGCAGAAGCCGGGAGTATTTTTTGGATTCAAACACTCGCCGCGAGCATTTTGAGTACTTGTGTGTCCAAGATGGACTCCGAGTGGCAAAGTTATGACCGTTTTATTGAACGCCGGTCCATTATATGGTAGTCCTTGAAAGAATTTCACTTTCCCGTGACGCTTTTCGCCAAACCGCCCCGAAATTTTGTGTCCTCGATGCTGGAGATATTGTTTCCACGTATATATTGACCATTTCCAGCAATGCCCTTTGGTTCTTGGCTATCACAGATGAATGTTACAGCATGCCACATGGCGAAAACAAGGAGTATAAGGCTTGTAGCCGCTGGATTTTCCTGAATTTATGAGGAAATAGGAATTCCCGGCGTATAAATCATCTGCACAAAGCTACGTTTTTCCTTGCCAGGGGACTAATGTCTACAATCAACGTAATCTCTCGAATTTCCTTCAAAAGGAAGGGCCAATGGTTTCAGAAACTTGTCCGAAAAGGAGCGGCGAATGATGTTATTTGACTTTCCGGGCCAAAAAGTCCTCCTTAAGGCTGAATTTGAAGGCACCCCGGGCCTCCTGGCAGCTAGAAGGGAGTATTTTCTGGATTCGCATGCTCTCCGTGAGAATTTTGAGAACTTGTGGGTCCAAAACAAACTCCGAATGACAAAGTTATGACCGTTTTAGTGAACAGCTATCCATTATATGGCAGTGCTTGAAAGAATTTCACTTTCCCGTGACGCTTTTCACCGAACTGCCCCAAAATTTTGCGTCCTCGATGCTGGAGATATTGTTTCCACGTATATATTGACCGTTGCCAGGAATACCCTTTAGTTCTTGGCTGTCACACACAGAAGTTACGGCATGCCACACGGCGAAAGCAAGGAGTATAAGGCTTGTAGCCGCTGGATTTTCTTGAATTTATGAAGAAATAGGAATTCCCGGATTTTAAATCATGTGCACAAAGCTACATTTGTCCTTGCCAAGGGGACTAATGTCTACAATCAACGTAATCTCTCAAATTTCCTTCAAAAGGAAGGGCCAATGGGTTCAGAATCCGTTTTGGAAAGGAGCAGCGAATGATGTTTTTTGACTTTCAAGGCCAAAAAGTCCTCCTTAAGGCTGAATTTGAAGGCACCCCGGGTCTGCTAGCGCAAGCAGGGAGTATTTTCTAGATTCTCATGCTCACCGCGAGCATTTTGAGTATTTGTGGGTCCAAAGCGGACTCTGAATGACAAAGGTATGACTGTTTTAGTGAATACTGGTCCATTATATGGCAGTCCTTGAAATAATTTCACTTTCCTGTGACGCTTTTTGCCGAACCACCCTGAAATTTTCTGTCCTTGATGTTGGAGATATTGTATCCATGTATATATTGACCGTTGCTAGGAATGCCCTTTGGTTCTTGGCTGTCACACACGTAAGTTACATCATGCCACATGGCGAAAACAAGGACTATAAGGCTTGTAGCCGCTGGATTTTCTTGAATTTACGTAGAAATAGGAATTCCCGGATCATAAATCATGTGCACAAACCTATGTTTATCCTTGCCAGGGGGACTAATGTCTACAATGAACGTAATCTCCCGAATTTCCTTCAAAAGGAAGGGCCAATGGGTTCAGAAACTTGTCCAAAAAGGAGCGGCGAATGATGTTATTTGACTTTCAGGGCCAAAAAGTCCTCCTTAAGGAAGAATTTGAAGGCACCCCAGGCCTCCTGGCACAAGCAAGGAGTATTTTTTTGGATTCGAACACTCGCCGCGAGCATTTTGAGTACTTGAGGGTCCAAGATGGACTCTGAATGACAAAGATATGAGCGTTTTAGTGAACATCGGTCCATTATATGGTAGTCCTTGAAAGAATTTCACTTTCCCGTGATGCTTTTCGCCGAACCGCCCTGAAATTTTGTGACCTCAATGTTGAAGATATTGTTTCCACGTATATATTGACCATTGACAGGAATGCCCTTTGGTTCTTGGATGTCACACACGAAAGTTACAGCATGCCACACGGTGAAAGCAAGGAGTATAAGGCTTGTAGCCGCTGGATTTTCTTGAATTTATGAAGAAATAGGAATTAACGGCTTATAAATCATGTGCACAAAGCTACATTTGTCCTTGTCAGGGGCACTAATGTCTACAATCAACGGAATCTCTCGAATTTCCTTCAAAAGGAAGGGCCAATGGGTTCAAAATCTGTTTCAGAAAGGAGCGACGAATGATGTTTTTTTACTTTCAAGGTGAAAAAGTCCTCCTTAAGGCCGAATTTGAAGGCACCCCGGGTCTGCTATCGCAAGCAGGGAGTATATTCTGGATTTTCACGCGCGGCGCGAGCATTTTGAGTACTTGTGAGTCCAAAGCGGACACCGAATGATAAAGGTACGACCGTTTTAGTTAATACTGGTCCATTATTTGGCAGTCCTTGAAAGAATTTCACTTTCCTGTGACGCTTTTCGCCGAACCGCCCCGAAATTGTGTGTCCTCGATGTTGGAGATATTGTATCCATGTATATATTGCCCGTTGCCAGGAATGACCATTGGTTCTTGGCTGTCACACACGTAAGTTACAGCATGCCACACGGCGAAAACAAGGAGTATAAGGCTTGTAGCCGCTGGATTTTCTTGAATTTACGAAGAAATAGGAATTGCCGGATCATAAATCGTGTCCACGAAGCTACGTTTGTCCTTGCCAGGGGGACTAATGTCTACAATGAACGTAATCTCTTGAATTTCCTTCAAAAGGAAGGGCCAATGGGTTCAGAAACTTATCCGAAAAGAAGAGGCGAATGATGTTATTTGATTTTCATGGCCAAAAAGTCATCCTTAAGGCAGAATTTGAAGGCACCTCAGGCCTCCTGGCACAAGCAGGGAGTATTTTTTGGATTCAAACACTCGCCGCGAGCATTTTGAGTACTTGTGGGTCCAAGATGGACTCTGAATGACAAAGTTATGACCGTTTTAGTGAACATCAGTCCATTATATGGCAGTCCTTGAAAGAATTTCACTTTCCCGTGACGCTTTTCATCGAACCGCCCCGAAATTTTGTGTCCTCGATGTTGGAGATATTGTTTCCACGTATATATTGACCATTGCCAGGAATGACCTATGGTTCTTGGCTGTCACACACGAAAGTTACAGCATACCACACGGCGAAAACAAGGAGTATAAGGCTTGTAGCCGCTGGATTTTCTTGAATTTATGAAGAAATAGGAATTACCGGTTTATAAATCATGTGCACAAAGCTACATTTGTCCTTGCCAGGGGGACTAATGTCTATAATCAACGTAATCTCTCGAATTTCCTTCAAAAGGAAGGGCCAATGGGTTCAAAATCTGTTTCGGAAAGGAGCAGCGAATGATGTTTTTTGACTTTCAAGGCCAAAAAGTCCTCCTTAAGGCTGAATTTGAAGGCACCCCGGGTCTGCTAGCGCAAGCAGGGAGTATTTTCTGGATTTGCATGCTCGCTGTTAGCATTTTGAGTACTTGTGGGTCCAAAGCGGACTCCGAATGACAAAGTAATGACGTTTTAGCGAATACTAGTCCATTATATGGCAGTTCTTTAAAGAATTTCACTTTCCTGTGGCGATTTTCGCCGAACTGCCCCGAAATTGTGTGTCCTTGATGTTGGAGATATTGTATACATGTATATATTGACCGTTGCCAGGATTGCCCTTTGGTTCTTGGCTGTCACACATGTAAGTTACAGCATACCACACGGCAAAAACCAGGAGTATAAGGAGCGGCGAATCATGTTATTTTCTTGAATTTACGAAGAAATAGGAATTCCCATCATAAATCATGTGCAGAAAGCTACGTTTGTCCTTGCCAGGGGGACTAATGTCTACAATCTCGAATTTCCTTCAAAAGGAAGGGCCAATGGGTTCAGACACTTGTCCCAAAAGGAGCGGCAAATGATGTTATTTGACTTTCAGGGCCAAAAAGTCCTCCTTAAGGCAGAATTTGAAGGTGCCTCGGGCCTCCTGGCACAAGCAGGGAATATTTTTTGGATTCGAACACTCGCTGCGAGCATTTTGAGTACTTGTGGTTCCAAGATGGACTCCGAATGACAAAGTTATGACCGTTTTAGTGAATATCGGTCCATTATATGGCAGTCCTTGAAAGAATTTCACTTTCCCATGACGGTTTTCGCCAAACTGCCCCGAAATTTCCATGGGGACTAATGTCTATGATGAACATAATCTCTCGAATTTCCTTCAAAAGGAAAGGCCAATGGGTTCAGAAGCATGTCCGAAAAGGAGCGGCGAATGATGTTATTTGACTTTCAAGGCCAAAAAGTCCTCCTTAAGGCAGAATTTGAAGGCACCCAGGGCCTCCTGGCACAAGCAGGGAGTATTTTCTGGATTTGCCCGCGCGGCGCGAGCATTTTGAGTACTTGTGGGTCCAAAACAGTGTCCGAATGACAAAGTTATGACCGTTTTATTGAACAGGGGTCCATTATATGGCAGTCCTTTAAAGAATTTCACTTTCCCATGACACTTTTTGCCGAACCGCCCCAAAATTTTGTGTCCTCGATGTTGGAGATATTCGTAAGTGCATCTAGTGCCACCCCTAGTTGGTTTTGTAGTATTGACGACAAACCTAGTTGAGGGACTAATGTGTTTGTGAGAATTGCAGGATAACACAGGTAGAAGTCCCTCATTGATTCGGTTTTACTACCAGAAATGTATGAAGACATTGAAGTCAAAGGTGGTATATGAAGATATTCACATTGAAGACTATGACAAGAGAAGACAGGATATGAAGCCTATGGAGCTCGAAGACTTAGATCTTTCGTAGTTCTTTTTCTTTTGTGTTGAGTCATAGGAACCACCGTATTGTTAAGTGGGGTCCAGGAGAACCAGTCAGAATGACTGAAGTGATGCCTAAACCAAAAACCTATGTCTTCGAGTGAAGACATTGAGAGCGAATCTTGTCCAGAGCCGGACAAGTCAGCTTTGCTTGTAGCCCAAGTAAAGTTTCCATGAGAGTTTGAAATCTGACCGTTGAGACACGTGTCAGTTCCTTAGTGACCCAGGGTCATTTAGGACAAATCAGGTTGGGTTGCCAAGTGGCTATAAATAGCCCACCCCCTACAACCGTAAACGGTTGGCTGCTCAGATTGAGAGTACGGCTTTTGTCGTTTGAGAGCAACCCACCTCGAAGCCTTTGAGAGAGAGAATTCCTTGCGAGGATAAAGCCCTAACCACCCAGAGCCAGAGAAAATTGGGCATCACTTAAGTCTTCTTGTCTGTGTGATCTGAAGATTTATTACACTTGAGGACTGTGAATCCCCCAGACGGTTAGGCGTTGCGTTCAGAGCATCCAAGAGACATTGTGGATTGCCAGTGAACGAAGTCTGTGAAGGTTTGGGAGTCTACCTTGAAGACTTACCAGAGTGATTGGGCGAGGACTATGTGACCTTAGCTCAAGGATAATACGGTGAGGACTTGGTGTCCTGAGCTGCGTGTTCAGGACTGGGTGTCCGGGACTGTGTGTCCTAAGGTTTAAATACCTAGCCGCTCCAACCAGACGTACAGTTGTCACAGCAACTGGAACTGGTCCAACACATCATTGTCTTCAACGAGTCACTGGTTTCATCTTCACTTCCTTTTACTTACTGATCACTCATTGTGAAGTCATTGCGTGTCTGTTCTATCTTTTGTCTTCACAACGTGAGTGTATGATCTGTTTGGCTTCATAGTATCTTCCTACCTGATCCTAATTACACTACAGCTCTTTGTCACTGTGCTTTCACTCTGTTGATACTTGACCATGGCTTGCCTAGTGTAGTCTAACTTCCGCTGCATAGTAATAGGCATATCTCTACTGTTTGTCTTCATAACTTCCACGTTTTGAAGACTTTCATAAAAATCGCCTATTCACCCCCCCTCTAGTCGATATAACGCACTTTCAATTGGTATCAGAGCAAGGTGCTCCCTTGTTCTGTGTGATTCGGTTTAACCACCTGGAGTTTTAGCTATGTCGACTGCAGGGATAATTAAAGTCTCTGCTGCGTGCCCCGTCTTCGATGGAACTGAATATCCCTACTGGAAGAATAAGATGCGTATGCATCTTGAAGCCATTGACGTCGACCTATGGTATGTTGTCGAGAATGGCGTTCCCAAGGCTGGCGAAGGTGTCACTGCTGCTGATGTCAAGAAATTCGTTCAACTGGACTCTACTGCCAAGAACATCATCTGTGGTCATCTGACCAAAGGACAGTATGGCCGTGTGAGTGCTTTCAAGACATCCAAGCTGGTCTGGGACTGGCTCTCCAAGGTCAATGAAGGCATCTCAACCCAGAGAGATCAAAGAATCAGTGTCCTGCGCAATCTCTTCAACCGCTTCAAGCGAAATGACAATGAGAACGTCCAGCACACATTTGACCGACTCACTGACATCACAAATGAGCTTCAAGCCCTCGGCGCCACTGAGATTACCAAACACGAAGTCGTCAAGACGCTGCTGAGATCACTTGATAGTTCGTTTGACATCCTGGCCCTGATGATCCAAGAACGTCCTGATTTCAAGACACTCGATCCGTCTGACATACTTGAGAGGCTCAATACACATGAGTTTCAGCTTTCGGAGAAAAGAGACATCTACGGTCCAAATTATGGGCGAACTCGTGCCTTGAAGGCAAAAGCTGTCTCCTCATCTGAAGAAGAATCTGATAGCAGTTCTGATGATCCTGAAGACATTGGAAGGGAACTTGCTATGCTTGTCAAGAAGTTCCAAAAATTCACGAAGAAGAAAGGTTTCAGAAAGTCTTCCCGATCAAGTTCAAGGAATGATGACGCTCCTGCTCATGACTACAAGAAGAAAACATGTCACAAGTGCAAGAAACTTGGCCACTTCATCTCTGAGTGTTCACAGTGGGACAATGAGAACAAAAAGAAGAAGAAGAGCAAGGAATATGACTCTGACGACAAGAAGAAGAAGAAGAAGAAATACTCAAAGTCTTCTTCCAAGTCTTCCTCAAAGTCTTCATCACACAAGAAGAGCTCATCTGGCAAGGCACGTGCGTTTGTTGGCAAGGAAATGGATTCAGAGGAGGAGTCCGCTTCTGAGGAGGCAGAGGTGGAGTCTGAGGAGGAGTCTGATTCTGGCATTGCAAGTCTGGCTACAGCATACGTCGCCAAGTCCATCTTCAACACTGAAGACAATGACTTCATCACCGACACCGATGCAAATGACAAGGACTACTCCACTCCTACCTACTGCTTCATGGCACGCGGTGCCAAGGTAAACAAACGCACTACTCACTATCAAACATCTAGTGACGATGACTCTAATTGTGATTCAAAACCTAGTTACAAAACACTTGCTAAAATTGCAACTGAACAACAGAAAGCCATGGAACATATTCAAAAACTGTTAGACAGAAGCGATGATCTGTTGGGTGCTGACATGACTCGATTTGAATCCTTAATTGAAGACATAAAAAATCTTCACGTTCAGTATCAGGAACTTGAAGATCGTCATGATACTCTCTCAACAACTCATGAAAAGCTTTCCTATGATTATCTTCAAAGGAAGCAAGAACTTGAGAAATTGAGAGCGGCTCATGAAGATCTTCAAAAGGAAAATGAGTCACTTAGCGCCGAACAGATCAGTTCTGCTCAGGAAGGATTTGAACCACCATGTCTTAAATGCATTGAGCGTGATAATGCTACTTCTATTGCTGAATGTTCCACTGCTACTGCTGTTGCAATATCTTCAACTGTTGATGTGGTAACTAACCCCTCTGCTGAGGATACCACTGCTATTGCTGATGAGAATGCTAGGTTGAAGACATTGCTTGAAACAGGGATGTACAAAAGTCTTAAAGGACATCAAACATTATGTGATGTCCTCAAGAAGCAGATTCTGAACCGAAACCCTAGGAAAGAGGGTGTTGGGTTCGTAAGGAAAATAAATGCAGATGGCTCTTACTAGAAACCTGAGCAGTACCGCAAAACCAAGTGGGTTGCTGCAAAGGAACCTTCAGCAGATCCATCCAATTTATCTAGCTTCACTTGTGCTAACCCCATTATCATTGATGAATCCTTTGATGCAAACTATACACTGTTTAAGAATGAGAATGGTGAAGTGTTTGCCAGGTACATTGGTACTAACTGTAGGAATGGACCGCCTATGAAGAAGATCTGGGTTCCGAAAAAGTGTCTGGAAAATCTTCCTATGAATGTCTTCATGACACCTCACTTAAAGAAGACAAACCTCAGACCAAAGGCTTCATACGGTCCAAAGGCTTCATACAAACAGAGGACTCACCCGAGTCACACTAACGCAAATGTTTTGCAGGGAAACCATACTCAGGCATATGAATATGAGAGCGGTTCATCAAACCGTCATGTTCATATGACCAAAAATTATTCTGCCTATTCTTATGAGTACTATTGTCCGCCTGCTAGACTGTTTGCTAGGGCTCCAAAACCAGAATTCTCAGATGCTGCACTTAGACTGATTGCTTCTAAGCCACCCTTGAAGATGTGGGTGGTTAAGAAAGCGTAACTCTCTTTTGCAGGGAAAGGTCTCCAGCAGAAAAACAAAATCTTCTGACGCTATTGCTGGGGACCTTAAAAATCTTGTAGGGCGCAAGATAAAATGCCCGAATGGCATCATTATGTACTTCGTTCCTGAATCGCATGCTACTCTCCCTATTAGTCCTAATCTGGATCTAAGTTTTCATAACCCACTGGTTTGTCAAATGTTTTTGCTTCACAATTCTCTTCGTGAAGCCTATCCGCCTAACTACACTGTAGGGTACGACACCAGCGTCTTCAAAGTCATTAGAATGGATTATTGACAGTGGGTGTACAAATCACATGACTGGCAAAAGAAGCCTTCTTATGGACTCAACCTTACGTCCATGCGACAAGAGCCACATCACATTTGCTGACACTGGTAAAAGTAAGGTATTGGGTCTAGGTAGAGTTGCAATATCAAAGGAACAACACATGGATAAAGTCATGCTTGTTGAATCCCTTGGTTTCAACTTAATGTCTGTCTCAATGCTTTGCGATTTGAACATGGTCGTAATATTTGGAAAATATCGTTGCCTTGTACTAATGGAATCTGACAAGTCTCTAGTGTTTGAAGGGTATCGGAAAGATGATTTGTATGTGGTGGATTTCTCAGTAGGGCCACAACTTGCAGTATGTCTTCTTGCAAAAGCTTCAGAATGCTGGCTTTGGAATCGGAGGCTTGGGCATGCTGGCATGAGGAACCTCCACACCCTTGCGAAGAAGAAACATGGCATAGGCATCGAGGGCGTCAAGTTCAAGAAAGATCACTTATGCGGTGCCTGTGAAGCAGGGAAGATGACGAGGGCAAAACATCCCTCAAAGACAATCATGACCACTACTCGACCCTTCGAACTACTTCACAAGGATCTTTTTGGTCCCACTCACTACTCAACTTTTACTACTACTGCTTTCCTCTATGGCTTTGTCATTGTTGATGATTACTCTAGATATACTTGGGTGAACATAATCCTTTACAAGACTGAAGTGCAGGATGTCTTCAGACGCTTCGCCAATTGAGCTATGAACAATTACGGCGCCAAGATAAAGCACATCAGAAGTGACAATGGCACTGAATTCAAGAACACTGGCCTTGATACATATCTTGATACCTTGGGCATCACACATGAATTCTCAGCTCCGTACACGCCACAGCAGAATGGCGTCGTCGAACGCAAGAACAGAACACTCATTGAGATGGCCAGAACGATGCTAGATGAATACAAGACTCCAAGAAAATTCTGGACTGAAGCCATTGACACTGCATGCCATACAATCAATCGTGTTTATCTTCACAAGCTTCTGAACAAGACATCTTATGAACTCCTAACTGGCAAGAAGCCAAATGTCAGTTACTTCAGAGTATTTGGCGCAAGGTGCTGGATCAAGGACCCACACCACACCTCAAAGTTTGCACCAAAAGCACATGAGGGTTTTATGCTTGGATATGGAAAGGATTCGCACTCCTACAGAGTCTTCAATCTCTTTCATTACAAAGTGGTTGAAACAGTGGATGTGCGGTTCGATGAGACAAATGGTTCACAAAGAGAGCAACTGCCAAATGTGCTAGATGAAATTCCAGCTAGTGAATCAATCAAGCTAATGGGAACTGGAGAGATTATACCTTCTGAAGCTCATCCTGAAGAAGAACTTATCATCTCAGCACCTGATCAACATGAAGACAATGCTCAGCCTGAAGACATTCCTCCCAACAACAACACATATCAGCAAGAGCAAAGTCTTCACCCTGTACATCCTCGCGTTGCCAATGAAGTGCAGATTGAAAGAATAATTGATAGCATCAATGCACCTGGTCCACTCACTCGTTCAAGGGCAACTCAACTAGCAAATTTCTGTGGGCACTTCGCATTCGTCTCAATATCAGAACCCAAGAAAGTTGAAGAAGCCTTCATGGAACCTGAATGGATTCAAGCTATGGAAGAAGAGCTTCAACAGTTTGAGCTGAATAATGTATGGGAACTGGTTAAGCATCCTGATCCACGGAAGCACAACATAATAGGCACCAAATGGATATACCGCAACAAGCAAGATGAGCATGGTCAAGTTGTCAGAAACAAAGCTCGTCTCGTTGCCCAAGGATATACTCAAGTGGAAGGCATTGACTTTGATGAAACATTTGCTCCTGTGGCTAGGCTTGAAGCCATACGCATACTGCTGGCCTATGCAAATCATCATAACATACTTCTATATCAAATGGATGTGAAGAGTGCCTTTCTAAATGGCAAGATTGAAGAAGAAGTGTATGTTGCACAACCGCCTGGCTTTGAAAATCCAAAACATCCTGACATGGTATACAAGCTCAACAAGGCACTGTATGGCCTCAAACAAGCCCCTAGGGCCTGGTATGACACACTCAAATACTTCCTGAAGAGCAAAGGCTTCATACCTGGTTCCCTGGATTCCACTCTTTTCACGAAGACATATGATGGTGAACTGTTTGTGTGCCAAATATATGTGGATGACATTATCTTCGGCTGCACAATCAGAAGTACAGTGAAGAGTTTGGATATATGATGCAAGAGCAATATCAGATGTCCATGATGGGGGAGCTGAAGTTCTTCCTTGGTCTTCAAATACGACAAGAACGCAAATGGCATCTTCATATCTCAACAGAAGTATCTCAAAGATTGCCTGAAGGAGTTCAGTATGCAAGACTGCAAAGGCTTCACAACACCAATGCCAGCCAAACATCATCTGGGTCCTGACGACAATGGTAAAGAGTTCGATCAAAAGGTATACCGCTCCATGATTGGTTCTTTACTTTATCTATGTGCATCTAGGCCAGATATTATGCTTAGTGTTTGCATGTGTGCTCGATTTCAAGCGGCACCAAAGGAGTCGCATCACTTAGCTGTGAAGCGAATTCTTCGATATTTGGCTCACACCCTAACTCTAGGATTATGGTATCCAAAGGGATCAGAGTTTGATTTGGTTGGATTCTCGGATGCTGATTATGCTGGTGAAAAAGTTGATCGCAAGTCTACATCAGGCACATGTCACTTTCTGGGACGATCACTTGTATGTTGGTCTTCAAAGAAGCAAAACTGTGTATCTCTCTCCACTGCTGAATCTGAATACATTGCTGCTGGATCTTGCTGCGCTCAGCTTCTGTCGATGAAGCAAACACTCAAGGACTATGGCATTCATCTGAAGCAAGTGCCACTTTACTGCGACAATGAAAGCGCCATCAAGATTGCCAACAACCCAGTTCAGCACTCGAAGACAAAGCACATTGAAATTCGTCATCACTTTCTCAGAGATCATGTTGTGAAGGAAGACATTGATATCATACACGTCAACACTGAAGAGCAATTGGCAGATATCTTCACCAAGCCCTTGGATGAGAAGAGGTTTTGCAAGTTACGGTGTGAGCTAAATATCCTGGAATCCTCAAATGTCCTGTGATCAGGCACACATCCTAACACTTATGCATATGATGACTTAGATGTGCAACACACAAAGTAAAGTATATCTTCAATCAATGAAGACATACATTCTAAGTGTGAATACATTAATGTGGAATTTGACTTCGGAGCGCCACGATAATTGTGCGCCGTGTCTGGGTCTAATACTTCCTATACGGTGGGTAACGCCACCACCAAACGTTCTATTTTGAAGTGTTTCTCTCATGGCGTTACCTTGCAATGTCTTCACATTTGGTTTGGCTTCGAACATATTTTCATGATTATCTTCACTGTGTTGACTATAGATATATATATATATGCTAGTGTTCTGTCCTCTACAACATTCACTTATAGCTATGTCTTCGTGTTGAATCTTTTGAACTAAGTGAATGTGATCGGACCCCAAACTTCTCTATGCTTTCTATCTCAAACTCTATCTCTCCAAGTCATATGCATTCTATTGAAACTGTCGAATGTCTTCACTGCGTCCTTGTCAGCAGAAGATATAGAGACAACCATAAAGTCCGTTTTCAATGCTCATTCCTCCACATAAAATCCGGAGAAGCAGGAACGACCACCCGACAATCCAGGCGTGCATGGGACGTGGAACAAACCCCAAACTTCTGCAAACTGGCCACGCGTTCCTCAGATGCGAATCGCCAGGGGCACCTGTGTAATAGCACAGTGCCGCCCTTGTGCCTATAAATACACACTCACAGCGGTAACTATCTCTTCTTCCACCCTCGCACGAACCCTAGCGCCACCGCTAGCTCTCGACGACGCCGGCGACGAAGCGCTTCGCTACCGCAACCTCTCCGACGCCGTCTTCACGCCGACCGCGGACATCGTCCTCTCCGCCGTCGCCGTAGGTCTCCTCCATCGCCAAGTTAGGGCATGGACGAGTGAACTGCTCGGCCTCATCTCTCGCTCTGTCTAGCAGTTCTCAGTGTGGTAAATAAAACTGCCTTTTTACAGCACCATTGATCCTATTGATCTGTTACTTTCTACCACAAGCAGTTTCTGCTCACACAAACTAAATCTCTCTCAAACTGCATCTCATAACATGCCTAGAATATTCACTTGTGCTTCAAAAAGTAGTTAGATTCCTCACTTGTACTGATCTGTGGATTCGTACAAATCTGGAACCAACTTCTTATCTATGAGTGAATGTCTTCGCACGATGAGGTCAATGTCTTCTAAATTGATTTATCTTCAAAATCTTTTGAGAATGCATATGACGTCTTCCCCTTCCCTCGCACCTTAATGCTGTCACAGGTACATGTCCATGGGAGAATCCTTTGGTTCTCATAGTCTGCATGCATTTGCAGAATTCCTACAGCATCACATAAATTCTCCTGAAGCCAGTTCCTGTTGGTCCAGCAAAAGAAAGCCTTTGAAGCCTTTGAACGTCTTGAAGCCTTCCAAGTTAGGGTTTATGGCTTCAGAAACAGCAGCAAGGAAGGGGGCAGACAGCGACGTGGAGGAACATCAAAAGATCTGCCTAATGAACTGGCAGAAATGTATAAAACAGATCCTGAAGAGAATTATGGTCAGCGCAAGACCCGAATCCAATGGATTCGACGCTATTGGGCAGAACAATGGTTCAAATACCGCTTCACAACCCAAGAGTATGCTGAGAAATGTGCCATCAAAAGACCGTGGGGAGACATCTTATACAAGAACCTTGTACCTAGGTCCAGAGATGAAGCTATTGCCCAAAGCTTCTATCCATGCATGGTTCATGGGCCACAGCCTGATGATGCACATCCGTCGTCACTACTCTGGTGTCGTGATGACAATCTGTTCAAGCGCAACTTCCAGTTTGCCCAAAACTCAGCAAAGCAGAACAAGAAGAAATTTGGGTTAGACTTCAACCCTGGTCCCTCAGCACCAAGGGCAAATGGCACACGAGAGGCAGAACCCAATGTCATCGGTCCGTATGCCAACCTTGAAGGCCTCATCACCTACATCTTGGTTCAAGGGACTGCAGTGAATGAGCCTGCAGCTGACACTGAGTCTGATGAAGCGCCAGCAGTGCCTGCAGTGCCGAAGCCTAAGCAGTTGAAGAAGCCAAAAGCTTCAAAGCCAGCACCTTCACCAAAAATCTCAAAGGCGAAGCCATTGGCGACTGCACCTCCTGAAGACAGTGTGCAGTCTGAAGACTTATCACGCGTCTCAAGGCACCAGAAGGCCAAGATGCCTCTGTCTCACACTGGGAAAGAGCTCACAGCTGCTGCCATCCTGCGCAGTGAAGCCATTGATCTGTCAAGTGATGAAGATCTTGGAGATGATGCTCTTGAGCAACTCATCAAGAGCAAAGAAGAAGCAGAAATCTTCAACAATCTGCCTCTCTTTGATGTCGCCATAATCCACAACTTCATTGACGAGTGGTTTGCCACACCAAACATTAGCTTTGAAGATCTACAGCTGCCCGTTGGCCTCAACGTCGCCTTCCAAGGCGCTATTGCTTCAGAACTTGCCATTGCCCAGCGCATTGTTGAACTGAAGCAGAAAATTGATCATGAAAAGGCTCAGTTCAAGAAGAATATGGCTAAGCTCAGCGTGCAAGAAGTGAAGAGCTTCAAGATCATGTTGCATGAGCTAAAGGAAAACTTTCTGAAGAAGCATGCAGAAGCTCAGGGTTCACATGAGCGGATGAAGTCTCTGGCGGACAGATGTGTGCAAGCCTACAATGAGGCTGAGAAGCGCAAGGCACTTGGGCGTCCTGGCATCGACCCCAAGATGGCCGCAAAGAAAAAGAAGAAGACTGTTCCAGAGGCACCAAGGCAGGAAGCAGTTCCACTTGTCTTCCCAACTGCAACGACAGGCTCGAAGCCAAAGAGCCGGTCAACAGCTTCAGAGCTCAAGAAGACAAGAACTGCTGAGGCTGAAGCCAGGAAGAGGAAAAGCTCTGAAGCCTCTCCTACTGCCCCCAGCAAGAAAAAGAGAAAGACCAAGAAATCTCGGGCTGCTCCCATAGAGCCCTTGATAGTTGAACCTATTTCTATGGTTCACCCTGACGCAGAACGTCAACTGACGGTTCATGAGCCTGCTTCCACAGAGGCTCCTGAAGCTGAAGACATTCCAGCAGCTGATCCCATCGCTGCTGAAGACATTGGTCATTGTGACAATGTAGAAGATGATGCAGCCCTTCCTCAATTAGAACACAGCGAACTCATCAGCATTGGTCGTCCATTGACGCCAATTGCACAGGATGCTTCATGGGCAGATCGCCCTCAAGAGGAAGAATACTATGAGGCTCAGCCCACTCAAACCCCACAGGCGTCGTCTGCGTTCCGCACGCTTCGCAAAGGTCCAAGGCCTCAAGTCTATGCTGAAGACATTCCGGCTGCATCAGCCGCAGAAGAAGCACCACAAGAGCCCACTCCTCTGCTCCACCAAGAAGCAGTTCTCCAGGAGAACGTGCTTGTGACCGACCCTCCAGCTAGTCAAGCAGAGGAAGAAAATCTTGAGGCTGCCACAACCAACAACGAAGCTAATGTGGAGCCCTCCCCAGCAAAAGCTTCAGACGACAGCGAAGCCACTGAACCCACAACTTCTGTTCCTGAGTCTGCTGCAGGTCCCCAATTCAACTATCATGTTGAGCACAGGCCTCAGGTCCAGAAGCCAATCCCCAGATTGCCAAGGTTTCCAGGTCCTGCATCAGCACTTGGCTCCTTCAACATCAATGGCTTGAGGGCAGATAATACTTTCTTCAATAGCTCCAAGAACCCCTATTCAAGGGAAAGGATTTCATCAGATAGGTTCTGGAGCTATCCTCAGCGCAGCTACTACTCTTGCATACTGTACAACCAAGGTCGCATTTTCCCGCACAAGCGCCTTGATGTTGAAGCTATTGCTGGTCTGCCCTGTCTAGAGGAAGCGTTGGATTGCTTCAAACAAGTGGGTCTGCTACAGTTCATTACTGATGTAGAGCATTGGAACGAAGAGCTCCTGCTACAATTCTATGCCACACTGCACATCAAAGGATACAACAGAGATCCGAAGACTTGGGTCCTGGAGTGGATGACCGGCAACGTTCATCACGAAGCCAATGCATTTGATATCACTGAGCTCACTGGACTGCCCACTCCAGGCGAATTCTTCGAGCAAGGCTGTCGGCTACACACTGAAGCTATTGAGAGCATATTTCAGAGACCTGAACCGAATATGAGTCAGATGCTCTCCATGATGAAGCCATTGCCCCACGATGCTCCTTATCCCACAGAGTTCTTTGTTGAAGACCTTGAGTACCTGCCCAGGACCATCTATCACATCATCCGGCGGACTCTCTGGCCCATTAAAGGACACTCTCCAAATGCCAAGATCGAGGGTGCAATGAAGACTCTGATATTCTGTATCCTTCATGTCAAATGCTTCAACGCACAGGATTTCTTCATACGCCAACTAGATGCATCAGGCTCAGATCTGTTTGGTTTAAAGTTCTATGCTCCTTGGGTAATGAGGCTGATCAAACTTCACTCTGCCATCTTGTATCAGCCCTCAGCCCGCAACCATTGGATATTCTTGCCTGATGTGGATACCTCTGCTGAAGCCATCTATCCTGAACCTGCCAAGCAACCTCTGAGTCTTCAGAATGCAGAACACCAGAGCTTCACTCAAAACGTTGAAGGTGTTGAAGCCATCTCCAGGGTGTATCCTTTGGCTGGCACTACACGTGCACCACACCCTGCTTCAACTAAAGCCACTGACAGTGCAACTGCTTCAAGACCCAAGAAGCGCACTCGTGTTCTCAATGACCGAGAGCTTCTTGTGGCCCTTCATCAAAAGCAGGATAGGCATCATGACTGGTTGAAGAGACAGATGAAAAGCCTCTTGGTGGATGTAAATCGCATCCGAAATCTTGCCACCAAGAACGCTTTCGTTGCCCATGAATCCTGTCGCCGCACATGGAAAGGGCTAACGATGATGCTTTCTGAAGCCAATCTTTAAGAGGATGGCTTCACTGAGAGATTCAAATTTGACTCCACACCTCCTCGAAGAGCTGTGCTGCTGGGGACTCCATCTCTTGAAGACTCTGAGTTTTCTTCCTCTGCTGCCACAGTCACTGCCAGAATCATTGAGGAAGAAGACGATGCTACCTCACTGCCACCTGCTTCAGCACCTCCAAGCTCTTCTGCACCGCCAAACAACGCCAACAACCCTGCTACTTCATCTACTCCTCATGGGAACGAGTAGAGGCTCTATGTCTTCAAACCTTTTTGGTCATTACTGACAAAAGGGGGAGAAGCATATGAGATTGATAGTCTTGAAGCGGGTTCATATGGGCGGGTGCCTTATATTTTGCTTCGTGCATACAACTCTCGTTTTTGCTACATTTGGTTCTTATGAGTTGTAACACTTAAACCAGATGGTCGTCTACTACTTGTTTGCCACCCTGTTTTGCGAAGATAAATTCCGCATGTGCGACGATAAATTCCGCACTTATCTCATTCTATAGACGTCCATTTTCCATTATGCATGTCATTATCTTCATATACTTTCACATGCATAGTGGATTGTCATCATAAGCTGAAGTGGATCTCCACAAGTACAACCTGCCATGTGCATTTGCATTCCAAAAGCAAATTAACTTATATGCACATCTTCAGGGGGAGCCCTTGCAACTTATGAAGACAATTCCTTATCCTTTACAATTTCACAGACTATATTCCCCATTGAAAACTTCAACTAGTTTGTCATCAATCACCAAAAAGGGGGAGATTGTAAGTGCATCTAGTGCCACCCCTAGTTGGTTTTGGAGTATTGACGACAAACCTAGTTGAGGGACTAATGTGTTTGTGAGAATTGCAGGATAACACAGGTAGAAGTCCCTCATTGATTCGGTTTTACTACCAGAGATGACCCCTAAAAATGTATGAAGACATTGAAGTCAAAGGTGGTATATGAAGATATTCACATTGAAGACTGACAAGAGAAGACACGATATGAAGCCTATGGAGCTCGAAGACTTAGATCTTTCGTAGTTCTTTTTCTTTTGTGTTGAGTCATAGGAACCACCGTACTGTTAAGTGGGGTCCAGGAGAACCAGTCAGAATGACTGAAGTGATGCCTAAACCAAAAACCTATGTCTTCGAGTGAAGACATTGAGAGCGAATCTTGTCCAGAGCCGGACAAGTCAGCTTTGCTTGTAGCCCAAGTAAAGTTGCCATGAGAGTTTGAAATCTGACCGTTGAGACATGTGTCAGTTCCTTAGTGACCCAGGGTCATTTAGGACAAATCAGGTCGGGTTGCTAAGTGGCTATAAATAGCCCACCCCCTACAACCATAAACGGTTGGCTGCTCAGATTGAGAGTACGGCTTTTGTCGTTTGAGAGCAACCCACCTCGAAGCCTTTGAGAGAGAGAATTCCTTGCGAGGATAAAGCCCTAACCACCCAGAGCCAGAGAAAATTGGGCATCACTTAAGCCTTCTTGTCTGTGTGATCTGAAGACTTATTACACTTGAGGACTGTGAGTCCCCCAAACGGTTAGGCGTCGCATTCAGAGCATCCAAGAGACATTGTGGATTGCCAGTGAACGAAGTCTGTGAAGGTTTGGGAGTCTACCTTGAAGACTTACCAGAGTGATTGGGCGACGACTATGTGACCTTAGCTCAAGGAGAATACGGTGAGGACTTGGTGTCCTGAGCTGCGTGTTCAGGACTGGGTGTCCGGGACTGTGTGTCCTAAGGTTTAAATACCTAGCCGCTCCAACCAGACGTACAGTTGTCATAGCAACTGGAACTGGTCCAACACATCATTGTCTTCAACGAGTCACTGGTTTCATCTTCACTTCCTTTTACTTACTGATCACTCATTGTGAAGTCATTGCGTGTCTGTTCTATCTTTTGTCTTCACAACGTGAGTGTATGATCTATTTGGCTTCATAGTATCTTCCTACCTGATCCTAATTACACTACAGCTATTTGTCACTGTGCTTTCACTCTGTTGATACTTGACCATGGCTTGCCTAGTGTAACTTCCGCTGCATAGTAATAGGCATATCTCTACCGTTTGTCTTCATAACTTCCACGTTTTGAAGACTTTCATAAAAATCGCCTATTCACCCCCCCTCTAGTCGATATAACGCACTTTCACGTATATATTGACAATTGCCAGGAATTCCCTTTGGTTCTTGGCTGTCACACACGAAAGTTACAGCATGCCACACGCCGAAAACTAGGAGTATAAGGCTTGTAGCCGCTGGATTTCCTTGAATTTATGAAGAAATAGGAATTCCCGGCTTATCATGTGCACAAATCTACATTTGTCCGTGCCAGGGAGACTAATGTCTACAATCAACATAATCTCTTGAATTTCCTTCAAAATGAAGGGCCAATGGGTTCAGAATCTATTTCGAAAAGGAGAGGCGAATGATATTTTTTGACTTTCAAGGCCAAAAAGTCCTCCTTAAGGCCAAATTTGAAGGCACCCCGGGTCTGCTAGCACAAGGAGGGAGTATTTTATGGATTTGCACGCTCGCCGCGAGCATTTTGAGTACTTTTGGGTCCTAAGCGGACTCCGAATGACAAAGTTATGACCGTTTTAGTGAATATTGGTCCATTATATGGCAGTCCTTGAAAGAATTTCACTTTCCTGTAACGCTTTTCGCCGAACCGCCCGAAACTTTTATGTCCTCATTGTTGGAGATATTGTATCCATGTATATATTGACCGTTGCCAGGAATGCCCTTTGGTTCTTGCCTGTCACACACGTAAGTTACATCATGCCACATGGCGAAAACAAGCAGTATAAGGCTTATAGCCGCTGGATCTTCTTGAATTTACGAAGAAATAGGAATTCCTGGATCATAAATCATGTGCACAAAGCTATGTTTGTCCTTGCCAGGGGGACTAATGTCTACAATGAACGTAATCTCTCGAATTTCCTTCAAAAGGAAGGGTCAATGGGTTCAGAAACTTGTCCAAAAAGGAGCGATGAATGATGTTATTTGATTTTCAGGGCCAAAAGGTCCTCCTTAAGGCAGAATTTGAAGGCACCCCGGGCCTCCTGGCACAAGCAGGGAGTATTTTTTGGATTCGAACACTCGCCTCGAGCATTTTGAGTACTTGAGGGTCCAAGATGGACTCCGAATGACAAAGTTATGACCGTTTTAGTGAATATCGGTCCATTATATGGCAGTCCCTGAAAGAATTTCACTTTCCCGTGACGCTTTTCGTAAAACTACGCAGAAATTTGGTGTCCTCTATGTTGGAGATATTGTTTCCACGTATATATTGACCATTGCCAGGAATGCCCTTTGGTTCTTGGCTGCCACAAACGAAAGTGACAGCATGCCACACGGCGAAAACAAGGAGTATAAGGCTCGTAGCCGCTGGATTTTCTCGCATTTATGAAGAAATCGGAATTCCCGGATCATAAATCATGTGCACAAAGCTACGTTTGTCCTTGCCAGGGGGACTAATGTCTACAATCAACGTAATCTCTTGAATTTCCTTCAAAAGGAAGGGCCAATGGGTTCAGAATCTGTTTCGGAAAGGAGCAGCGAATGATGTTTTTTGACTTTCAAGGCCAAAAAGTCCTCCTTAAGGCTAAATTTGAAGGCACCACGGGTCTGCTAGCGCAAGCAGGTAGTATTTTCTGGATTTGCACGCTCACCGTGAGCATTTTGAGAACTTGTGGGTCCAAAGCAGACTCAGAATGAGAAAGTTATGACCGTTTTAGTGATTACCGGTCCATTATATGACAGTTTTTTAAAGAGTTTCACTTTCCTGTGAAGCTTTTTGCCGAACCGCCCCGAGATTGTGTGTCCCTGATGTTGGAGATATTGTATCCATGTATATATTGACCATTGCCAGGATTTCCCTTTGGTTCTTGGCTGTCACACACGTAAGTTACAACATGCCACATGGTGAAAACAAGGAGTATAAGGCTTGTAGCCGCTGGATTTTCTTGAATTTACGAAGAAATAGGAATTCCCGGATCATAAATCATGTGCACAAAGCTACGTTTGTCCTTGCCAGGGGGACTAATGTCTACAGTGAACATAATCTCTCGAATTTCCTTCAAAAGGAAGGGCTAATGGGTTCAAAAACATGTCCGAAAAGGAGCGGCGAATGATGTTATTTTACTTTCAGGGCCAAAAAGTCCTCCTTAAGGCTGAATTCGAAGGCACCCAGGGCCTCCTGGCACAAGCAGGGTGTATTTTCTAGATTTTCCCGTGCGGCGCGAGCATTTTGAGTATTTGTGGGTCCAAAACAGTCCCCGAATGACAAAGTTATGACCGTTTTAGTGAACAGCGGTCCATTATATGGCAGTCCTTTAAAGAATTTCACTTTCCCGCGACGCTTTTCGCCGAACCGCCCTGAAATTTTGTGTCCTCGATGCTGGAGATATTGTTTCCACGTATCTATTGACCATTGCCAGGAATGCCCTTTGGTTCTTGGCTGTCACACACAAAAGTTACAGCACACGACACGGCGAAAACAAGGAGTATAAGGCTTGTAGCCGCTGGATTTTCTTGAATTTATGAAGAAATAGGAATTCCCGGCTTATAAATCATGTGCAAAAAGCTACATTTGTCATTGCTAGGGGGACTAATGTCTACAATCAACGTAATCTCTCGAATTTCCTTCAAAAGGATGGGCCAATGGGTTCAGAATCTGTTTCGGAAAGGAGCGGCGAATCATGTTTTTTGACTTTCAAGGCCAAAAAGTCCTCCTTAAGGCCGAATTTGAAGGCACACCAAGTCTGCTAGCACAAGCAGGGAGTATTTCCTGGATTCGCATGCTTGCCGCGAGCATTTTGCGTACTTGTGGGTCCAAAGCGGACTCCGGATGAACAAGTTATGACCGTTTTAGTGAGTACTGGTCCATTATATGGGAGTCCTTGAAAGAATTTCACTTTCCTATGACGCTTTTCACCGAACCGCCCCGAAATTATGTGTCCTCGATGTTGGAGATATTTTTTCCACGTATACATTGACCATTGTCAGGAATGCCCTTTGGTTCTTGGCTGTCACACACAAAAGTTACAGCATGCCACACGGCGAAAACAAGGAGTATAAGGCTCGTAGCCACTGGATTTTCTCACATTTATGAAGAAATAGGAATTCCTAGCTTATAAATCATGTGCACAATCTTACATTTGTCCTTGCCAGGGGGACTAATGTCTACAATCAACGTAATCTCTCGAATTTCCTTCAAAAGGAAGGGCAAATGGTTTCAGAAACTTGTCCAAAAAGGAGCGGCGAATTATGTTATTTGACTTTCAGGGCCAAAAAGTCCTCCTTATGGCCGAATTTCAAAGCACCCCCAGCTTCCTGGCGGTAGCAGGGAGTATTTTCTGGATTTCCATGTGCGGCACTAGCATTTTGAGTACTTGTGGGTCCAAAACAGTCTCCGAATGAAAAAGTTATGACCGTTTTAGTGAACAACGATCCATTATATGGCAGTCCTTTAAAGAATTTAACTTAACCGTGACGCTTTTTGCCGAACCGCTCCGAAATTGTGTGTACTCGATGCTGGAGATGTTTTATCCATGTATATATTGACTGTTGCTAGGATTGCCCTTTGGTTCTTGTCTGTCACACACATAAGTTACAGCATGCCACACAGCAAAAACAAGGAGTATAAGTCTTGTAGCCGCTGGATTTTCTTGAATTTACGAAGAAATAGGAATTCCCGGATCATAAATCATGTGCACAAATCTATGTTTGTCCTTGCTAGGGGGACTAATGTCTACAATGAACATAATGATGCGGAGCATCCTATGGACATGACCATGTCAAGAGTCCATTTGGCAAGTGACACGTGCCACATCTACTTCATACATACAAAGGTGAATCATCTCCTTTACACGTGTCCACTTATACCTTTCGAGGATGGTATACTACTTGACCCCTCTCTCATGTGCATACATAGGTGTGAGCGGAGCTACACATACATCGAGGAGGAGTCCATGAAGAAGATAACATCTACACCATCCAAGAGGGAAGCCTGGAAGCGGAGAAGGAAGTGCCAAGAAGAAGGGTGCAGCTCCCAGGCTACCCCGTGCGCACGGGCCCCTCCGACCCCGTGCCCACGGACCTCCCAGGCTGGCGGTCCTGAAGACCCCGTGCGCACGAGCGTGTACCGTGCCCACGGGACCCCCGTGTCCATGGGCCCCACAGACCCCGTGCGCACGGGCTCATGCGTCAGGTCTCTGGATACCCCGTGCGCATGGGCTCCACTTACCCCGTGCGCACTGGGCCCCTTGTGTGATGTTGCAGGCTTTGCCCTTGTTTTACCATTTCGCCCCCACTTATCCCTCTCTTTGCCTAGGACTATATATACTCCTTCCCCTCCTCCATTTGTACTTAGCTAAGACTAGATCTAGATATTAGAGCTTAGCTCATGTACCTCCCCTTTGTGGGATTCCTCTTGAGAGAGAAGACTCCATTGGAGTACAAGACCTCCATTGGAGAAGATCCCTAGTGGATAAAGCCCCCATCTAGGGAAGGATCTATCTAGATCATCAAGCCCTCATCTCCTTCATAGGATTTGGGATGAACTCTACCATGTATCTTGTTTTCCTTTGATTGTTCATGTACCTTGTGGATCTTGTGTGTTTGTTGGTCTAGTGGATGTGTGACTGGACTTGTTCTTGAGTGTTCCTCTTGTTTTCCCTCTTGTGTTCATCTTGTTCTTGGGGATTCCCCCTCCAATTCGTGAAAGATCTCCACTTAGGGTTCCACCGTACAACATCTTGGTAGCAGAGCCATGGTTTTTCATGAAATTGGAGCCCCCTTCTTAGTTTTCTAGCCTAATTTTGCTTGTTCTTGCCCAATTTCGAAAATCCCCACAAAAAGAGCCATACAATTTTTTTGTGATTTGATGTTTCTTGTGAGCTTTTGTTGATTTTGATCCATGGATCTGGTGTATAGCAAGTAGATCTACCCCCTCTTGTGTGCCCATACCCAAAATTTTCTTTCCCCCATCGAATTTGACAAGAAAATCGTGAAATTTCCGCCTACCCCATGCCCACAGGCCCTGGCGTAGTCCCAGGTGACCCTGCGCCCTCGGTACATGTACCATGTGCACGGGACCCCATGTCCACGGGCCTTGGACCCCCTGCACACGGCCCTCCCAGAATCAGCCGCGCCCACTTTTGTTTTTGGTCATAACTTCCCCTCCGAACTCCGATTTGAGTGTTCTTTGGCTCGTTGAAAAGCTAGCGACGTGCCCGAGCTGCTCATCTTTGTTTTACCACCATTTGACTCCATAAAATTTCCTCCATTTTTGGAATCTTTTGTATAGGCCATCCGCCATAACTTTCGCACCACCACATACAACTTCCGCAAACTAACCCATTTTGGTTCCTTTGGTATTTGTGGTTGGTTAAGTTGTGATTTGAGTCTCCTAAGGTGTTTTGGCTACTTAGGGACGGTTGCATATTCATCCACCACCGGCGACTTGTATCGGTCCATCGACTACATCCACCACGAGCTACCACATCAACGACGACCATCCATCCTTTGAGACCATCTTCAACCGGAAGCAAGGCCGGTTACCCCTCGACTTCGTGAAAAGTTAAGTGTGACGAATGTATCCATTATGACATAAACTTTTCCTTCCTTACGATTACATCTTTATAGCCCCACCATCTTTGCGAATACCTTCATACCTATTGAGACTAGCTATCTGAGTATTGCCGGGCTTCGTGAAAACTTGTGCACCATAGTGATATGATATCATATCGTTGCATCATTGGATATCTCATATAGTGCAATAGCTTGCTCCCGTGCATATCTTGTGATACTTATCTCATATTTGTGGTTGAGGCTCATTAAGCATAGTGGAAAGGAATAGGAAAGTCCAAAAAAGCTTTTAAGCAAGAAAAGAATGATCATAAGCTTATAAGCAAAAGAGAGTTGAGCATGAAAAGAGATACTTGTGCATGAGGATACATGGAATAGGAAACATTTAGCTTGCATACATATAGATTGGTGCCAAATGGTGAACCGTGCCCAAGTGTGCAATCAAGCTAGTGCTCTCCTAGTGTTTGTGCAACACGAGCTTAGTCTTCGTTAGGCAATCTTGTATTGCTCATCCATATAGTTGCACAAGCACCATTATCCCACCGTGTGTGTTTCTTTATTGCCCTCCTCTATAGTTGTGATCACTTGCTTTGCATTTTGAGTCCTTTGGATTTATTTCAACATTTACAATATCCTAGACTTTAATTTGCATGAAATTTGTGCCACTTGTCCTAACCAAGCCACTCGATAAGCTTTACTTTGTAGGTGTGAGTGAACAAATCCGGTACCAATTCCACTATTCTTTCATATCACATTGAGTGATACGAGATACATCCTCAATGTTGGGAAAAGGTAGCTTGGTATTGTTTATCTCATTTCCTACTCACCTTTGCTCGAGTCTTGTGATGGATAGGCAAAGCACATCATCTCCGGTCTACAACCACGATGACGAGTTTGATGCTATGAAGAGCTTCATCGATGCCAAGATGGACAAGCAAATGGAGGAGCTCAAAGCCCGCATCAAGAACCGCACACGATCTTCCTCATCTTCGAGAAGACGCTCAATCGCAAAGATTCCTGAGCTACCATCTTCGGCAAGTTCACAGAAGCATCGACATGACCATGAAGAGCGAGCTTTAGGACACGCGTTGGATGCTTTGCCAACCCCGTGCACATGGCCTCTGACAACCCCGTGCGCACGGGCTACACAGAGCCACGACTTTGACCTCAAGACTACATCTTCTTCAACACCTTTGGCATCTTCGCCAAGTGACTTCAAGTCATCTTCGCCTTCGGACGTACGACATCTTCGCCTACTCCACGAGATCAAGTCCACTACTCCCTCGAGCTACTACGACGTCGACATCACCGAGTAGATTCCATTCTTTGGGACTATTGACCCCGATGAATACCTCAAGTGGGAGTGCAAGATGGACGACTACCTCAAGTTACTTCAAGTATCACCCGAAGTTCAAGTGAGTTGCGCCACAAGTACCTACTATGACTATGCATCGACATGGTGGCTTCATAGACCTTCAACAAGCTTCACCATGATGTGGCCCACGATGAAGAAAGCGATGAGGTGAGAATTTGTGCCTTCCACCTACACGGAACATCTTCAACGTGATAGAGGCGAGGGTGTCCCGATCTTTCGATGAGATGATAACTATCGATTTGGTGGAGACAACTTTGACGATCCGACTACAAACTTGCACGACGTTGCGCCTTAGCAATCGCTAAACCAATCTCCTGAGGCTACTGACCATGCCGGAAGCACGGTCAGACTGACCACGAAGGTCTATTCCTGCAGGCAATCAAAGAACGAGCAATAATATGTAAAGCAATCTGAATATTGTGAATATATATGAAGTATTGATAATGGTGGAGATCTGTAAGCGGTCTTGGTCTGGTCATTGGACACAAACGAAATACACGAAGTTGCAATGGCTAACTTTTAACTAAACAAATCCCAAGGAAAAAGCTACTAGATGGATCGACTTATATAGGAGCAAGGGGTGGCAGCCAAGGAGGTGGGAGGACGTCCCAAGGCAGCCTAAAACTAACCCTAGGTCTTACAAGGCTCATGGGCCCAAGTGGAGGTGATGCAACACCTTTGGGCTTGTAATTTGACTCGGATTCTGCTGCAATGTCACATAGTTTCGTCCATAACTCAACCCCCCCCCCCCCGGACGAATTTGAAGGCGAATCCAGTTGTATTGGAAAGAGCATGAAATCTACTTTCCAACAAAAAAAGAATCACCCAATTCGGAGTCCGTATGAAAAAGTTGTTGACGTTTTTATTCAGGTATGTCTGTGTAGTCCGAATCTGAATTCAGAACGTGAGAGACTTGGACTCTATCTTCTCTTGGCCCAAAAGTGATGTGAGAGGACTTTTTGAACAGAACCTAAACTTCTCCTTTTCCCTTATCTTCATATGTGGATTGTACAAATGTCCCATACACCTGCAATTAGACAAAACACAAAAGTGTGTGATGTATTTTTGTTCTGGATAACATAAATAGATTATGGAATAGTTTGCACTAGAAATCACCTGACAAATATGCATGTATGCAATATTTTTGGTCATATCCAAGGTAGTCATGTCCTCATCACAACGCCAATTGGAGAACACCATACGACGATCCAACTCCCTCGACGAGTACTTCAAGAACATGAAAGAAGCCTTGCAACGTGCCGGCGTGGATGACCCCATTTGGATGAAGTTCTACTTCATGATGGGATTGAACAAAGACATCTCCAAGACTATCTTCCTCGAGAACTCCAAGTCCCTTGATGACAACTACATCGGTGCTCTCAAGGCGGAGCAACAACTCATGAAGGCCAACTCTACTCGACCCCGAGCTCACTTCACACCGACCACTCTACAAGACAGCGAGAGTGATGATGTGCCATCTTTGGCCTTCATCCACGACGAGAGTGATGATGTGCCATCTTCAGCCTTCATCCACGGCGACGACTACGAGACGGTTGAGCATGGGACTTTCCCTTCGACCACGGCGACATATGATGACTTGAGTGACTTGTGCCACCATATTGAGAGTGAGAGTGACTTCACCACTAGCCCCATATATGACGAGTTGCCACAACTCCCATGTGAGGAGAGCCACAACCCCCACCACTTGAGTGAGATAAGTGACTCCACCATATGTGAGTTTGAGTGCACCTATTTTGAGGGAGTGAGTGAGGCACCACATAGAGAGAGTGAGATAGATGATGAGGCATATGAGGCCATTTTGCTTTATAAAAACTTAACCTCTCCCTCTATTGTGTCTTCTCCTTTGGTGCTATGTCCCATATATGATGATGCGCCGATCCTCGACGACTCCGTCCTTCCTTTGGACATGACGATGGCCATGGTGGACTATGATGCACCCCCCACATGATTCCATCACGATGACGACGATGACCACCATTTGGTTTTTCCCACCTCACCTACATCACATGAGTGGAATGAGAAAGGTAACAAAGGTGAAGGTGATGCTCTTGTCCCACTAGTGGACTATAATGACATTGATTGCTTGCATGATGTGGATCCCCCTATTTTCATGATTCATGCTAGTATGATTCCCCCATGCAATGATTTACCCATTTATGATGAGTTTGATGATTGTCATGTAGAGTCTATTTGTTGTGATGCCATGTTGCATAGGACCACTTGTGATAATTCTCTTGGTCACATCATGTTTGCCAATCCACTTGACTTGTCATATTCTATGCATGAGATCAATCATACGTCATATTTGCAATCTCTTCATAGTGACTATGCATATGCTACTAAAATAAATCCAATTTGCACACATGGCATAGATGACAAGCCTATGGTTATTGGCATTTGTTTCTCTTGTGATGATATTGGCATGCTACCTTTGCATCATTTATCTCATATGCCATGCCATAGCCACCTAGCTTCGGATATGCATTGTTCTGGATGTTGTCCATTTTGTCCATATGATGTTTCCAATATTTATCATGAGGAGACCCCCCTAGTTTCCTCATACATTTTAGGAGATTTTGATTCATCCCATTCATTGCGTGATCCCAATACTTGTGTGCACCATATGCTCTCCATGAATAAAAATTCTATTGATGTGCCATATACTTGTTTGCTCAATTTGTATCCCCATCGTATTATACATAACAACTATTCTTTCATGATGGATGACCTGTTCATATACCATGCATCCAATTTCTTCGAGCAATGCTTAGCTTGTGCTAACTCTCACGTGCACATACACATCATGATGGATGATGTGTACATTTACCACGCACACACTTTCTTTGGTTTGTGTCTCTTTTGTGTAGGTACCCATGAACACTCTTCAACCTCACAATCCCATGAGTTGAAGAAACGAGCTCTAGAAAGCAATGATGACTTGGGATCCCGTGGATTGTCCTTACCACCACTCCCTTCGCGCAAAGACGTCGCGCATCTCTTCTACATGGCCATCACATGGTTATGGGTTATATACCACTTTTCACTTTATGCCCATATTGCCATGTTCACTTTGCATGATATTATCATTCCTATACCTTTGCCATGCATTTGTGACCCATGATTTGCATTACACATGATGATTGATTCTAGTACTTGTATGTGTATTTGCAAGCTTGGTGGAGATATCACTTGTCATTACCATGTTTGCATTGTGCCCCATGCCTATGATGATACTATGATCTTGCTTTGTGTTCGTGCTTGCGATATGTCATGTGCATTGCCTATGCCTATCATCTGCTCACATGACATGATTTCCATGATATCCTCTAGTGTGTTGCATCTTCGCTCCACTAGTTTGCACAACATGATTGATATGCTTGCTTATGTTGCATCATCGATGACTCATACTTGGTCGTTTCTTGCGGTTGATGGCATCCATTTCCATGCTTTGCACATGATTGACTTGATTCCCTCACACATATTGAACAATTGCTCCTTCTTTTGTATTGAGTGCCATGATATCTTCACTACACCATATGCACATTATGCTTGGATTGTCTTGCACTTGCCCCATGTGTTTCGACATCTCATTATATTTGGTGTTGTGAATGATTCCTATGCATACCATGGACCGTTTGTTGAGTGCTTTATGCATGCTTGCTATGACCGTGAGGTAGATGCTTGTTCACTTGTCACACATATTAGCATCTTCACCTCCCATTTGCATGCTTGTTTCCATGATGTCCTTGATTGTGCTCAACTTATATGCTTAAATGCCATGCCACACTTCTTTGTCAAACCATATGCTATGCTTGATGACAACACTTGTTGGGTGAATCACCTCTTGAATGCTTGGTTTTGCTCTTACGCCAACCACATTTGTTTTTCCAAGTGCTTGTTATCTTTTCTCCTTTTGAAGGAATTACGAGATGGTGCGACATTGGAGAGTGCACATTTGAAAATACAAGATGATGAATTCTTGGTGATCATCAACTTCTACATGGAAATGTCATCTCTTTCCCATGGTGATTTGGATTTCGATCCGAGGTCGGATCTTTCCCAAGGGGGAGGGGATGATGCAGAGCATCCTATGGACATCACCATGTCAAGAGTCCATTTGGCAAGTGACACGTGCCACATCTACTTCATACATACAAAGGTGAATCATCTCCTTTACATGTGTCCACTTATACCTTTCGGAGATGGTATACTACTTGACCCCTCTCTCATGTGGATACATAGTGTGAGCGGAGCTACACATTCATCGAGGAGGAGTCCAAGAAGAAGAGAACATCTACACCATCCAAGAGGGAAGCCTGGAAGCGGAGAAGGAAGCACCAAGACAAAGGCAGCAGCTCCCAGGCGACCCCGTGCGCACGGGCCCCTCCGACCCCGTGACAACAGACCTCCCAGGATGGCGGTCCTGAAGACCCCATGCGCATGCCCCCCCCCCCCGTGTCCACGAGCCCTGATAGAGGCAAAGGTGTCCCGTCTTTTGATGAGATGGTGGCTATCGTTTTGGAGGAAGTTGACTTTGACGATCCGACTACAGACGTGCGAGGAGGTTATTGAGCACGCCGGAGCACGATCAACCTGACAACAAAGGTCTATTTCCTGCAGGCAAATGAAGAACAAGAAAGAAACTAAGATTGCAATCTAGATATTGCGAATATACGACTAAAGCTTTATTGATCAAAGGTGGGGTTCTATGACGTCTTGGTCTGGTCGTTGGACACAAACGAAGTACGCGAAGTTGCAGCTATGGCGAACTTTTAATCTAAAGAAAACCCAACGTCTAAACGACGCCCTAAGGGCTGTATATATGGAGGAAGAGGGGGGAATTTCGTGGCCCTTGGAGGAGGGGTACGAAATCAACCCTAACTCTTGTTTCCCCACACATACGGACTCTAAAAACAACCTATACTTAAGTATTTTGAAAATACATGGGCCTGTCCCAATAATAAGGTGACGCAGCACCTAGAATAGCCTCTGGACGAAATTTATGAAGTGGCATCTTGTATATTTCGTCCAAGGCTTCAAGCACTCCTTATGGTGGCTTCAAAGTCCTGAAATCATCACTTGTAACTCCGTTCTTGATCCCCTTGCGCATGCCATCATCTCCATGCTTGGTCTTGCTCCAGTGTTCATCCCTCTTATCCATGCCAGGCCCTTCATTTGTAAGCAAAACAAATGTATCCAATTTAGGCAGCATCATATTCTCATGAACATTAGAATCATTACCAAGAAACGAAAGTCCCTGATAATTTAATTGGAATGCGCGAGCTCTAGTAATTGGTCCAGTATGTATAGCAGCAAGGGCTGTGGGTGTAACAATGGTATTGATGTCCTCATCATCCTCCCCTTCTTGAAATGAAGTCGTCCTCGACGGAAGCTCATCCCCCTCACCCAAATAAGGCTTCAAATCTGCAATGTTAAAAGTGGGACTAACCCCAAAATCTGCAGGCAGCTCAAGTTTATATGCATTATCATTTATTTTCTCTAACACCTTAAAAGGACCATCAGCATGTGGCATTATCTTTGATTTGCGCAAATTAAGAAATCTATCATTATGCAAATGTAACCAAATAAGATCTCCAAGTGCAAACACAACATGTTTTCTACCCTTATCTCCGGCATGTTTATATTTAGCATTCATACGCTCAATGTTTTCCTTAGTTAACTCATGCATTTTTAAAATCAATTTAGCATGTTATTTAGCATCAAAATTAACCTTCTCCGAAGATGGAAGAGTCAACAAATCAATAGGTGCAGGAGGTAGGAAACCATACACAATTTCAAAAGGGCACATCTTAGTTGTAGAATGCAATGAACGATTATAAGCAAATTCAATATGAGGCAAGCATTCTTCCCACATTTTCTTATTATTCTTCAAAACAGCCCTAAGCATAGTAGACAATGTTCTATTGACTTCTTCAGTTTGTCCATCGGTTTGGGGGTGACAAGTAGTACTAAAAAGCAGTTTAGTCCCAACTTAGCCCATAAACATCTCCAAAAGTGGCTAAGAAATTTAGTATCACGATCTGAAACAATAGTATTTGGCACACCATGGAAGCGAATAATTTCACGAAAGAACAAATCAGCAACATTAACTGCATCATCGCTTTTATGACATGGTATAAAGTGTGCAATTTTCGAGAACCTATCCACGACAACAAATATGCTGTCCCTCCCCTTCTTTGTTCGAGGTAAACCTAAAAAAAAGTCCATAGATATATCCTCCCAAGGAACACTAGGTATAGGCAAAGGGATATATAAACCATGAGGATTGAGTCGTGACTTAGCTTTTTGACATGTAGTGCAGCGAGCAACAAAACGCTCAACATCCCGTCTCATCTTTGGCCAAAAGAAATGTGTAGCAAGTATATCCGACGTCTTCTTGACGCCAAAGTGTCCCATTAATCCTCCTCCATGCGGCTCCTGCAACAACAAAAGACGAACAGAGCTAGCTAGAATGCATAGCTTGATAGCATGAAACACAAATCCATCGTTAAGAACGAACTTGTTCCAAGTTCTCCCTTCCTTACAATTCTGCAATACATCTTTAAATTCAGCATCATGCCCATATTGATCTTTGATGGTCTCCAAACCAAATATTTTAAAGTCAAGATGTGAAAGCATAGTATAACGACGAGACAATGCATCAGCAATAACATTTTCTTTTCCCTTCTTGTGTTTAAATGACATAAGGGAAAGTCTCAATGAATTCAACCCATTTAGAATCTCTAAGGTTCAGTTTTTCTTGACTTTTAATGTGTTTCAAAGATTCATGATCAGAATGTATAACAAATTCCTTGGGCCATAAATAGTGTTGCCATGTTTCTAAGGTCCGAACAAGAGCATATAATTCTTTATCATAAGTAGAATAGTTCAGACTAGGCCCACTCAATTTTTCAGAAAAGTATGCAATAGGTTTGCCATCTTGTAATAACACACCTCCTAATCCAATTCCACTAGCATCACATTCAAGCTCAAAAGTCTTATTAAAATCAGGAAGTTAGAGTAAAGGAGCATGTGTCAACTTATCTTTCAATACCGTGAAGGCTTCTTCCTGTGCGGTACCCCAAACAAAAGGCACATCCTTCTTTGTAAGCTCGTTGAGAGGTGCAGCAATGGTGTTGAAATCTCTCACAAAACGCCTATAGAAACCAGCGAGGCCAAGGAAACTCCTTACTTGTGTGACCGTTTTGGGCTGCGGCCAACTCTCAATAGCTTCAATCTTGGCTTTATCAACTTCAATTCCCTGGGGAGTAACAACATAGCCAAGAAAAGATACTCGGTCGGTGCAAAAGGTGCACTTTCCAAGGTTACCAAACAAACGTGCATCATGTAGAGCAATAAAATCAGCACGTAAATGTTCCAAATGTTCCTCCAAAGATTTACTATAAATCAGTATATCATCAAAATAGGCTACCACAAATCGTCCAATGAAAGCATGTAAAACTTCGTTGATTAACCTTAGTACTAGGTGCATTACTTTACCCAAAAGGCATGACTAACCACTCATATAATCCAAACTTAGTTTTAAATGCTGTTTTCCATTCATCTCCCAATTTCATACGAATTTGATGGTATCCACTACGTAAATCAACTTTGGAGAATATTGTAGATCCACTCAATTCATCAAGCATATCATCTAGACTAGGAATAGGATGACGAAAACGAATAGTAATATTATTAATGCCTCTACAATCAACGCACATACGCGACGTACCATCCTTTTTCGGCACTAAAATGATAGGAACAGCACAAGGACTAAGGGATTCACGTATATAACCTTTGTCGAGCAGTTCTTGTACTTGACGCATAATCTCCTTCGTCTTCTCTGGATTGGTACGGTATGGTGCATGGTTGGGTAATGATGCACCAGGAATTAAGTCAATTTGATGCTCAATCCCTCGAATAGGTGGTAATCCCGGTGGCACATCTTGTGGAAAGATGTCAGCGAACTCCGGCAAAATGTTAGTGACAGCAGGAGGCAAAGAGGAAGGCACGTCCCTGAATGAAAATAATGCATCTTTGCACACAAAAGCATAGCAAACAGATTTGCTAGAATCTAGATCATCAATATCAGATTTGGTGGCAAGTAAACATGCACTATTCAATTTAATTTCAGAAGCAACACTAGATGGTTTATTATTAGGCTTCATTTGTTGCTCACATTCTTTTGCCACAATCTGATTTTCACTCTTATTTTTCTCCTGTTTTGCTTTATTAGCTCTATTAATATCATCTTTCAAAATGGAATTAGGAGTCATAGGAAGCAAAGTAACTTTTTTATCCTTATGAACAAGAGTATACTGATTGTTTCTACCATGGTGTACAGAATTTTTGTCAAATTTCCATGGTCTACCAAGTAATAAGGAACATGCTTGCATAGGTACCACATCACAATCAACATAATCAACATATGTAGAGATACTAAAATGCACTCGAACAGCATGTGTTACCTTAACCATGCCAATGTTATTGAACCATTGGATGTAGTAAGGATGCGGATGCGGTCTTGTGGTGAGAGAGAGCTTCTCCACCATCTCCATGCTAGCCATGTTATTGCAGCTCCCTCCATCTATGATGACGCGAACAGAACATTCCTTCACAACTCCCTTTGTATGGAACAAATTATGCCGCTGGTTTTGCTCAGCTTGTGTAACCTGCACACTCAAAACATGTTGACCAAGTAAACATTCATACCTGTTAGCATCTTCAACAGCCATGTATTGCGTCTCATGATCAGAATTGCTCCATTGTGTTCTTCACGTGTAATAAGAGCCAAAGTCTCCTCATCATAGTCACTAGCGGACTCATACCCACCATCCTCAGTAACAATCATCACACGCTGAGATTTGCATTCTCTCGCAAAATGTCCTCTTCCCTTACAACGACGACAAATAATATCACGTGTGTGCCTTGTTGAAACCATGGAAGAAGAAGAGCTCTGCGCAGGCCCGGCAGGTGTGCTCTTGGCAGATAGTGGTGGTTCTGCCTGCTTTCTTGTATCACGGCTGGAGGTGGTACCTAATGGAGATGCTGGTGCAGTGGAAGTAGAGGATGCACGTGGTGTCCATGATGAAGATCGACCTGCAGAAAAGTTAGTTTGCGCCAATGCCTGTCGATCATGCACTTCACGTTCAGCTTTACAAGCAAGATGGAATAAACGAGTGATATTAGTATACTCCTTATACTCTAGAATAGTCTGAATCTCTCTATTTAATCCACCCATAAAACATGCAAGCATAGCTTCATTCTCCATAACAGTACCACATCTAATCATGCCAGTTTGTAATCCTGACAATATTCTTCTACAGAATTTTTCCCTTGTCTTAAACGCTACAATTTTTGAAGTAATTCACGTTGATAATATGGTGGAACCCAACGAGTACGCATATCAGTTTTCAACGTAGGCCAAGTAGCTGGAATAGGATATAATCTACAATGCTCAGATCACCAAACACATGCAAAACTAGTGAAGCACAAACAACAGCAGGAACACGTCTCTCCTCAGGATATTGTAAACATGTAAAACGTTGTTCAGTTTCTAACTCCCAAGTAAGATATATATTAGGAACATATCTACCCTCAAATGGTGGAATATTCAATTTCAGATTAGGAAGATGGTCATGATCACGTACCTCATATGGTGGTGCAGCCCTACCATTGCGATGATATACTTGAGGACGACCTGGTGGTGGTGGTGCTGGTGGTTGCACGTAGTTCTGATTTTGATCAACCTCATCCTCGTAATGGTCCTCTACCTCCGCAGTAGCAGCAGGAGCTACAGAAGCATCAACAGCGGCACCAGAATTTTGCCAAGGGTCAATGGGAACATGTGGTGCTCGTCCCACTTGATTTGGAAGGCGGCGTTGTTGTTGTTGTAGAGGTGCGTTAGGTGCATCTGGTGGTGGTGGTGGAAGACGCGTGAGCAATTCATTAAACTTGTTATCGAGCTTTGTTTCGAACGCCTTCTCCATGCCTTCTATCTTCTCCATGGCCTCTTCAAATCTGTTTAGCACATCAAGCACCTATCCACTCACCATTTGCTGAAATTTATCATGCAACTCCTTATTCGTCATGTTCTCCCACTCAGTCTCGTTGGCTTGTGATCCTGCCATGGTTAGCAACAATAGAAACACACAAGAATATGATCCTACAGAATACTAACAAGAGGTGGTGGTGGTGTCACAAATCCGTCAAGCAAATCTCAAATTCTTACCAGTTCTTACCCAGCAGTAGGCGGTGATCGGCAATCGTCGTAGTCAAAACTCCCAAAGCTTGGATGGAGCGATTACCAGCGAAAATCAAATGCACGACATAGATGTATGTGGAGATGGGAAGGCTTATAATATGGTAGCAAAAAGGGTCAGCAATAATCAATTCAGATATGCAAAGTTGAATAAACGCTCAACGACGGTACTGTGCTGGTCCTAGGCTAGACCGTGCTAGAGACGCGAGCCTAGAACATTAACAAAATCACGACGATGCACGTAAACAAGGGAGGAGCACGCTCTGAATTTTTTTTCACTTTTTTTTCTCTTTTTTTGCTCCGCAACAATTTTTTTCAAAAAAGCTACAAATGGTCTAAAAACTGCCTAGCCATAATTTTCTAGACATAGTTTTACTAGAACTATTTTTCTTCTGCGGGTAGCACGAAAGTTCGGGAGTCCTACTTTGTCATGACTCGGAGTATCGCGTGATCTGGAAATCCAAAACAGAGTAACAAAATACTAGACATGGACTAGGACTGGTGGCGGAGATGAAACTGGTGGAACTCGGACTGGTGGCTGCGATGAATCTGGTGGAACTCGGACTGGTGGCGGATATATGTTGCAGGTGGACCCGGATTGGCGTGATGGCAGCGGATAGGTGGTGGCGTATATGGACTCTGATTGGCGGTGACTATGTGGTGATGGTATATTGCAGCGGCGATGAAGTTGGGGCGGTGGTGGTATACGGCAGCAGCGATGATGATGATGCGGTGGTGATATATGGCAGCGGCGACGTGACAACCTGTGAACAAAACTCGAAACTCTAAAGGACTAGACGCTAAGACCAGCAACTTAACACGATGATGCAAACGCAAATTCATCAAACAAAACACAAAAAGGATTATGCAAAGGCTCAGATTGGTTCGGATAGGATGAACTAACCCTAATTTTTTTGGCTTTTTAGTGGACTATAGGTATGAAGAACAGACTCGATCTAAACTACGAAAAGCTGTAAAATCTCACCGAGCAACCTGGAAATCTGATACCACCTGATAGAGGAAATGGTGTCCCATCTTTCGATGACATGGTGGCTATCATTTTCAAGGAAGTCGACTTTGAAGATCCGACTACGAACGTGCGAGGACGTCGCGCCTTAGCAATCGCTAAACCAACTCCGAGAGGTTATTGACCAAACTGGAGCAAGATCAACCTGACCACAAAGGTCTATTTCCTGCAGGCAAACGAAGAACAAGAAAGAAACTAAGATTGCAATCTGGATATTGCGAATATAAAAAGGAAAGCTTTATTGATCAAAGGTGGGGTTCTCTGACGTCTTGGTCTGGTCATTGGACACAAACGAAGTACGCGAAGTTGCAGCTATGGAGAAGTTTTAATCTAAGTAAAACCCAAAGTCTAAACGACGCCCTAAGGGCTGTATATATGGAGGAAGTGGGGGAATTTCGTGGCCCTTGGAGGAGGGGTCCGAAACCAACCCTATCTCTTGTTTCCCCACACATACACACTCTAAAAACATCCTATACTTAAGTATTTCGAAAATACATGGGCCTGGCCCAATAATAAGGTGACGTAGCACCTAGAATAACCTCTGGTCGAAATTTATGAAGTGGCATCTTATATATTTCATCCAAGGCTTCATGCACTCCTTATGGTGGCTTCAAAGTCCTGAAATCATCACTTGTAACTTCGTTCTTGATCCCCTTGCGCATGCCATCATCTTCATGCTTAGTCTTGCTCCAGTGTTCATCCCTCTTATCCATGCCAAGCCCTTCATTTGTAAGCAAAACAAATGTATCCAATTTAGACAACATCATATTCTCATGAACATTAGAATCATTACTAAGAAACGGAAGTACCTGATAATTTAATTGGCGTGCGCGAGCTCTAGTAATTGGTCCAGTATGTATAGCAGCAGGGGCTGTGGGTGTAACAATGGTATTGATGTCCTCATCAGGCCCCACGGACCCCGTGTGCATGGGCTCATGCGTCGGGTCTCTGGATACCCCGTGCGCACGGGCTCCAGTTACCTTGTGGATCTTGTGTGTTTGTTGGTCTAGTGGATGTGTGATTGGACTTGTTCTTGAGTGTTCCTCTTGTTTTCCCTCTTGTGTTCATCTTGTTCTTGGGGATTCCCCCTCCAATTTGCGAAAGATCTCCACTTAAGGTTCCACCCTACAAGACATAATCTCTCGAATTTCCTTCAAAAGGAAGGGACAATGGGTTCAGAAACTTGTCCAAAAAGGAGCGGCGAATGATGTTATTTGACTTTCACGGCCAAAAATTCCTCCATAAGGCATAATTTAAAGGCACCCCAGGCATCCTGGTGCAGGCAGGGAGTATTTTCTGGATTCGCACACTCGCTGCGAGCATTTTGAGTAATTGTGGGTCCAAAACGGACTCCGAATGACAAAGTGGGTCCAAAACGGACTCCAAATGACAAAGTTATGACCGATTTAGTGAACACTGGCCCATTATATGGAAGTCCTTGAAAGAATTTCACTTTCCTGTGAAGATTTTCACCGAACCGCCCCGAAATTGTGTGTCCACGATGTTGGGGATATTGATACATGTATATATTAACCGTTGCCAGGAATGCCCTTTGGTTCTTGGTTGTCACACATGTAAGTTACATCATGCCACATGGCGAAAACAAGGAGTATAAGGCTTGTAGCCGCTGGATTTTCTTGAATTTACGAAGAAATAGGAATTGTCGGATCATAAATCATGTGCACAAAGCTACGTTTGTCCTTGACAGGGGGACTAATGTCTACAATGAACGTAATCTCTCGACTTTCTTTCAAAAGGAAGGGCCAATGGGTTCAGAAACTAGTACGAAAAGGAGGAGTGAATGATGTTATTTGACTTTCAGGGCCAAAAAGTCCTCCTTAAGGCAGAATTTGAAGGCACCCCGGGCTCCTGGCACAAGCTGGGAGTATTTTTTGGAGTCAAACACTTTCCGCGAGCATTTTGAGTACTTGTGGGTCCAAGATAGACTCCGAATGACAAAGTTATGACCGTTTTAGTGAACACCGGTCCATTATATGGCAGTCCTTTAAATAATTTCACTTTCTCGTGACGCTTTTTGCCGAACCGCCCCGAAATTTTGTGTCCTTGATGTTGGAGATATTGTTTCCACATATATATTGACCATTTCCAGGAATGCCCTTTGGTTCTTGGCTGTCACACATGAAAGTTACAGCATGCCCCACGGCGAAAACAAGGAGTATAAGGCTTGTAGCCCCTGGATTTTCTTGAATTTATGAAGAAATAGGAATTCCCGGCTTATAAATCATGTGCACAAATCTAAATTTGTCCTTGCCAGGGGGACTAATGTCTACAATTAATGTAATCTCTTGAATTTCCTTCAGAAGGAAGGGCCAATGGTTTCATAAACTTGTCCGAAAAGGAGCGGCGAATGATGTTATTTGACTTTCAGGGCCAAAAGTCCTCCTTAAGGCTGAATTTCAAGGCACCCTCGGCCTCCTGGCGGTAGCAGGGAGTATTTTCGAGATTTGCACACGCGGTGCGAGCATTTTGAGTACTTGTGGGTCCAAAGCAGTCTCCGAATGACAAAGTTATGACCGTTTTAGTAAACAACGGTCCATTATATGGCAGTCCTTTAAAGAATTTCACTTTCGCGTGACGCTTTTTGCCAAACTGCCCCGAAATTGTGTGTCCTCGATGTTGTAGATATTGTATCCATGTATATATTGACCGTTGCCAGGAATTCCCTTTGGTTCTTGGTTGTCACACATGTAAGTTACATCATGCCACATGGCAAAAACAAGGCGTATAAGGCTTCTAGCCGCTAGATTTTCTTGAATTTATGAAGAAATAGGAATTCCCGGATCATAAATCATGTGCACAAAGCTACATTTGTCCTTGCCAGGGGGACTAATGTCTACAATCAGCGTAATCTCTCAAATTTCCTTCAAAAGGAAGGGCCAATGGTTTCAGAAACTTGTCTGAAAAGGAGCGGCGAATGCTGTTATTTGACTTTCAGGGCCAAAAAGTCCTCCCTAAAGCCGAATTTCAACCAGGCCTCCTAGCGCTAGTAGGGAGTATTTTTTGGATTCGAACAGTCGCCTCGAGCATTTTCAGTACTTGCGGGTCCAAGATGGACTCCGAATGACAAAGTTACGACCTTTTTAGTTAACACCGGTCCATTATATGGCCGTCCTTGAAAGAATTTCACTTTCCCGTGACGCTTTTCGCCGAACCGCCCCGAAATTTTGTGTCATCGATGTTGGAGATATTGTTTCCACGCATATATTGACCATTGCCAGGAATGCCCTTTGGTTCTTGGATGTCACACACGGAAGTTACAACATGCCACATGGCGAAAACAAGGACTATAAGGCTTGTAGCCACTGGATTTTCTTGAATTTATGAAGAAATAGGAATTCCCGGGTTATAAATCATGTGCAGAAAGGTGTCCTTGCCAGGGGGACTAATGTCTACAATCAATGTGATCTCTCGAATTTCCTTCAAAAGGAAGGGCCAATAGTTTCAGAAACTTGTACGAAAAGGAGTGGTGAATGATGTTATTTGACTTTCAGGGCCAAAAAGTCCTCCTTAAGGCCGAATTTCAAGGCACCCCTGGCCTCCTGGCGGTAGCAGGGAGTATTTTCAGGATTTGCATGCGCGGCGTGAGCATTTTGAGTACTTGTGGGTCCATTATATCGTAGTCCTTTAAAGAATTTCACTTTCCGGTGACGCTTTTTGCCGAGCCCGCCCCAAAATTGTGTGTCCTCGATGCTGGGGATATTCTATCCATGTATATTTTAACCGTTGCCAGGATTGCCCTTTGGTTCTTGGCTATCACACACGTAAGTTACAGCATGCCACACGGGGAAAACAAGGAGTATAAGGCTTGTAGCCGCTGGATTTTCTTGAATTTATGAAGAAATAGGAATTCTCGGCTTATAAATCATGTGCACAAAGCTACATTTGTCCTTGCCAGTGGGATTAATGTCTACAATCAACGTAATCTCTCGAATTTCCTTCAAAAGGAAGGGCCAATGGTTTCAGAAACTTGTCCGAAAAGGAGCGGCGAATTATGTTATTTGACTTTCAAGGCCAAAAAGTCCTCCTTAAGGCCGAATTTCAAGGCACCCCCCGGCCTCTTGGCGATAGCAGGGAGTATTTTCTAGATTTGCACGCGCGGCGCGAGCATTTTCAGTACTTGTGGGTCCAAAGCAGTCTCCGAATGACAAAGTTATGACCGTTTTAGTGAACAGCGGTCCATTATACGGCAGTCCTTTAAAGAATTTCACTTTCCCGTGACGCTTTTCGCCAAACCGCCCCAAAATTGTGTGTCCTCGATGTTGGAGATATTCTGTCAATGTATATATTGACCGTTGCCAGGATTGCCCTTTGGTTCTTGGCTGTCACACACATAAGTTACAGCATGCCACACGGCGAAAACAAGGAGTATAAGGCTTGTAGCCGCTGGATTTTCTTGAATTTATGAAGAAATAGGAATTCCTGGATCATAAATCATGTGCACAAAGTTATGTTTGTCCTTGCCAGGTGGGCTAATGTCTACAATGAACATAACCTCTCGAATTTCCTTCAAAAGGATGGGCCAATGGGTTCAGAAACTTGTCCGAAAAGGAGCGGCAAATGATGTTATTTGACTTTCACGGCCAAAAAGTCCTTCATAAGGCATAATTTAGAGGCACCCCGAGTCCCCTGGCGCAAGCAGGGAGTATTTTATAGATTCTCACACTCGCCGCGAGAATTTTGAGTACTTGTGGGTCCGAGATGGACTCTGAATGACAAAGTTATGACCGTTTTAGTGAATATCGGTCCATTATATGGAAGTCCTTGAAAGAATTTCACTTTCCTTTGACGCTTTTCGCCGAACCACGCCGAAATTGTGTGTCCTAGATGTTGGAGATATTGTATCCATGTATATATTGACCGTTGCCAGGAATACCCTTTGGTTTTTGGTTGTCACACACATAAGTTACATCATGCCACATGGCAAAAACAAGGAGTATAAGGCTTGTAGCTGCTGGATTTTCTTGAATTTATGAAGAAATAGGAATTCCCGGGTTATAAATCATGTGCACAAAGCTACATTTGTACTTGCTAGGAGGACTAATGTCAACAATCAATGGAATCTCTCAAATTTCCTTCAAAAGGAAGGGCCAATGGTTTCAGAAACTTGTCCGAGAAGGAGCGGCGAATGCTGTTGTTTGACTTTCAGGGCCAAAAATTCCTCCTTAAGGCCGAATTTCACGGCTCCCCCAGCCTCCTGGCAGTAGCAGGGAGTATTTTCTCCATTTGCACGTGCGGCGCGAGCATTTTTAGTACATGTGGGTCCAAAACAGTGTCTTAATGACAAAGTTATGACCGTTTTACTGAACAGCGGTCCATTATATGGCAGCCCTTTAAAGAATTTCACTTTCTAGTGACGCTCTTCGCCGAACCACCCCAAAATTGTGTGTCCTTGATTCTGGGGATATTCTATCCATGTATGTCTTGTCCGTTGCCAGGATTTCCCTTTGGTTCTTGGCTGTCACACACGTAAGTTACAGCATGCCACATGGCGAAAACAAGGAGTATAAGGCTTGTAGCCGCTGGATTTTCTTGAATTTACGAAGAAATAGGAATTCTTGGATCATAAATCATGTGCACAAAGCTATATTTGTCCTTGGCAGTGGGACTAATGTCTACAATCAACGTAATCTCTTGAATTTCCTTCAAAAGGAAGGGCCAATGGGTTCAGAAACTTGTCCGAAAAGGTGCGGCGAATGATGTTATTTGACTTTCATGGCCAAAAAGTCCTCCATAAGGCATAATTTAAAGGCACCTCGTGATGTAGGGTGGAACCCTATACGGCCGATATTTCACGAAAGGGGTGAATCCCTCAAGAACACAAAGAACATGAGGAAAAAAACGAGGGGAATCATGAGGGGAAACACGAGAGAAACACTAAAACCAACAGGAATGATCACACATGTGCTAGATCCTCGAAACACAAAGGGATACAAGATTCCAATCCAACAAAGGACGATACATAGGGTAACCGGTTCTTCTCCGTGAGGAGGTCTTGATGTCTTCTCCGTGAGGAGGTCTTGAATCCAAGGTGGATCTTCTCCGTAGAGGGGCCACGGTCTCTTTACTGGAGTAGATCAGATATGGATGAGCGAAGCTCTATCTCACAAATGAGTTAACACAACACTGACCCTAACTAGGAGGAGGTGGAGGAGTACATATAGTCTAGGTCCACGAAGGGGTAAGTGGGAGAGGATACATGGGCCCTTGGCCCGTTCTCTGCGCAGAGGCAGGGGCCGGATGTCCGGCCTGGAGGGGCCGGATGTCCTGGCTGGCCTGGGTCTTCTAGATGGATTCGGTGATGGAGGGGCCGGATTTCCGAGCGAAGGGGGCCGGATGTCCGGGGCTTCGGGAGGAGCTGGATGTCCCGGGTGATGTCCGGATGTCCGGGCTGCGCTGGGCCTTTGCGGTGCTCTCTAGATGGCCGATGCCGGATTTCCGAGGGTCGGGCCGGATGTCCGGGCTGGGCCGAATGTTCGGGCTAGGGCCGGATGTCTGGCCGCTTTAGTATCTGCCCCTTCTTCCTTCTTCTTCATTCACTTCCGTGCACGCTTGGCCTTGGTCCTTGGGCTCTCCATGGTCTCCTCGGGTGTACTTCAGTATGCACAAGGTCCGCGCTTGAAGTAGCATCCATGTCTTACATGCGAAAAAGGAAGATTCGGAAAGGAGCAAGTTCACCTTAGGCCCAAAGGCATATGCTTGAGTGTACATGGGGATGATCGTAGGATGCTCTGCATCATCTCCCCTCCCTTGGGGAAGATCCGACATCAGATCGAAAACCTCATCACCATCGAAACGGTTGTCATGGACGGACTTGTATTTGGACGAAGTGGAAGAAATGGCGCAATCCAAGTACTCCAAGCTGTCTCCGGAGTGGTACACATGCAAAAAGAGCAAACACAAACGACACTTGGAAATACAATGGTTAGCACACACAATGTGTCCATCATGTAAGAATGAGTCTGTGCGACAAGATTGAGCATGACAAGGTGCATGAAGCTTATCGAAAAGATATGGAATGGTATGCAAAGCATTCATGGGAACAAAAACATTCATTATGCACACAAATGTTTTGTGAATATGATCAATGCAACCATGGTGCAAAATGATGTCATAGTGATACGGTTTATCAATAGCATGAATATGGTAATGGATGCTCATTGTGATGTGATCATGCAATTGATGGTAGGCAATAAGATCATGGTGTATGAATATGCCATCAAGGTATATCACAACAAATTTGCTAAGGAAATGCACAAGCTCATATATCATGGATGACATAGAAAGACAAGATGCAACAAGGCAACCATAATATGAGTCCATCCATGCTAAGATGCAAATTTGTCATGTGTATGATATGTCCATCGAGCATGACATGTGTGAGCAAAATCAACAAATAAGGAGGTGTTGGTGTACCAATGCTCGATGTCGTGGCATGAGTGGAGGTTCGAAGGTGCTTCCAATAAGTCCGAGCGCTCCTCAATGTGAATGTTCATAGAGCCAATCTTCAATGTCGCTCCTCCATTCGCAAGATGTACCATGTAGACAACAAGAAGGAAACAACAATGAAAGAGTGACCCATCCAATATGCATATTTGAGGATGGCTCAAAGGGAAGGAGTTCACCTTTAGGAGATTCTCGCAAATATTGGTGTTGCACATCATGTATGCCTTCACATGACCAAATTGTCTCATGACGGTATCGCCTTGTGAATCCATCAAAATAAAAGAACATGACAAACACTCGGAAAAACAAAGGGATCATTTCACAGTAAAGTTTCCAAGTCAAGAAAGCATATACAATAGGCTCAATCAAGCAAGCATGCATCACAAGTAAAGTTTCCAAGTCTCCACGATCAATAAGCATAGATGCAACAATTGGAGGCAAGCGACAATGAACAAGATGTATCATGTGAGAGGCATGAACATATACGTCATCAACCCAGTAAAGCAAGTAATATGGAACCGGTGGCGCGACAATGCGAGCAATCATATGAATCAAGGCAAGCAAGCTAGTAGTGCGAAGATGCAACGTACTAGAAGGAATCATCTCAAGTATGTCATGTGTGCAAATGGTAGTCATGAATAATGCACAAGACATATCACAATCATGAAGGCAAGATATGAGCAAAATATCATCAATGTATTTGCGAGAGGCCATATGTAAATAGCAATGGGACATCATGACTCCCCCAACACAAGAATCAACAATAGCATGAGGCACATGATAAACATGGCAATAGAAACAAGGATGTCCATCAAGCATGCAAATACACATAGGAGTAGCATAATGGTGAATCATGGGTAGATCCAAACAAGGGTCACAATTGCATGGCAAAGGCATAGAAGCAAGCATAGCATGCAAAGTGAACATGGTAAAATGAGCAAGAGAGCGGTATATAGCCCATAGTCGTGTGAGAGCCAATTGAGAGAGATGCATGTAGTCGTTGTGTGAAGAGAGCGGTGGGAAGGATAGTTCACGGGATCCCAAGCCATCTTTGCTCTCAAGAGCTCATTTCGTCAACTCTTGGGTTTGGGAAGTTGACGAGTATACGGGAGTACCTACACAAAACAAAGACAAAGGGAAAATTGTGTGTGCATGGTATGTGTACACATCATCCATCATGATGCGCACATGCTTGTGTTGGTTAGCACACAAAATATCCAATGCTCAAATAAATGAGATGTGTGATATAGAAACATGTCATCCATCATGAGAGGTTTGTTATTATGTATAGCATAATGGAGACTTAAATTGTGTAATGCATCATGAGAAATATGTAGAGCATTGTTATTCATGGAATGCATATGGTGCATGCAATTATGGGAATCATGCAAAGTATGGAATGCATCAAAATCTCCTAATATGTATGGGGGTCTCCTCATCATCATTAGTGGAAACATCACACAGAGAATATTGGCAACATCCAAAACAATGCATATTTGGAACATTGTGATCATGGCATGGTATATTAGATGAATTGCACAAATCATGTAAAGGAAGCATGGCAATATCATCACATGAAAAACAAAAGCCAATGACCATCATCTCGTCATCTATGCCATAAGTGCAAATGGGATTTATTTTAATGGGGCATGCATAGCTACTATGTTGAGATTGAAATGATGCAATGTGGGATATCTCACTCATAGCATATGACAAGTTTAAAGGATTATCAAACATGATGTGACCAATAGAATTTTCACATGATATCCTATGTAGCATGGCATCACAACTAGGCAAATCAACATGCTCATCATCATATTCATCATAAATGGGTAAGTCGTGACATGAATAATTCGCACTAGGATGAAGCTTGGGTATAGGTGGATCAACATCATGCAAGGAATCATTAGTGAGATTGTCCACTAGTGGGACAAGAGAAGCACCATCACCTATGTTACCTTTGGAGCATCGCTCATGTGTTCAAGGTGAGGCGTTGAAGACCAAGTCGTTGTCATCTTCATCTTGATGGAACCATGTGGGGGGTGCATCATCGTCTACCATGGCCATCGTCGTCTCCATTGGAGGTATGGACTCGTCGAAGATAGGCGTGTCGTCATGTAGGAGACCTGGCACCAAAGAAGAAAACACACTCGGAGTAGAGGTTAGGTCGTTAGAAATCATAGTGGCCTCACATGCCGTGTCAACTACCTCACTCAGTAAGTGTTGTGGCTCACTCACTCCCTCTTGGATGCTCTCACTCATATGGTTGGTGGAGTCGCTCAAATGGCTCTCAACCTCACATAGGATGTGTGGCATGCTCTCAAGTGTGGGGCTAGTGGTGGTCACACTCATCCTCTCATAGGAAATACTCTCAGTGTCACGTATGGTGGAGTCACTCATGTGGTGGTGGCTCTCCTCACATGGCAACTGGGGCATCTCGTCATATGTGGGTGCCGGAGAGATGTAGGTGCAAATCCCTCCATGCTCAATCATGTCATGGTCATAGCCGTGGATTAAGGCTGAAGATGGCACATCATCCCTTGTCCTTTCTCATTTGCGCAAGTAGGGAGTATTTTCTGGATTCGCACACTCGCCGCGAGCATTTTGAGTACTTGTGGGTCCAAGATGGTCTTCGAATGACAAAGTTATGACCATTTTAGTGAATATTGGTCCATTATATGCCAGTCCTTGAAAGAATTTCACTTTCCTATGACGCTTTTCGCCGAACCGCCCCGAAATTGTCTGTCCTTGATGTTGGCGATATTGTATCCATCTATATATTGACCGTTGCCAAGAATGCCCTTTGGTTCTTGGTTTTCACACACGTAAGTTACATCATGCCACATGGCGAAAACAAGGAGTATAAGGCTTGTAGCCGCTGGATTTTCTTGAATTTACGAAGAAATAGGAATTCCCGGAGCATAAATCATGTGCACAAAGCTACGTTTGTCCTTGCCAGGGGGACTAATGTCTACAATGAACGTAATCTCTTGAATTTATTTCAAAAGGAAGGGCCAATGGGTTCAGAAACTTGTCCGAAAAGGAGCGGCGAATGATGTTATTTGACTTTCGGGGCCAAAAAGTCCTCCTTAAGGCAGAATTTCAAGGCACCCCGGGCCTCCTGGCACAAGCAGGGAGTATATTTTGGATTTGAACACTCGCCGCAAGCATTTTGAGTACTTGTGGGTCCAAGATGAACTCCGAATGACAAAGTTATGACGGTTTTAGTGAACACTGGTCCATTATATGGCAGTCCTTGAAATAATTTCACTTTCCCGTCACGCTTTTCACCGAACCGCCCCGAAATTTTGTGTCCTCGATGTTGGAGATATTGTATCCACGTATATATTGACCATTGCAAGGAATGCCCTTTGGTTCTTGGCTGTCACACATGAAAATTACAGCATGCCACACGGCGAAAACGAGGAGTATAAGGCTTGTAGCCGCCAGATTTCAAGGACCAAAAAGGAGGCGAAAACGAGGAGTATAAGGCTTACAGCATGCCACACGGAGAAAGGATGCCACTCCACATGAATGTAATCTCTCGAATTTCCTTCAAAAGGAAGGGCCAATGGTTTCAGAAACTTGTCCGAAAAGGAGCGGCGAATGATGTTATTTGACTTTCAGGGCCAAAAAGTCCTCCTTAAGGCCGAATTTCAAGCCACCCCGGGTCTCCTTTCGCAAGCAGGGAGTATTTTTTGGATTCAAACAGTCGACGCGAGCATTTTGAGTACTTGTGGGTCCAAGTTGGACTCCGAATGACAAAGTTATGACCGTATTAGTGAACACCGGTGCATTATATGGCAGTCCTTGAAAGAATTTCACTTTCCCGTGACGCTTTTCGCCGAACCGCCCCGAAATTTTGTGTCGTCGATGTTGGAGATATCGTTTCCATGTATATATTAACCATTCCCAGGAATGCCCTCTGGTTCTTGGCTGTCACACACGAAAGTTACAGCATGCCACACAAGGAGTATAAGTGATGATGACATCAATACCATTGTTACACCCACAGCCCGTGCTGCTATACATACTGGACCAATTATTAGAGCTCGCGCACGCCAATTGAATTATTAGGTACTTTCATTGCTTGGTAACGATTCTAATGTTCATGAAAATATGATGCTGCCTAAATTGGATACATTTGTTTTGCTTACAAATGAAGGTCCTAGATTGGACAAGAAAGATGAACCTTGGAGCAAGTTCAAGCATGGAGATGATGGCATGCACAAGGGTATCAAGGACGGACTTACAAGTGATGATTTTAGGGCTTTGAAGCCACCATAAGGAGTGCATGAAGCCTTGGACGAAATATACAAGATGCCACTTTAGAAATTTCGTCTACAGGCTATTCTAGGTGCTGCGTCACCTTATTATTGGGCCAGGCCCATGTATTTTTGAAATACTTAAGTATAGGCTATTTTTAGAGTCCGTATGTGTGGGGAAACAAGAGTTAGGGTTGGTTTCGGACCCCTCCTCCAAGGCCACGAAATCCCCCCCTCTTCCTCCATATATACAGCCCTTAGGGTGTCGTTTAGACTTTGGGTTTTGTTTAGATTAAAGTTCGCCATAGCTGCAACTTCGCGTACTTCGTTTGTGTTCAACGACCAGACAAATGCATCACAGAACCCCACCTTTGATAAATAAAGCTTTCCTCTTACATTCGGAATATCCAGATTGCAATCTTAGTTTCTTGCTTGTTCTTCGTTTTCCTACAGGAAATAGACCTTCGTGGTTAGGTTGATCATGCTTCGGCGTGGTCAATAACCTCTCGGTGTTGGTTTAGCAATTGATAAGGCACGACGTCTTCGCACGTTCGTAGTTGGATCGTCAAAGTCGACTTCCTCCAAAACGATAGCCATCATCTCATCGAAAGACGGGACACCTTTGCCTCTATCAAGTGGTATCAGATTTCCGGGTTGCTTGGTGAGATTTTACAGTCTTTGGTAGTTTAGACCGAGTCTGTTCTTCATACCTACAGTCCACAAAAAAATGCCAAAAAAATTTAGAGTTAGTTCATCATATCTGAACCACTCTGAGCCTTTGGATAGTCTTTTTAGAGTTTTGCTTTGCTGAATTTGCGGTTGCATCGTCGTGTCGAGTTGCTGGTATTAGCATCTAGTCCCTTAGAGTTTCGAGTTCTATTCATAGGTTGTCATGCCACCGCCGCACCATCTTCATTATCATTGCCATATACCACCACCCCACCATATACATCGTCGCTGCCATATACAACCACCAATCTGAGTCCACATATACCATCGCCATATACAACCACCAATCCGAGTCCGCATATACCATCGCCATATACCACCACCAATCCGAGTCCATATATACCATCGCCATATACAACCACCAGTCCGAGTTCCACCAGATTCATCGCCGCCACCAGTCCGAGTTCCACCAGATTCATCTCCACTACCAGTCCGAGTCCAGTATTTGTCGCTTTGTTTTCGAGTTACAGATCACGCGATACTTCGAGTCGTGATAGAGTAGGACTCCCGAGATTCCGTGCTACCCGCAGTAGAAACATAGTTCCAAACTAAAAAAACTAAGTCTGGAAAATTCTGGCTAGGCAGTTTTTAGACCATTTGTAGACTTTTTTGAAAAAAATTGTTGCGGAGCAAAAAAAAAAGAGGAAAAAGGTGAAAAAAAGAGAATTTTTTTCATAGAGTGCTCCTCCCTTGTTTACGTGTCGCGTCGTGATTTTGTTCGTGTTCTAGGCTCGCGTCTCTAGTACAGTCTAGCCTAGGACCAGCACAATATCATCGTTGAGCGTTTATTCAACATTGCATCTCTGAATTGATTATTGCTGACCCTTTTTGCTACCATATTATAAGCCTTCCCAGCTCCACATACATCTACATCGAGCATTTGACTCTCCCTCATAATCGCTCTATCCAAGCTTTGAGAGTTTTGACTACGACGGTTGCCGATCACGGCCTACTGCTGGGTAACAACTAGTAAGAATTTTAGTTTTGCTTGATGAATTTGTCACACCGACCACCACCTCTTGTTAGTAGTCTATAGGATCATATTCTTTTGTGTTTCTATTGCTACTAACCATGGCAGGATCATAAACCGACGAGACTGACTCGGAGAACCTGACGAATAAGGAGCTGCATGACAAATTTCAGCAAATGATGAGTGGACAGGTGCAAGATGTGCTAAACAGATTTGAAGAGGCCATGGAGAAGATAGATGGCATGGAGAAGACGTTCGAAACAAAGCTCGATAACAAGTTTAATGAATTGCTCATGCGTCTTCCACCACCACCACCGGCTGCACCTAATGCACCTCTACAACAACAACACCAACAATGTCGCCTTCCAAATCAAGTGGGACAAGCAGAGCGCGTTCCCATTGACCCTGGGCAAAATTCACGTGCCGCTTTTGATGCTTCTGTAGCTCCTACTGCTACTGCAGAGGTGGAGGACCATTACGAGGATGAGGTTGATCAAAATCAGAACTCCGTGCAACCACCAGCACCACCACCACCAGGTCGTCCTTAGGTATATCATCGCAACAGTAGGGCTGCACCACCATATGAGGTACGAGACCATGACCATCTTCCTAAACTAAAATTGAATATTCCACCATTTGAAGGTAGATATGTTCCTAATATATATCTTACTTGGGAGTTAGAAACTGAACAACGTTTTACATGTTTACAATATCCCGAGGAGAGACGTGTTCTTGCTGCTGTTTCTGCTTTCACTAGTTTTGCATGTGTTTGGTGGTCTGAACATTGTAGATTATATCCTATTCCAGCTACTTAGGCTGCTTTGAAAACTGCTATGCGTACTCGTTGGGTTCCACCATATTATCAACGTGAATTACTTCAAAAATTGCAGCGTCTAAGACAAGGAAAAAATTATGTAGAAGAATATTATCAGGAATTACAAACTGGCATGATTAGATGTGGTATTATTTAGGAGAATGAAGCTATGCTTGCATGTTTTATGGGTGGATTAAATAGAGAGATTCAGTCCATGCTAGAGTATAATGATACTAATATCATTTGTTTATTACATCTTGCTTGTAAAGCTGAAAGTGAAGTGGAGGATCGACAGGCATTGGCGCGGACTAACTTTTCTACAAGTAGATCTTCATCATGGACACCACGTGCATCCTCTACTTCCACTGCACCAGCACCTCCATCAACTTCATGCGTGTTCTTGCTCCAATGTTCATCCTTCTCCAAGCTAGGCCCTTCATTTGTTACACCCAATACCATTGTTACACCCACAACCCCAATTGAGGACATCAATACCATTGTTACACCCACAGCCCCTACTGTTACATATACTGGACCAATTACTAGAGCTCGCGCACGCCAATTAAATTACCAGGTACTTTCGTTTCTTGGTAATGATTCTAATGTTCATGAGATTATGATGCTGCCTAAATTGGATACATTTGTTTTGCTTTCAAATGAAGGGCCTAGCTTGGAGAAGGATGAACATTGGAGCAAGAACACGCATGAAGTTGATGGCATGCGCAAGGGGATCAAGAACGGAGTTACAAGTGATGATTTCAGGACTTTGAAGCCGCCATAAGGAGTGCATGAAGCCATGGACGAAATATACAAGATGCCACTTCATAATATTCGTCCATAGGCTATTCTAGGTGCTGCGTCACCTTATTAATGGGCCAGGCCCATGTAATTTCGAAATACTTAAGTATAGGCTATTTTTAGAGTCCGTATGTGTGGGGAAACAAGAGTTAGGGTTGGTTTCGGACCCCACCCTCAAGGGCCACGAAATTCCCCTCTCTTCCTCCATATATACAGCCCTTAGGGCGTCGTTTAGACTTTGGGTTTTGTTTAGATTAAAAGTTCGCCATAGCTGCAACTTCGCGTACTTCGTTTGTGTCCAACGACCAGACCAAGACGTCACAGAACCCCACCTTGATCAATAAAGCTTTCATCTTATATTCGCAATATCCAGATTGCAATCTCAGTTTCTTGCTTGTTCTTCGTTTGCTCGCAGGAAACAGGCCCTCGTGGTCAGGTTGATCGTGCTCCGGCGTGGTCAATAACCCCTCGGAAGTTGGTTTAGCGATTGCTAAGGCGCGACGTCTCGCACGTTCGTAGTCGGATCGTCAAGGTCGACTCCCACAGAAAACGATAGCCACCATCTCATCGAAACATCGGGACACCTTTGCCTCTATCAAGTGGTATCAGATTTCCAGGTTGCTCGGTGAGATTTTACAGTTTTTCGTAGATTAGATCGAGTCTGTTCTTCATACCTACAGTCCACGAAAAAGCCACACAAAAAAAATTAGGGTTAGTTCATCATATCCGAACCAATCTGAGCCTTTGCATAATCTTTTTAGGGTTTTTGCTTGGTTGAATTTGCGGTTGCATCGTCGTGTCAAGTTGCTGGTCTTAGAGTCTAGTCTTTTAGAGTTTCGAGTTCTGGTCACAAGTTGTCACGCCGCCGCCGCACCATCATCATCGCCCATCTACCACTTTTGCTTATCCGCCACCGCTCTGAATCCATATCCATATACCACCACCAATCCGTATCCATATACCACCATCAATCTCTATCCATATACCACCACCGCTACCATATACCACCACCGCTGCCATATACCACCACCATATATCCACCACCAATCCGAGTTCTTCTCATATTAGGTTTGTTTTTGAGATCAATCTCAATTCCGATTCGTGTTTCCTTGCCTGCGTAGGTCTCGGAAAAAAAAAAGTCTGGAGACCCCCGGGCAGTTTTTAGGCCAAAATTTTCACGGGCAAAAATATTTTTCCCTATCCTATTTTTAGGCTTTTCTGAGTCTTTTGAGCCACGTGCCATCATAGTGATTTTTTGTCGCACTTTTTCGTCGTCGCTGCCCTGATTTCCGAAAAAAAAAGTGAAAAAAAAATTTCGTGCCCATCCTATCAGTTTGACGAGGGAAGAGTTTTGAGACACTCGCCATTATAGTAATTTTTCGCAAAAAAAAAGAGGAGCGCAAAAAAAAAGAGGAGCGCAAAAAAAAAGAGGAGCGCAAAAAAAAAGCGAAAAAAAAAGTTCCAGAGTGTGCTTTTCCCTTATTTACGTGCAGCGCCGTGATTTTGTTAGTGTTCTAGGCTCGCGTCTCTAGCACGGTCTAGCCTAGGACCAGCACAGTACCGTCGTTGAGCGTTTATTCAACTTTGCATCTCTGAATTGATTATTGCTGACCCTTTTTGCTACCATACTATAAGCCTTCCCAGCTCCACATACCTCTACGTCGTGCGTTTGACTCTCCCTGGCAATCGCTCTATCCATGCTTTTGAGAGTTTTGACTACAACGGTTGCCGATCACTGCCTGCTGCTGGGTAAGAACTGGTAAGAATTTGAGATTTGCTTGACGGATTTGTGACACCCGCCACCACCACCTCTTGTTAGTATTCTGTAGGATCATATTCTTGTGTGTTTTCTATTGTTGCTAACCATGGCAGGATCACAAGCCGACGAGACTGACTGGGAGAACATGACGAATCAGGAGTTGCATGATAAATTTCAGCAAATGATGAATGGACAGGTGCAGGAATGTGCTAAACAGATTTGAAGAGGCCATGGAGAAGATAGATGACATGGAGAAGACGTTCGAAACAAAGCTCGATGACAGGTTTAATGAATTGCTCGCGCGTCTTCCACCACCACCACCGGCTGCACCTAACGCACCTCTACAAGAACAACAACGACGACTACCTACACATCGTGAAACAGCCCTCCGCCGAGCGAGCCGTCTCCCTCTTGCACCTGGCCAAACTGTTGGTGCTGCTGTTGCTACTTCTGTGGCTCCTGCTGCTGATGCGGAGGAGGATGATTTTTCTGGCGATTACGAGGATGAGGTACACGATCAACTAAGGATGATACATGGGTAGGCGGTCTTCTCCGTGAGGAGGTATTGATGTTCTTCTCCACGAGGAGGTCTTGAATCCAAAGGGATCTTCTCCGAAGAGGCCGCAGTCTCTCTCGAGGAGTAGATCCGATGTGGATGAGCAATGCTCTATCTCGGAAATGAGCTAAAACCAATGCTAACCTAGCTAGGATGAATAGGTGGTCTATTTAGAGTCTAAGTGCAATGGGGGCGAAAGTAGGGGTACATGGGCCTCGGGCCCGAAACTGGACACAGCCAGGTACCGGACGTCCGCTCGGGGCCGGTCATCCGGTGTCTCAGGAGCGGCCAGACATCCGGCGGGTGCCGGTCGTCCGCTCATTCTGGCTCGGATGCTGGTGTAGCGGATTTCTGGTGGCTGCCGGTCGTCTGGTCACCGGTCGTCCGCTCGTTTGGCTCGGGTGTAGGGGCACCGGTCATCCGATCTGGGCCGGACGCCCGCTCGCTGGGGTTCGGCTGGAGCATCAGGCGCCGGACGTCCAGTCCCGGCCGGTCGTCCGGTGGCTGGGACTTTTCCTGCAGCCCTCCTTCTTCTCCGTCTTCTCGTCCCTCTTCCTCTTCTTCTTGTCCTTGCCTCTTAGCTTCTCCATGATAGCTGAGTATGCACAATGTGTCCATATGAGGTAGTAGCCATGTCGCATGTGCATCGAAGTGGAATTGTGAGAGGAGGGATGTCACCTCGGTTTCAAGAGCTCTTGTACGTGCTCGTGTCATGGGTCCAAGAGGTGTCGTAGGAGATGTAGTTGGGTCCATGGGGATGGCCTTGGGATGCTCCGCATCATCTCCCCTCCCTTGGGGAAGATCCGTCCTCAGATCAAATTCTTCATCACCATGGAAGGGAGAGAAATCTTTGACGTTGAAGATGTCTCTCATGTTGTACTTGTCGCGCGGGATGTCGATATTGTAAGCGTTGTCGTTGTAGCGTGCGAGCACCTTGAAGGGTCCATCCGCTCGTGATCGAAGCTTGGACTTGTGTTCTTGTGGAAAGCGGTACTTTCGAAGGTGTAGCCACACGAGATCACCAATGTTGAAGACCATGGGGTGCTTGTTGATGTTGAGCTTGGTCGCAAGTTGTTGTACTTGGCGCTCGATATTATTTCTAGTATCTTCATGCACCTTACTGAGATGTGTCGCTCGTGAACTTGTGTCCAAATTGATGTGCTCTTGTAGTGGTAGAGGAAGAATGTCCAATGGTGACAATGGGTTGAATCCATAGACGACCTCGAAGGGGGACTTGATGGTTGTTGAATGTGTTGCTCGGTTGTAGGCGTACTCGGCGATAGGTAGGCACTCCTCCCACTCCTTGATGTTCTTCCTGATGAGTACTTGAAGTAGAGCGGAGAGTGTACGGTTGGTAACTTCCGTTTGGCCATTGGTTTGTGGATGATATGCCGTAGAGAAGAGTAGCATGATTCCAAGCTTGGCGCATAGGGTTTTCCAAAAGTAGCTAAGGAACATGATGTCGCGGTCCGAGACGATAGTCTTTGGCACTCCATGTAGACACAATATTTCCCTACAAAAGAGATTAGCAACATGTGAAGGATCGTCTATCTTATTGCAAGGAATGAAATGTGCCATTTTTTAGAAACAGTCCACAACGACAAATACCGAATCCTTCCCATTTCTAGTCCTAGGCAAACCAAGTACAAATTCCATGCTAATCTCTTCCCATGGTTGGTATGGAATTGGTAGAGGCATATAAAGGCCATGGGATTGAGCTTTGGACTTAGCTTTGCGACATGTAGAGCATTGGTTGGTGAAGCGGTTGACGTCGCGAAACATCTTTGGCCAAAAGTAGTTCTTTGAGAGCGTGGCGAACGTCTTGTCTTGTAAAAAATGTCCCATTAAGCCTCCTCCATGAGATTCCTGCAAAAGCAACAAACGAAGATAAGACTCGGTGATGCAAAGTTTGTTAGCTCTCATAAGATATCCATCTTTGATGTAATAGCATTCCCAAAAGGTGTGCGTCAAACATTTGGCATAAGGATTAGAAAAGGTAGGATCGTGCTCATACAAGTCTATTATATGCTCAAAGCCAAATGACATCTAATTCAAGTTGAGTAACAAGCATGCATATGTGAGAAAGGGCATCGGCCACAATGTTTTCTTTACCTTTGATGTACTTGATGACATAAGGAAAAGATTCAATAAATTCACTCCATTTGGCATGACGCTTGTTCAACTTGGATTTGCCCTTAAGATACTTGAGTGTTTCATGATCGGTATGAATGATAAACTCATGAGGGCGAAGATAGTGTTCCAATTCATGCAAAACGCGGACTAAAGCATATAGCTCTTTGTCATAGATGGGGTAATTGAGTTGCGCGCTGGAGAGTTTCTCACTAAAGTAAGCTATGGGGCGCTTCTCTTGCGTTAACACACCTCCTATGCCATTACCACTAGCATCTCAATGAATATCAAAAGGTTTGTCATAGTTGGGTAAAGCAAGCACGGGAGCATGAGTAAGCAAATTCTTGAGCTCATTGAAAGCGGTATCTTGGGATGGTCCCCAAACAAAAGGCGCATTCTTCTTGCTCAAAGCATGCAAAGGTGAAGCAATGGTGCTAAAATCTTTCACAAAGCGACGATAGAAACCTGCAAGGCCAAGAAAACTATGCACTTGTTGCAAATTGGTTGGTTTTGGCCAAGTCTTGATAGCATTGATCTTGGACTCGTCAACATGAACACCCTTAGAGGAAACAACAAAACCCAATAAAACAAGCTTGTCAAGGCCAAAAAGGCATTTCTCCATATTAGCATAGAGATGCTCTTTTCGAAGAGTTTGCAAAATGGTTCGTACATGGGTGACATGTTCTTTGAGAGACTTGCTAAAAACAAGGATATCATCAAAGTAGACCACAACAAACACACCAATGTAAGGGCGAAAGACATGATTCATAAGATGCATAAAAGTACCCGGTGCTTCCGATAGACCCATAGGCACGACTAACCACTCATACAAGCCAAACTTGGTTTTGAAAGAGGTTTTCCATTCATCACCCTCTTGTATGCGGATTTGATAGTAACCACTCTTAAGATCAATTTTGGAAAAGATAGTGGCACCGCTAAGTCATCATGCATATCATCAAGGCGTGGAATGGGATACCTATAACAAACGGTGATAGCATTGATAGGTCTACAATCAGAGCACATGCGAAAGCTACCGTCTCATTTTGGCACAAGGATGACCGGGACGGCACAAGGGCTCAAACTTTCACGCACATGTCCGTGGTCTGTGAGATGCTTTACTTGCCTTTGTATTTCTTTGGTTTCTTCGGGGTTGACGTGGTAGGGAGCTTTGTTCGGAAGCGGTGCTCAATGCCTCATAGTGGAGGTAGTCCCGGAGGTAGCTCGTCGGGGTCGTGAAATTCCTGCAAAAGAGAAGACAACACTACTGGAAGAGTGTGAGAAGTGTTAGTTTGTGCTGCATTGTCCTTGCACACAAGGACATAGTGACACTAGATTGATTCTCACACACTCCTCGTATCTCACATTTGGTGGCAAATAGGACTAAGTTCTTCTGTTCGCTCATCGTGGAGGTGTTTGATTTGGGCTTGTGCGCTCACTCTCTTTTTGGTGGCTCGCTCTCTCACTATGACCTCCATGATGGGTGGCTTGCTTGTCGGTGATCACGTGGCTTGAAGATGTAGTGGTTCATTCGGCCGTTGTGGATGACTCATCTATCAAATTGCCATGGGCATCCAATGAGAAGGTGGCAAACGGTCATTGGAACGACGTTGCACTATAAGGTGTCTTCGTAGGCGCCAATTTTGAAGGAGACTTGTACTCGATGCTCGACTTGGATAGTGCTAGAGTCGCTAAGCCATTGCACTTTGTATGGATGTGGATGCTTCGTCTTGGGCAATTGGATCTTGGAGCTAAGTTCTTCACTTGCAAGGTTATGAAAACTCCCTCCATCGATGATGACCTTGACGGATCTTCCATTGAGGTCGGCCTTGGTGTGGAATATGTGGCATCTTTGGTCTTGTTCTTGGTGATGTTGGAGAGTCAAGACCTTGGAGACAACAAGAGCGGGACTTGAATCTTCATCGCAAAAGACTTGTTCCTCTTCATCGTTCACTTGTCGGTGCATGTCGACTTGCTCAAGAGCATTCATTTCTCCATCGCTCATCGATTCGTAGGTGCCGTCATCGTTGAGGATCATGGTCCGCTTGTTGGTGCACTCATAGGACTTGTGGCCTCGGCCTCCGCATGTGAAGCATTTGAAGGAACTTGTCTTGACGGTCTCATCAGTTGGAGTGGATGAGGATGAAGCTCTCGGCTTGAAGTTGCTCGTAGTAGGAGGATGACTTGGAGTTGACGAAGCTTTCTTGGAACTCAACTTGTCGACGTTGCTTGTAGAAGGCTTGGTAGACGGTGTTGAAGTCGTAGAAGCTTGGGTGTTGGGGAAGCTGTATGACTTGGATGAGAACTTGGCATACTTGAAATCATCTTGCACATGATGTTCCGCTTTGGTAGCTTGATGCACTAGCTCGATGAGATTTGAGTATGGTTGGAAGTCGGCGATCTTCTTGATAGGATGGTTGAGTCCATTCAAGAAATGTGCCATTGTTTGCTCATCATCTTCCGTGACGTTGGCTCTTATCATGGCAATATCCATCTCCTTGTAGTACTCTTCAATGCTCTTGTTTCCTTGCTTGCGTAGTTGGAGTTTCTTGAAGAGGTCGCGGTTGTAGTAGGTAGGCACAAAGCATGCTCCCATGACATCCTTCATTTGCACCCAAGTAGTGATGGGTGGTTCACCTCTTGCCTCTCGGCGCTCTATGACTTGTTCCCACCAAATGAGGACATAGTCTTGGAACTCAAGGGATGCCATTGCGATCTTCTTCTCTTGTTCATAGTTGTGCGAACGGAAGATTTTGTCGACCTTCAATGCCCATGAAAGGTACTCTTCGGGATCTTTGCTTCCATTGAACTTGGGCATGGTGAACTTGAGCTTTCCGTAGTGTTGCTCTTCATTGTGTTCGGGTCGGGGATGATGACGCCCGTGTTGAACATGATTGTCAAGCTCGTGTCGCCCGTGTCGCTAGGGTGCGCGCAGAGATTTCGCCTTCTACCTACCTGCACCCCTCCTCCTCGCTAAGGTCTAAGCTAAGGAAAGAACAACACAAGAAACACAGGGTTTATACTGGTTCGGGCCACCGTTGTGGTGTATTACCCTACTCCAGTGTGTGGTATGGTGGATTGCCTCTTGGGCTGATGATGATGAGCAATACAAGGAAGAACAGCCTCGCGAGGGTCTGTTCTTGGCTGGGGCGATGAATTGCTGGGAGGAGTTCAATTACCCTTCTCTCTCTCTCTCTCTGATTCGATCTCCACCCCCTACCCTGTGGGTGGCTGGTCCTATTTATAGGCAAAGGCCCTGGGCCTCTTCCCAAATATTGAGTGGGAAGGGCACCAACAATTGGCCATTCTGAAGGGGAACATCTGGTACACTTATCCTGACTAAAGTTGGTCCTCACCTGCCAAAGACTCTGGTGGTGACGCTGGCTTGGGCTCCACAATGACTTCCTCCCTGCCGTTGGACTGGTCTTGGTCTCCTTGCACCGAAACGGGCGCCTTTGCTTGATGCTCCCGCCTGCGCTTGCTCCCTTTGCACCAAAGAGGAAAGGAGGACACTGCGTGGGCTGGCGCCCGCCTGGCGCCCTTGGTCGTCATGGCTTGCGTCACGGGCACCTCGTGAGGTACCCCGCCTTGATCTCTCCGCCTCCTCGCGGGCCAGCCTGACGAGGTTGTGCCTGAGGAAGCTCCGTGTTGTCCGTCCTGCGAGGCTTGGCCCCTTGCGAGGGTCTTGAGTCTGTGTTGATGAAGATGGGCCGTGCTGGGCCCCCTTTTGAGCCACGCCACAGGCCGCAGGCAGGCAAGTCTGGGGACCCCCATTCCCAGAACGCCGACAGTAGCCCCCAGGCCCAAGGCGCGCCCGGACTTGGCCATGCAGGGAGGCGAAAGGGCAAGAGCGAAGTGCCGCGGGCCCTAACAGCCTACGGCCTTGGGCGCCACGTGGCGGTTGATTGGACGTGGGCGTCTCCACTTCCCCATGGCGCCTCGGCAACTGCACGGATTGGACAAGTCGCTGCATGCAAAACGGGTCATGATTACCTACGATCGTGGGGGCCGACGGTTGGCCCACGCCGGCTATAAGTACGGATCGGCGCGCGCCCTTCCAGTTCATCCCCCCTTGCTTCTCCTTCTTCTTCATGGCCCCGTCGAGGAGGTTCTCGGCCGCAGAGAAGGGGAAGGCTCGCCAGGTTGAGCCTGCCTCTCCCCCGCCCAAGCGCGGCCGAGGGCGCCCTCGCAAACATCCTGTGGCCACCACACAGCTCCCCGCGGCCGCGGAGACGATCTCCAGCATGGTGACGGGCGGAGTGCTGTGGCCGGGGGGCGCGCTTCGGTCGCGCGTCCCCCTAGGCCGCGCTTTCGCGCTGCAGAGGTGCTGCTGGAGTTCGTTGTGTGGTCGGCGGAGCCGACTAGCACCCGGCTTCCACTTCCTCGCTTCCTCCTCGGCGAGCTCCCGGCCGGCGCCCCGGGCGACCTCTGGCTCCAGGCTGACGGCTGCTGCAGCCGGGCCTCATGGGCTTCTCTGGAGGTCTCCGTAGCCGGGAGCCTGGCCTTGGCCCGCGGTTGGCAGACGTTTGCCCGCGCGCGTGGCCCGAGCTGTCAGTGCACCCTGCACTTCAAGTTTGATGGCGATGCCACCCTCTACGTGAGGGTGTTTGGGGAAGATGGTCGCCGCGTAGGGTGCTGCCCTAAGGACGACGACCGCGGCCGGGGACCCAGCTCCGGCGATGATGGAGAGGATAGCGCTCGCGTGACTGGCGGCGCTCAGGGTTCCCCAAGCTTCTCCGGTTCTTCTTCAGGCGACGACTCTTCTAGCGGTGGCTGCGGTCAGCCTCCACGCCGTCGTACCTGCTTGGGAGGTGGTAGCATGTCTGCCCGCTGTCGTGCCTTGATGAAGCGCGAGAGGGAGTCTTCCTGAGCCCCGGAGGCAGCTCGAGTCTTCCCTGCAGGCCGGTGTGAGGCGAGCTGCGCCTGATTTGTTCTTTCTTTTCCTTTTTCCTGCGTAAAAAAACAGTAGCGTGGAGCCCCGCGGAGGCGTGTTTGGGTTATTGCTGTTAATCATCTCTTTGCTTCCGTTATCGTGCCTTCCGGCTACGTGCCCGTGCGTGGTTAGTTCTCAGCCCCAGCCATGGGGGGGCGACCGACCCAGGCCCTGTGTTCGTGTCGCGGTGCCCGTGGGGCACGGACTGGAGGTGTGCTCCTGTAATGGACCCAGGTCGCGAAACCTTTGAACGACTAGGACAGGAACACTCGCGAGGGCGCTCGGCTGCCCCCCTCATGAGGCCTTGCATAAGAGAAATCGAGGCACGAGAGTGAAAAGTCGAAGAACCACAAGCCAAAGATGGAAACAGCTTCAATAAAACTTTGAATGAGAATGAACCAGCCAACTGCGGAAAGCAAATGAAAAAGCCGCGTCCGGCACCTAATCTAGTCTTCGACGTCTTCTCACCAGCGCGGAGCTAAGTACTGCCACTGGGCGTGGAAGGGAGCCCCAGGGCCTGAGGACGGCGCTCCTAAGACTCTGGGGCGTGTACAGCCCCAACTCATTATTACGTGAGAGTGTCACGGGCGGCGAGCTTCACAGGCGTTGGCCTTCTTCATAGGCTCTGGGCCTTTTCCAAAACGCGACGGATTCACAGGAATTCGCCTTCTTCACAGGCTCTGGGCCTTTTACAAAACGCGACAGCTTCACAAGCATTCGCCTTCTTCACAGGCTCTGGGCCTTTTCCAAAACGCGACGGCTTCACAGGCATTCGCCTTCTTCACAGGCTCTGGGCCTTTTCCAAAACGCGACAGCTTCACAGGCATTAGCCTTCTTCACAGGCTCTGGGCCTTTTCCAAAACGCGACAGCTTCACAGGCATTCGCCTTCTTCACAGGCTCTGGGCCTTTTTAGGGGTAGAACCTCCGGAGGTGCTGGATGTTCCATGCGTTCTGGACCGGCACCCCCTCCCGAGTCTCCAAGCGCGCGGCGCCGGGCCTGGAAATATGAACAACCTTGAACGGGCCCTCCCACATGGGAGAGAGCTTGTGCAGTCCCTCCCTGGAGAGAACCCGCCTGAGCACGAGGTCTCCTACCTCGAGAGTTCTGGGGCGGATGTTGCGGCAGTGAGATCGTCGCAGTGCTTATTGGTACCTCGCCGATCGCAGCGCGGCTTCTCGGCGACGTTCCTCCCCCAGCACGAGGTCCATCCCCCGCATGGCGTCCTGCTGCGCCTCATCGAATGCCAGGACCCGCGCGGAGCGGCGTCTGACCTCGTGAGGGAGGACCGCTTCGGCTCCGTAGACCAGGAAGAACGGGGTCTCTCCGGTCGGCTTGGTCGCGGTTGTGCGGATGGACCACAACACGGACTGAATCTCGTCGTACCAACCTCTGCCGTAGGCCTCCAGCTTCTTCTTGAACGTCCTGGTCTTGAGGCCCCTCAGGACCTCTGCGTTGGCCCGCTCGGCCTGGCCGTTGCTTCGGGGGTGCGCCACCGAAGCGTAGCATATCTGCGTTCCAAGGTTAGCACAGTATGTTTTGAAGAGGTTACTGGTGAACCGTGAACCGTTGTCCGTGATGATGTGGTTCGGCACCCCGAACCGGCTCACGATGCCCCTGATGAACTTGACCGCGGAACCCGCGGGGATGGTGCGGACGGCCTCTACTTTAGCCCACTTGGTGCACTTGTCCACGGCAACGTAGAGGTAGCGGTAGCCCCCCGGCGCCCGAGGAAACGGGCCCAGGATGTCCAGCCCCCACACTGTGAATGGCCAAGAAAGGGGTATAGTCTGCAGGCCTGCTGCTGGCTGATGGATCTGCTTGGCGTGGAACTGGCAGGCCTCACAAGCTTTCACTAGTTCGACGGTGTCATTGAGTGCGGTGGGCCAATAAAACCCACTGCGGAACGCCTTGCCGACGAGGGTCCGCGATGATGAATGATGTCCACAGTCTCCGCCGTGTATATCTTCCAGCAGTTCCTTTCCTTGCTCCCTAGAGATGCAGCGCAGGGATACATCATTTGGTCGCTTCCGGTAGAGCTCTCCATCCTTGATGCAGTATGCCGTGGCCTGCCATGCCACACGCTCCGCTTCCTCCTCCTTCTCTGGCAGGGTCCCTTGTGTTAAATAACTCCAGAGCTTCGTGATCCAGCACCCCTCCTGAGGTTCCATCGTCAGGAGAAGGCGTGCTCCTGAGGCCGGGCCATAGGCCGGGGCTCCTTAAGGCAGGTGGCTGGGGGAGCTCCTCCCGAGGCTGAGCCGTGTTTGACAATGACGGCAGGGCTGAGGGCTTGAAGAGCCGCTCCTCGAAAACGCCAGGCTCTTGAGGTAACCGCCTGGACGCCCGTTTGGCGATGTCGTCGGCCTCCTGATTGGTGCCACGGGGCACATGCTGCAACTCCAACCCCCAGAACTGCTTGTCCATCCTGCGGACCTCCGCAAGGTAGGCATCCATGTGCTCATCTTTCGGCTCGTACACCTTGTTGGAGAAACTGACAAGGAGCTGCGAATTACCCTTGATGGTGAGGCGTTTCACCCCCAGGGCAGCTGCGGCCTTCAAGCCCGCTATTAAACCTTCATACTCCGCTATGTTGTTGGAGACCTTTTCACCTTGCTGGAAACAGAGCTGCACAGCGTAGTAGAGCTTGTCCTGAGTGGGCGATATAAGCACCGCCCCAGCCCCAGCGCCATGCCTGGAGAACGCCCCATCGAAGTACATGACCCAGCCTTCCGGCGACTCGCTTCCCGGGGAGAGGGACCGATCCTCGTCGTCCTTGAGGCCTGGTGCCTCTGTCCATTCTGCCACAAAATCCGCCAATGCTGCTCCCTTGATGACTCTGGCCGTGCTGAATTCGAGCTGAAACGCTTGCAGTTCTATGTTCCACTCAGCTACCCTTCCAGCTGAGTTAGGGCTCTTGAGAACTCACTCCAGGGGGTATGACGAGACGACCTTGATGGGGTGACGCTGAAAATAGTGCCGCAGCTTGCGCGAGGCCACCATTAGCGCGAGGAGGAGCTTCTGAGGCATGGGGTACCGTGCCCTCGCGTCCCGCAACACCATGCTGACGAAGTACACTGGGTGCTCAACGAGGTTGGGTGTGTCAGTGCTGGTGGCTCCTTTCAGAGACCATGGCGCCTCCTGAGGCGATGAGGCCTCCTGAGGCTGGCCATCTGGGAGAGGGGCCTCTTTCGCCTCCGGTGCACTCCTCTGCGGCGGCTGATCCTCCTCAGCCGCGGTGGCGGTTTCTGTGGGCCTTCCTTGTTCCTGTTTTGCCTTGTCCCGGGCTACTGCTGTGGTTTTGATTCGACGCTCCTCTCTAACCGCCACCAGGGCTGCGCTGGCGGAGTAGGGAGTGGCGGCGAGGTAAAGCACCAGGGGCTCTTGAGGACGCGGAGCCACCATGACCGGTGGGCTGGTCAGGTATCTCTTGAGATCCTGGAACGCCTTGTCGGCCTCTTCAGTCCACTCAAAGGGCCCCTTTTTCTTCATTAGCTGGAAGAAAGGCAGCGCTCGCTCCCCCAACTTGGAGATGAAGCGCGGTCACGCGCCCAGTGAGCTTCTGCATTTCTCTGAGGGTCTTTGGCGGGCTCATGTCCTCGACCGCCTTGACCTTTTCCGGGTTAGCCTCGATGCCTCGGTGGGACACGAGGAAACCCAAGAGCTTGCCCGAGGGGACTCCGAACACACACTTCTCTGGGTTGAGCCGCAGGTTCACTGCGTCGAGGCTCGCGAAGGTTTCCTCCAGGTCTTGTATCAGGGTCCTGGCCTCCCGAGACTTTACCACAATGTCATCGACGTAAGCCTCAACATTCTTCCCGAGCTGCGGGCCCAAGGTGATATGCATCAGGCGCTGAAAGGTCGCCCCTGCGTTACGCAACCCGAATGGCATGCATGTGTAGCAGTACACCCCACACGGGGTTAGGAAGGCTGTCTTTTCGACGTCTTCTACCGCCATCTTGATCTGGTGATACCCAGAGAAGGCATCCAAGAAGCATAGCAGGTCGCATTCCGCGGTGGAATCGACGATCTGGTCAATGCGGGGGAGCGGGAACGGATCTTGCGGGCATGCCTTGTTGAGGTTGGTGAAGTCGACACATATGCGTTCCTTCCCTCCCTTCTTTGGCACAACGATAGGGTTGGCCAACCAATCCGGGTATCGGACCTCGCGAATGACCCCGGCGGCTTCTAGTTTGCGGGTCTCTTGGACGATGAAGGCCTGTTTTCTGTGGACTGTGGCCTTGCCTTCTGCTTCACAGGGCGCACGTTGGGGCACATGTTGAGGTGATGCTCGATTACACTCCTAGGGATCCCCGCCAACTGGTCAGGCTCCCAAGCGAATACCTTCTTGTTCGCGCGCAGGAACCCGACCAGGGCCTCCTCCTGCTCGGGTTCGAGGTTGGCGCCTATGGTGAAAGTGGCGTTGGTGGACCCGTCCTCATCGACGGGTATCTGCTTGGTTTCTGCCTTGTCTTGGGTGAACAACTGTTTCTTCTTGGCGGGTGCAGCCCCCTTGGGCTCGGGGGTCTCCGAGTCGGCGGGCTGTGCTGACGCCGCCGTCTTGAAGGCGAGCTTGAGCACCCGCAGCGCGTCTCCGGTGTCCCCGTGCACGGTGAGGACACCGCTGCTCCCGGGCATCTTCATTAGGTTTCACGCCGGGTGCGTCGCGGCCATGAACTGGGCCAGTGCTGGGTAGCCAAGGATGGCGTTGTAGGGGAGGCCGATGGGGGCGATGTCGAAGTCGACCAGCTCTGTGCGCAAGTTGTTGTAGGTGCCGAAGGTTACTGGGAGCCGGATCTGTCCCAAGGAGCTGGATGATCCGCCCCCAACGCCTGAGAAGGGTCGGCTGGGTTGCAGCCATTCCAGGGGTATGCAGAGGAGGTTGAAGGCCTCGACCGAGAGCACGCTGAGGCCCGCACCGCCATCGATGAGAGTTCTGGTGACGGCCACCTCGCAGATAGTGGGGGTGCACAGCATGGGGAGCGCACCCGAGCAGGCCGAGTTGGAGGGATGGTCCTCCGAGCTGAAGGTCAGGCAGGCCTTGGGCGCCGCCCGGTTCGGGAGAGCCCCCTGCCGCATGGAAGCGGCGCTGACCCGGCGGATGAACGGCTTGACGTGGTGACTTGTAGGCGGCGCCTACGAGCCGCCCAGGAGGGCCGCGATGACCGGGGGTGTTGGTGTAGCACGGTGGGCGGGGAAGAGGCTGCGGGGCTCTTCCCAAGAAGCCGCGGAGGCTGTCGGCAGGTGGAGCAGCCATGCACGCGGAGCGCCGGTGAGGGCCATCGGGAGCCAGTTGGCCATGACCCTATTGTCACCTCTAGCTTCGAGGATGGCCTCCTCGTACGCCAGCAAGAAGGCCAGCGGATCAGTCGGGCCGCCGTAGCGCGGCGGCGTTGTTGGCTTGAACTTGTCCGGCCACCGTACCCGTTGCAGGTCTGGGGCCAGGGCTCGGAGCCCCCTGGCCCCCGTGCTGGCGCCGGCGGCCGGAGCGGGCGACGCGCTACCCATCGCGAGGCAAGTCGTGGCGGTGGCGGAAGGGAAAACTCCGGTGCACCCCTACCTGGCACGCCAAATGTCGGATTTCGGGTTCCGGCAGACCCTTGAGGTTCGAACACTGGGGTGCGCGCAGAGATTTCGCCTTCTACCTACCTGCACCCCTCCGCCTCGCTAAGGTCTAAGCTAAGGAAAGAACAGCACAAGAAACACAGGGTTTATACTGGTTCGGGCCACCGTTGTGGTGTAATACCCTACTCCAGTGTGTGGTATGGTGGATTGCCTCTTGGGCTGATGATCATGAGCAATACATGGAAGAACAGCCTCGCGAGGGTCTGTTCTTGGCTGGGGCGATGAACTGCTGGGAGGAGTTCAATTACCCTTCTCTCTCTCTCTCTGATTCGATCTCCTCCCCCCTACCCTGTGGGTGGCTGGTCCTGTTTATAGGCAAAGGCCCTGGGCCTCTTCCCAAATATTGAGCGAGAAGGGCGCCAACAATTGGCCATTCTGAAGGGGAACATCTGGTACACTTATCCTGACTAAAGTTGGTCCTCGCCTGCCAAAGACTCTGGTGGTGACGCTGGCTTGGGCTCCACAATGACTTTCTCCCTGCCGTTGGACTGGTCTTGGTCTCGTTGCACCGAAACGGGCGCCTTTGCTTGATACTCCCGCCTGCGCTTGCTCCCTTTGCACCAAAGAGGAAAGGAGGACACTGCGCGGGCTGGCGCCCGCCTGGCGCCCTTGGTCATCATGGCTTGCGTCACGGGCACCTCGTGAGGTACCCCGCCTTGATCTCTCCACCTCGTCATGGGCTAGCCTGACGAGGCTGTGCCTGAGGAAGCTCCGTGTCGTCCGCCCTACGAGGCTTGGCCCCTCGCGAGGGTCTTGAGTCTGTGTTGATGAAGATGGGCCATGCTGGGCCCCCTTTTGAGCCACGCCGCAGGCTGCAGGCAGGCAAGTCTGGGGACCCCCGTTCCCAGAACGCCGACAGTCGTCATGCTCTTGATGAACCTAGTGTTCTTGGCGAGCTTGTGGAGGAGCTTGTCGAGCTCAAGGAGGAACTTGAGGAACTGGACGATGCACGCGAGCTTGAAACCTTCGTTCTTGAATTTCTTCTTGTTCTCGAGCTTGTCAGCCTAGATTGGCTACGGCTTGACTTGAATCTTGGAGGGCTTGTTGTGCCTCAAGTGCTTGAGCGTCATGAAGTTGTTGTTCTTGGCGTTGTACCTCGGCATCTTGTGCAACTTGGTGTAGACGCGCTCGCTCTTCCTCTTCATGTTGGTGTTGTCGTTGTCGTTCTCCTGCTAGTGCAAAAGCCTCTTGGGTTTGGCATTGACGGTGCTCTTGAGAGTCGGTGACGATAGAGGATTGAGGCTTGCTTGATGATCATTGCGCGTGGCACGGTGTAGAGTGTTCGATGTCGGTGTACTTGAGCCGGAGAGGGTGAAGTCGGAGTGTCGGCTTGAGTGGGTCCTTCTTGATGAAGACGAAGTGGAAGAAGAGCGGTTGAGCAACAAAGCGCGAATCTCGTCCATCCTTCGTCATTCTCTTGCTTGTGATCGTCAAGCTTGTGGTCGGAGTAGTCCCTTGTATGTTGCTCGGAGAGTCGCAAGTCGGCGGCGGGGTTGTCGATGCGTTCACTCATTGCTTGTTGCTATTGATGCAAAGCACGTTGTGCACCAAAGAGGTGGCTCTTGGTGATGTAGGAGTTCATGTCGTCGTCGTTCTCGATGAAGAGTGGGTTTGTAGAAGTACTTGGACTATCCATCATTCCAAGGAAAATGTGAGTGGTAGAAGAGAAGGACGAATACCAAATGTACCTTGACCGAAGTTGAAAGTGGATCGATGATCACTCGAATGTATGACAAGGAAATAACACAATTGGTACTAGCTCTTGTCGGTTTCTCGCACCTACACAAGTAAAAGCTTATGGTGGAGCTTGGTTAGTATGGTGGCACAAAATTTGATGCAATTGTAAGTGAGCTTAAATAATGTTGGGAAAGATTAGCAAGATGCAATGTAATAAGTAGACCAAGCATATAAGGTACACGGAAACACACACGCAAAGAGATAAGTGGGGTTGGGAAACCAAGGATAAGCCAAAATGTGAAATCCACAAAAATGCTCGTGTTGCACAACACTAGAGAGACGCTAGCACGATTGCACAATAGGCGGATACAAAGAACTTGTGCACAACCTACTTAGCAAAAATGCAACGACTACTATCCCAAATATGTTCTATGCAAGGTGTTTCCATGATATAATCCAATATGCTCTAGTCTGACAATCTTAATGTTGCATGATGCTATGGTTCTTGCTTAAAAGCTCTTTGCTTAAAAGCTTGGTTGGATCTTTGATGTTTGAGCTCTTTTCTCATGCAATGCTTGACGAACCAAGATAGCAATTGTGTATGCGATGACAACTTTGTGACACAAAGGATGATACCTATATATGAAATAATGATGTATGTATGCTATGGGAAGTATGATCACTAATGTGCACAAGTCTCATTGCTGGCAATACTCAATGGCTAGTCTCGATGGGTAAGCCATGCAAAGGAGTAATGCTATGATGGCTATCAATGTAATGGCAAGAGTGATATGTCCAATACCAAGATGAGGTTACCGTTGTTGCTTACGGTATGGTGTCAAAATGGTGGCACAAATACCAAGATGTAGTCGATGTGGTCGTTGTTGATGACGCGTCCGTGGCGAAGATGAGCGGCGGTGATGTTGATGTCGAACCGTACCTAGATAGCCGAAACACAAAAGGAGACGGTACCGCAACTCAAATTCTCAAAGCTCGAAGTGCAAATGTGTCGGGGAGCAAAACGGATAAGCAATGGTGGTGGTTTGCAGATGTGGTGATGGTGTAAAGGTGGTAGGAGTGCGTATGCGGAAATGTGGGGCGGTGGTAGTGACTAAACTGAAGAAATTCAGTTTCATCAGGGAACTTCGGAGGTCCGGTGGGGGAGAGGTCGTCCGGTCGTCGGACGCCTGGTGGCGAGCGAACGTCCGGTGCCTGGGCACGGGAAGAACTTCATGTGGGCAGGGTGGATGATGTGAAATTCGTCGATTGTGGGTGATTTAGTGGATGGAAAGGGTGGAGACAAGGTGGACAAGCTAGATCCACTCAAAACAAAGCAAATCCACGGATCCAAACCAACAAAATTTCAACACACCAACAAATCACAAAAAAAATTGGGGCTATTTTTGGTGGGGATTTTCGAAATTGGGGAAGAACACAACAAAATTAGGCTAGAAAACAATGAGGGGAGGCTCCGACATCGTGATCAATGTGGCTCATTATACCAAGATGATGTAGGGTAGATCCCTAATCGGCCGATATTTCACGGAAGGAGCGGATCCCGCGATGAACACGGGGAACACAAGGGGGACACGAGGGGGAACACAAGAGAAAGACTAAACCAACATAAGATAGTCGCACATGTGTTAGATCCTCGGATACATAGAGTTGACATGGTACACGATCAACTAAGGACGATACAAGGATAGTCGGTCTTCTCCGTGAGGAGGTCTTGATGTTCTTCTCCGCGAGGAGGTCTTGAATCCAAAGGGATCTTCTCCGAAGAGGCCGCGGTCTCTCTCGAGGAGTAGATCCAATGTGGATGAGCAATGCTCTATCTCTCAAATGAGCTAAAACCAATGCTAACCCTAGCGAGGATGAATAGGAGGTCTATTTATAGTCTAAGTGCAATGGGAGCGAAAGTAGGGGTACATGGCCCTCGGGCCCGAATCTGGACACAGCCAGGTACCGGACGTCCGCTGGGGGCCGTTGTCTGGTGTCTCAGGAGCGGCCAGACGTCCGGCGGCTGCCGGTCGTCCGCTCATTCTGGCTCGGATGCTGGTGTAGCGGATTTCCAGTGGCTGTCGGTCGTCCGGTTGCCGATCGTCCGCTAGCACCGGTCATCCGCTTGTTTGGCTTGGGTGCAGGGGCACCGGTCGTCCAGTCTGGGCCAGACGTCCACTCGCTGGGGTTCGGCTGGATCATCAGGCGCCGGACGTTCAGGCCCAGTCGGTCGTCCGGTGGTTGGGACTTTTCCTCCAGCCCTCCTTCTTCTCCGTCTTCTCGTCCCTCTTCCTCTTCTTCTTGTCCTTGCTCCTGAGCTTCTCCATGATACCTGAGTATGCACAATGTGTCCATATGAGGTAGTAGCCATGTCCCATGTGCATCGAAGTGGAATTGTGAGAGGAGGGATGCCACTTCGGTTTCAAGAGCTCTTGTATGTGCTCATGTCATGGGTCCAAGAGGTGTCGTAGGAGATGTAGTTGGGTCCATGGGGATGGCCTTGGGATGCTCCGCATCAGTGGGTATGAGTCCGCTAGTGACTATGATGAGGAGATTTTGGCTCTTATTACACATGAAGAACATGGTGGAGATGATTATGATCATGAGATGCAATACATGGCTGCTCAAGATGCTGACAGGTATGAATGTTTAGTTGCTCAACGTGTTTTGAGTGTGCAGGTTACACAAGCTGAGCAAAATTAGAGGCATAATTTGTTCCATACAAAGGGAGTTGTGAAGGAACATTCTGTTCGCGTCATCATAGATGGAGGGAGCTGCAATAACTTGGCTAGCATGGAGATGGTGGAGAAGCTATCTCTCACCACACGAACACATCCATGTCCTTACTACGTCCAATGGTTCAACAACAACGGCAATGTTAAGGTAACACATACTGTTTGTGTGCATTTTAGTATCTCTACATATGCTGATTATGTTGATTGTGACGTGGTACCTATGCAAGCATGTTCCTTATTACTTGGTAGACCATGGCAATTTGATAAAAATTCTATACACCATGGTAGAAACAATCAGTATACTCTTGTTCATAAGGATAAAAATATTACTTTGCTTTCTATGACTCTTGATTCCATTGTGAAAGATGATATTAATAGAGCTAATAAACCAAAACAGGAGACAAATAAGAGTGAAAATCAGATTGTGGCAAAAGAATTTGAGCAACAAATGAAGCCTAATGATAAACCATCTAGTGTTGCTTCTGAAATTAAATTGAAAACTGCATGTTTACTTGCCACCAAATCTGATATTGATGATCTAGATTTTAGCAAATCTGTTTGCTATGCTTTTGTGTGCAAAGATGCATTATTTTCATTCGGGGACGTGCCTTCCTCTTTGCCTCCTGCTGTCACTAACATTTTGCCGGAGTTCGCTAACATCTTTCCACAAGATGTGCCACCGGGATTGCCACCTATTCGAGGGATTGAGCATCAAATTGACTTAATTCCTGGTGCATCATTACCCAACCATGCACCATACCGTACCAATCCAGAGAATACGAAGGAGATTATGCGTCAAGTACAAGAACTGCTCGACAAAGGTTATATACGTGAATCCCTTAGTCCTTGTGCTGTTCCTATCATTTTAGTGCCGAAAAAGGATGGTACGTCGCGTATGTGCGTTGATTGTAGAGGCATTAATAATATTACTATTCGTTATCGTCATCCTATTCCTAGTCTAGATGATATGCTTGATGAATTGAGTGGATCTACAATATTCTCCAAAGTTGATTTACGTAGTGGATACCATCAAATTCGTATGAAATTGGGAGATGAATGGAAAACAGCTTTTAAAACTAAGTTTGGATTATATGAGTGGTTAGTCATGCCTTTTGGGTTAACTAATGCACCTAGTACTTTCATGAGATTTATGATAGAAGTTTTACATGCTTTCATTGGACGATTTGTGGTAGCCTATTTTGATGATATACTGATTTATAGTAAATCTTTGGAGGAACATTTGGAACATTTACGTGCTGATTTTATTGCTCTACATGATGCACGTTTGTTTGGTAACCTTGGAAAGTGCACCTTTTGCACCGACCCGGTATCGTTTCTTGGCTATGCTGTTACGCCACAGGGAATTGAAGTTGATAAAGCCAAGATTGAAGCTATTGAGAGTTGGCCGCAGCCCAAAACAGTCACACAAGTGAGGAATTTCCTTGGCCTCACTTGTTTCTATAGGCGTTTTGTGAGAGATTTCAGCACCAGTGCTGCACCCCTCAACGAGATTACAAAGAAGGATGTGCCTTTTGTTTGGGGTACCGCACAGGAAGAAGCCTTCATGGTATTGAAAGATAAGATGACACATGCTCCCTTACTCCAACTTCCTAATTTTAATAAGACTTTTGAGCTTGAATGTGATGCTAGTAGAATTGGATTAGGAGGTGTGTTATTACAAGATGGCAAACCTGTTGCATACTTTTCTGAAAAAATTGAGTGGGCCTAGTCTGAACTATTCTACTTATGATAAAGAATTATATGCTCTTGTTCGGACCTTAGAAACATGGCAACATTATTTATGGCCCATGGAATTTGTTATACATTCTGATCATGAATCTTTGAAACACACTAAAAGTCAAGCAAAACTGAACCGTAGACATGCTAAATGTGTTGAATTCATTGAGACTTTCCCTTATGTCATTAAACACAAGAAGGGTAAAGAAAATGTTATTGCTGATGCATTTTCTCATCATTATACTATGCTTTCAGAACTTGACTTTAAAATATTTGGTTTGGAGACCATCAAATATCAATATGTACATGATGCTGAATTTAAAGATGTATTGCAGAATTGTAAGGAAGGGAGAACATGGAAAAAGGTCGTTCTTAATGATGGATTTGTGTTTCTTGCTAACAAGCTATGCATTCCAGCTAGCTCCGTTCGTATTTTGTTGTTGTAGGAGGCGCATGGAGAGGGATTAATGGGACACTTTGGCGTCAAGAAGACGGAGGATATACTTGGTACACATTTCTTTTGGCCAAAGATGAGACGGGATGTTGAGCGTCTTGTTTCTCATTGCACTACATGTCAAAAAGCTAAGTCACGACTCAATCCTGATGGTTTATATATGCCTTTACCAGTACCTAGGTGTACCTCGAACAAAGAAGGGGAGGGATAGCATATTTGTAGTCATGGATAGGTTCTCGAAAATGGCACACTTTATACCATGTCATAAAAGCGATGATGCTGTTAATGTTGCTGATTTGTTCTTTCGTGAAATTATTTGCTTGCATGGTGTGCCAAATACTATTGTTTCTGATCGTGATACTAAATTTCTTAGCCACTTTTGGAGATGTTTATGGGGTAAGTTGGGGACTAAACTTCTTTTTAGTACTACTTGTCACCCCCAAATTGATGGACAAACTGAAGTAGTCAATAGAACATTGTCTACTATGCTTAGGGCTGTTTTGAAGAATAATAAGAAAATGTGGGAAGAATGCTTGCCTCATATTGAATTTTATTATAATCGTTCATTGATCTCTACTACTAAGATATGCCCTTTTGAAATTGTGTATGGTTTCCTACCTCGTGCACCTATTGATTTGTTGCCTCTTCCATCTTAGGAGAAGGTTAATTTTGATGCTAAAGAACGTGCTGAATTGATTTTAAAAATGCATGAGTTTACTAAGGAAAACATTGAGCGTATGAATGCTAAATATAAATTTGCTGGAGATCAGGGTAGAAAACATGTTGTGTTTGCACCTGGAGATCTTGTTTGGTTACATTTGCGTAAGGGCAGATTTCCTAATTTGCGCAAATCAAAGCTAATGCCACGTGCTGATGGTCCTTTTAAGGTGTTAGAGAAAATAAATGATAATGCATATAAACTTGAGCTACCGGCAGATTTTTGGGTTAGTCGCACTTTTAACATTGCAGATTTAAAGTCTTATTTTGGTGAGGAAGATGTGCTTTCGTCGAGGACGACATCATTTCAAGAAGGGGAGGATGATGAGGACATCAATACCATTGTTACACCCACAGCCCCTGGTGCTATACAAACTGGGCCAATTATTAGAGCTCGCACACGCCAATTGAATTATCAGGTACTTTCGTTGCTTGGTAACGATTCTAATGTTCATGAGAATATGATGCTGCCTAAATTGGATACATTTGTTTTGCTTACAAATGAAGGGCCTAGCTTGGACAAGAAAGATGAACCTTGGAGCAAGTTCAAGCATGGAGATGATGGCATGAGCAAGGGTATCAAGAACGGAGTTACAAGTGATTATTTCAGAACTTTGAAGCCACCATAAGGAGTGCATGAAGCTTTGGACGAAATATTAAAGATGCCACTTCATAAATTTAGTCCACATGCTATTCTAGGTGTTGCATCACCTTATTATTGGGCCAGGCCCATGTATTTTCGAAAGACTTAAGTATAGGTTGTTTTTAGAGTCTGTATGTGTGGGGAAACAAGAGTTAGGGTTGGTTTTGGACCCCCCCCTCCAAGGGCCACGAAATCCCCCCCCCCCTCTTCCTCCATATATACAGCCCTTAGGGCGTCGTTTAGACTTTGGGTTTTGTTTAGATTAAAGTTCGCCATAGCTGCAACTTCGCGTACTTCGTTTCTGTTCAACGACCAGACAAAGCCGTCAGAGAACCCCACCTTTGATCAATAAAGCTTTCCTCTTATATTCACAATATCCAAATTGCAATCTTAGTTTCTTGCTTGTTCTTTGTTTGCCTACAGGAAATAGACCTTCGTGGTCAGGTTGATCATGCTCTGGCATGGTCAATAACCTCTCGAAGTTGGTTTAGCGATTGCTAAGGCGCGATGCCTTCGCATGTTCGTAGTCAGATCGTCAAAGTCAACTTCCTCCAATACGATAGCCACCATCTCATCGAAAGATGGGACACCTTTGCCTTTATCAATAAGGCTTGTAGCCGCTGGATTTTCTTGAATTTATGAAGAAATAGGAATTCTCGGCTTATAATTCATATGCACAAAGCTACATTTGTCCTTGCCAGGGGGACTAATGTCTACAATCTACGTAATCTCTCGAATTTCCTTCAAAAGGAAGGGCCAATGGTTTTAGAAACTTGTCCGAAAAGGAGCGGTGAATGATGTTATTTGACTTTCAGGGCCAAAAAGTCCTCCTTAAGGCCGAATTTCAAGGCACCCCCGGCATCCTGGCGGTAGCAGGGAGTATTTTCTGTATTTACACACGCGGCGCGAGCATTTTGAGTACTTGTGGGTCCAAAATAGTCTCCGAATTTCACTTTCCCATGACGCTTTTCATCGAACCGCCCCAAAATAGTGTGTCCTCGATGTTGGAGATATTCTATCCATGTATATATTGACCGTTGCCAGGATTGCCCTTTGGTTCTTTGCTGTCACACACGTAAGTTATAGCATGACACACGGCGAAAACAAGGAGTATAAGGCTTGTAGCCGCTGGATTTTCTTGAATTTACGAAGAAATAGGAATTCCCGGATCATAAATCATGTGCACAAAGCTATGTTTGTCCTTGCCACGGGGACTAATGTCTACAATGAACATAATACCTTGAATTTCCTTCAAAGGGAAGGGCCAATGGGTTCAGAAACTTGTCCGAAAAGGAGCGGCGAATGATGTTATTTGACATTCATGGCCAAAAAGTCCTCCATAAGGCATCATTTAAAGGCACCCCGGGCCTCTTGACACAAGCAGGGAGTATTTTCTGGATCGCACACTCGCCGCGAGCATTTTGAGTACTTGTGGGTCCAAAGCGGACTCCGAATGACAAAGTTATGACCGTTTTAGTGAATACTGGTCCTTTATATGGCAGTCCTTGAAAGAATTTCACTTTCCTATGATGCTTTTCGTCGAACCGCCCCGAAATTGTGTGTCCTCGATGTTGGAGATATTGTATCCATGTATATATTAACCATTGCCAGGAATACCCTTTGGTTCTTGGTTGTCACACACGAAAGTTATAGGGTTGTAGCCGCTGGATTTTCTTGAATTTATGAAGAAATAGGAATTCCCGGGTTATAAATCATGTGCACAAAGCTGCATTTTTGCTTGCCAGGAGGACTAATGTCTAAAATCAATGTAATCTCTTGAATTTCCTTCAAAAGGAAGGGCCATTGGTTTCAGAAACTTGTCCGAAAAATAGCGGCGAATGATGTTATTTGACTTTCAAGGCCAAAAAGTCCTCCTTAAGGCCGAATTTCAAGGCACCCCCAGCCTACTGGCGGTAGCAGGGAGTATTTTCTTTATTTGCACGTGCGGCGTGAGCATTTTGAGTACTTGTGGGTCCAAAACAGTCTCCGAATGACAAAGTTATGACCGTTTTTAGTGAACAACGACCCATTATATGGCACTTCTTTAAAGAATTTCACTTTGTCGTGACGCTTTTTGCCGAACCTCCCCAAAATTGTGTGTCCTTGATGCTGGAGATATTCTATCCATGTATAAATTGACCATTGCCAGGATTGATGATGTAGAGCATCCTACTATCATCCCCATGTACACTACGACGAGACCTCGACCTCGAGCATGCACCATTGGACACAAGGTGAACTCGTTCCTAAGTCCTTTCCCTTTCCATTCTTTCGAGGCATGGTTGCTACCTAATGCAAAGACACTACATGTGCTCTGGAACCAAGGACGCAAGGAGAAAGAACAAACAACATCAAGACTTGTGCAAACTTTCTGCCAAGCCCGAAACTTCAGGCCATAGTCCGGAACCTCCGGACACCGGACCTTCTGGCCAGCCCAGAACCTGCGGCCCTACTACATCGACACCGTCTCGGACCGTGCCAACTCTCTAGACAGCCTGGACCCTGCTCGGACCATCACCCGGAACCTCCGGCGCCCAGACCTTCCGGTCATCCCCGGAACTTCCGGCCTGCCTGCGCAGAGACTCGGGCCAAGGCCTATGTACCCTTTCGCCCCTCACTTACCCCTTTGTGGCTATTACTATATATACTCCTCCACCTCCACCATTTTGGGGTTAGCATTGGTTTAGCTCATATTTAGAGATAGAGCATTGCTCATCCACATCGGATCTACTCCACGAGAGAGACCGCGTCCTCTATGGAGAAGATCCCTTTGGATTCAAGACCTCCTTGCGGAGAAGACCATCAAGACTTCCTCACGGAGAAGACCGGTTACCTTTCTATCGTCCATTGTTGACTTTGGATCTTGTATCTACTATCATGTTTCGAGGATCTAGCACTTGTGTGATCATTCTTGTTGGTTGAGTGTTCTCTCATGTTCCCATGTGTTTTTCCCCTTGTTTCCCTCCTCGTGTTCTTCGTGTTCATCGTGTGATCCGCTCCTTTCGTGAAAGATCGGCCGATTAGGGTTCCTACCCTACATCATCTTGGTATCAGAGCCATGTTGATCACGATTTCAGAGCCCCCTCGTTGTTTTCTAGCCTAATTTTGTTGTGTTCTTCCCCAATTTCGAAAATCCCCACCAAAAATAGCCCCAATTTATTTTGTGATTTGTTGGTTTGATGAAGTTTTGTTGGATTTGATCCATAGATTTGCTTGGTATCAAGTGGATCTAGCATCTCCCCAAGTTTCCCCATCTTTCCTCCATGAAATCCCGTCTATTTTGACCTTGGAAATCCAGTTTTTCCACCCCTGTTCTAAGATCTGGAATTTAGGGTTCGTCCCGGCAGAAATTCCACGACCCCGGAACTTCCGTCCCCCAGAACTTCCGTCCTAGCCCTGGAACTTCCGGGCTAAACAAAAAGTTTACCCTAAACCTCCCCAGACTCCCGCACTTTTTCCGCGACCCCCGGAACTTCCCGCCACCCCCCGGAACTTCCGGTCCTAGGCCCGGAACTTCCGGCCTAACCCGAAACATTGCACAAAATTTCAGCATCACCCTTCTTCACCGTTTTCATCACAACTTTTCACTCCGAACTCCGATTTGAGTGTTCTTTGGCTCATTTTGAAGCTATCGACGTGCCCGAGGACCTCACCTTGGCTTCACCACCTTTTGACACCATCAAATTTTGTGAATTTTGGCATTTTGTCTAGGGCTTCCACCACATCATCCGCTATACAACCACCGACTTCCGCAACCTAACCAATTTTGTTCCGCATAGCATTAGCGGTTGTTTGAGTTGTGACTTGAGTATCCTAAGGTGTTTCGGCTACTTAGGTACAGTTGCTTCTTCTTCATCAACCACCACCACTTCCTCATAGGCTTGACCACCATACACTTCCGCCACCCCAACCTAACCCATTTTTGTTTGTGTTGTGAGTTGTGTCTCCTAAGGTGTTTCGGCTACTTAGGGATCGTGCTTCCAACTCCGACACCGTGTATAGTCCACCACGTTACCCTCCATTTCCGCATTGCGTACTCCAGAACCCATCATTTCCATTCACAATTCCATTGAGCCTCCACAAAACCACCACCGCATTCCCGCTACCACCATTTTCCATTTGACATTTGAGATTTTGAGTTCGCAGTTTTTACGTTTCCTAAGGTATTTTGGCTACTTAAGGACGAGTCTCCATTATCTTGATATCTCCATCAAGATCACCGCCACTCATCATCACCGCGGACGGTAACCTCCATATCATCGTGGTATCGTGGTATCCCTCCATTGTATATTCCCTTGCCATTGCATTGATAACCCCTAGCCTATTTTGCGTCACTTGCCTATTGAGACTAGCCATTTGAGTATTGCCGGCAACGTTACTTGTGCACATTAGTGATCTACACCTTCCATTGCAACATATCATACCATATCGGTATCATCTTGGTATCATATCATCTCGTGTGCCTCAAGTTTGTTCCCGTATATACCCAATTGCTATCTTGGTTTTTGCATTTCGCATTGTGGCCATATAAAAAAGAATAAGCTTTTAAGCAATAGAGAATGAGCAAAGAAGCTTGTAAGCAATAGCCATAGCATCATACCACATTGCATAAGATTGTCATATCCGATCATCTTGTGCTAAAGCACTAGAACATCATACTTCGGATACAACATCCTTACATTTTTCATCTTATAGGTTGTGCACAAGTGTCGTATCCGCCTATAGAGAAATCCTGCTAGCGTCTCTCTTGAGTTGTGCAACACGAGCGTTTTCCGTGGATTCCACATTTTGTGCTCATTCCTTGGTTGCATGACCCCATTTATCTATCCGTGTGTGCGTTTCCGTGTGCCATTCATTGCTATTGGTCTACTTGTTTCACTTGCGAATTTGTGAATCTCTTTCAACATTATTGACTCTTGCTAACATTTTGCATCAATTTTTTTGTGCCACTATCCTCACCGAGCTCCACCATAATCCTTATTTGTGTAGGTGTGAGAAACCGACAAGAATTGGTACCAATTGTGCTATTTCCTTGTCCACATTGGAGTAATCATTGATCCACTTTCAACTTCGGTCAAGGTACATTTGGTATTCATTCTTCTATTTCTACCACTCACATTTTTCTCTTGGAGTGAAGGATAGTCAAGGCATTTCATCTCCGGTCTTTGACAACAACGACGGCGTGAACAACTACATCACCAAAGCGTCAATCTTCGATCTACAACGACAATTGCAAGGCGCACAATGAAGATTGGGAGAGCGCATCGAGAACCTCTCAATTGACATTCGGCACTCCGAAGCGAGGAAAAGGGACTACATCGACAACAAGCTTTCTGAACAAAAGGAGCAAGATGCAAGGATGGAGGAGATTCAGACTTTGTTGGCCAAACGTTCTTCCCCTTCATCATCCTCAAGGCGGCGGCGAGCATGTCAATCATCTTCGGAGCGCCCAAGCGACGCAAGAGCAAGTCGTCCACATTCATATCTCCATGGCGACCACCATCAAGTGCGTCATCCACATCGTCATGAAGGGCAAGTCACCTCCAGGCAACATGTGCACGACGACGACGAACAACATCTACTATGAGCTCAAGCATGAAAATGACACCATCATCATGATGATGCTCCACAAGTGCAAACCTACAAGTCCCAGTAAGCCCTACTTCACGCCAAGGCCAAGCTTCAAGAGCAAAAGAGAAGACCGCGAGACGAGCACCACCAAGACGGAGCTACGGCTGCACCAACCACTTCGGCATCTTCGCCAAGTGTTCTCAAGGCATCTTGGCCTTTGGACGTACAACATCTTTGCCTACTTCCCATGAGTTCGCCTACATTGTCATCTTCACCAACGAGGCGACCACCAACGAGCGAGGGCGACACTTCCATCTTCGGAAGCCCCTCAAGGAAGATGGACGAGCATGGGAAATTCCCTTCGGTCATGGAGACGAGCTATGAGGTGCCACATCATATGGGCCTCCAACAACAAGATGGTGACAAGACGGTCGAGCTTGGGCCATCCCCTTCGACCACGGCGACGAGCACGAACCTCTTCAACAACATGAAGATGGCGCCCATATTGGACTCATTCTTCGAGTCAAGCTACGAGACCGCACATGAGACCTTATCTTTGGTCTTGGACGAGAGTGACGATGTGCCATCTTAGGCCTTCATCCACAGCTACGACCACGACATGATTGAGCATGGAGACATTTGCACCTACATCTCTCCGACACCCACATATGACAAGATGCCCTAATTTCCATGTGAGGAGAGCCACCGCCACATGAGTGACATGAGTGACTACACCATACGTGACACTGCGAGCATTTCCTATGAGAAGATGAGTGTGACCACCACTAGCCCCACACTTGAGAGCATGCCACACATCCTATGTGAGGTTGAGAGCCATTTGAGTGACTCCACCAACCATATGAGTGAGAGCATCCACGAGGGAGTGAGTGAGCCAGAACACTTAGTGAGTGAGATAGTTGAGATGGCATGTGAGGCCACTATGATTTATAACAACTTAACCTCTACTCCGAGTGTGTTTTCTTTGGTGCTAAGTCTCCTACATGATGACATGCCTATCCTCAACGAGTCCATACCTCCAATGGAGACAACGATGGCCATGGTGGACGAAGATGCAGCCCCGCATGGTTCCATCAAGATGAAGGTGACCACGACTTGGTCTTCGACACCTCACCTACAACACATGAGCGATGCTCTAAAGGTAACATAGGTGATGGTGCTTCTCTTGTCCCACTAGTGGACTATCTCACCAATGATTGCTTGCATGATGTTGATCCACCTATTCCCATGCTTCATGCTAGTGTGAATTCTTCATGTCATGACTTACCCATTTATGATGCATATGATGATGAGCATGTTGATTTGCCTAGTTGTGATGCTATGCTCCATAGGATATCTTGTGCAAATTCTATTGGTCACATCATGTTTGACAATCCCATATCGCATCATTTCAATCCCAACATAGTAGCTATGCATGCCCCATTCAAATAAATCCCATTTGCACTTATGGCATAGATGACGAGATGATGTTCATTGGATTTTGTTTTTCATGTGATGATATTGCCATGCTTCCTTTACATGATTTGCGCAATTCATCTACTATGCCATGCCATGATCACAATGTTCCAAATATGCATTGTTTTGGATGTTGTCAATATTCTCCGTGTGATGTTTCCATTAATGCTCATGAGGAGATCCCCATAGTTTCCTCATACATATTAGGAGATTTTGATGCGTTCCATACTTTGCATAATTCCCATAATTACTTGCACCATATGCATTCCATGAATAACAATGCTCTACATATTTCGTGTGATGCATTACACAATTTGAGTCTCCATTATGCTATACATAACAACAAACCTATTATGATGGATGACATGTTTCTATATCACGCATATCATTTATTTGAGCATTGGCTATTTTGTGCTAACCAACACTTGCACGTGCGCATCATGATGGATGATGTGTACATATACCACGCACACACAAATTTCCCTTTGTCTTTGTTTTGTGTAGGTACTCTCGTATACTCGCCAGCCTCTCAATCCCAAGAGTTGACGAAACAAGCCCTTGAGAGCAAAGATGACTTGGGCTCCATGAACTATCCTTCCCACCGTGCTCTTCGTGCAACGACTACGCGCATCTCTCTCACTTGGCTCTCACACGGCTATGGGCTATATACCGCTCTCTTGCTCATTTTACCATGTTCACTTTGCATGGTATGCTTGCTTCTATGCCTTTTCCATGCAATTGTGACCCTTGCTTGCATCTACCCATGATTCACCATTATGCTACTCCTATGTGTATTTGCATGCTTGGTGGAGATCCTTGTTGCTATTGCCATGTTTATCATGTGTTGGGAGAGTCATGATGTCCCATTGCTATTTACATATGGCCTCTCGCCAATACATTGATGATATTTTCCTCATATCTTGCCTTCATGCTTGTAATATGTCTTGTGCATTATTCATGAATACCATTTGCACACATGGCATACTTGACATGATTCCTTCTAGTACGTTGCATCTTCGCACTACTAGCTTGCTTGCCTTGATTCATATGATTGCTTGCTTTGTCGCACCACCGGTTCCATTATTACTTGCTTTCTTGGGTTGATGACATATGTGCTCTTGCCTCTCACATGATTTATCTTTATCATAATATCTTGTCTCCAATAGTTGCACCTCTCATATGCCATTATAGTGAGTGCACCAATGCTATGCTTATTGATAGTGGAAACTTGGACATATTACTTGTGATGCATGCTTGTTTCATTGAGCCTATTGTATTTGGTTGTTCTCGCATCATATGCCTCCATACTATGAAATGCTCCCTTGTCCTTTCTTATGATGAGCATGATGCATACACTTGTTAGGTATTTTACCACACGAATGATAGGTTTTGCATCTTCACTAACCTCATTTGTTTTTCCGAGTGTTTTTCATGTTCTTTAATTTTGAAGGATTCACAAGGCGATACCGTCATGAGACAATTTGGTCATGTGAAGGCATACACGATGTGCAACACCAACATTTGTGAGAATCTCCTAAAGGTGAACTCCTTCCCTTTGAGCTATACTCAATTACGCATATTGGATGGGTCACTCTTTCATTGTTGTCTCCTTCTTGTTGTTTACATGATACATCTTGCGAACGGAAGAGCAACATAGGAGATTGGCTCTATGGACCTTCAAGTTGAGGAGTGCTCGGACTTAGTGGATTCACTACCGGACCACCACTTCTACCACAACATTGAGCTATGGTACAACACCACTCATAACAAATTTGCATCTTATGCATCGATTGACTCACATTATGATTACCTTGTTGCATCTATTTCCATGCCATCCATGATATATGAGCTTCTAAATTTCCTTAGAAAATTTGTTGTGATCTACCTTGATGGCCTATTCATACATCATGATCATATTGCCTACCATCAATTGCATGATAACTTATTCATATTGAACATCCATTGCCATATTCATGCTTTTGACAAACCGTCTCACTATGACATCATTTTGCACCGTGGTTGCATTGATCACATTCACAATACATTTGTGTGCACAATGTATGCTTTTTCTCCCATGAATGCTTTACATCTCATTCCATATCATCTTGCTAAGCTTCATGTGCTTTATCACGAACAATCTTGCCTCACGGACTCATTCTTACTTGATGGACACTGTCGGTGTCAAAACCGGCGGATCTCGGGTAGGGGGTCCCGAACTGTGCGTCTAGGCCGAATGGTAATAGGGGGCAAGGGACACGAAGTTTTACCCATGTTCGGGACCTCTTGATGGAGGTAAAACCCTACGTCATGCTTGATTAATATTGAAGATATGGGTGTTACAAGAGTAGATCTACCACGAGATTCGAGAGGCTAAACCCTAGAAGCTAGCCTACGGTATGATTGTATGTTGTGATTGTTGCCCTACAGACTAAAACCCTTCGGTTTATATAGACACCGAAGAGGGTTAGGGTTACACAAGGTCAGTTATGAATGAGGAGATATCCATATACATATTGCCTAGCTCGCCTTCCACGCCAAGTAGAGTCCCATCCGGACACGAGACGAAGTCTTCAATCTTGTATCTTCATAGTCTAACAGTCCGGCCAATGGAGATAGTCCGGCTGTCCGGAGACCCCCTAATCCAGGACTCCCTAGTAGCCCCTGAACTAGGCTTCAATGACGATGAGTCCGGCGCGCAGTTGTCTTTGGCATTGCAAGGCAGGTTCCTTCTCCGAATACATGACAGAAAAAGTTGAATACGAGGATAGTGTCCGACCCTACAAAATAAATTCCACATTCCACTGCAGAGAGAATAACGATTTCGCAGATCTAATCCACTAGCTTGTTTTGGTAACATGACGTTATGTCATGGCCCGATGATTATTCGAACCGTTTCTCATAACCAGCTCCACACATAACGCGAGGCGGTTTATTGACACGTCTTGCCGAAGCGGAGATCGTGTTCCCCTAATTACGGGATTCTCATTAATGCGGTTCATGGGTAACCCAACCATGTCTAGGACTCCTAGATTATAGGTAAGTCCTAAACGGCTACGGAGAGGACGCTTGATATTCACCCTCTTTATAAGGGGACAAGGTTTTCGCTTGTTCCCTCCTGTGCTCAACCAAACCCTTCCCCCGCCTCGAGTTCTAACACCCAAAGCCCAGGTCAGGTGCTCCGGATCTTCAACCATGTCCGGATCCAGCCTTCAAGGCCGATGGACGCCCTCCTCCATTACGGAAGAGGACATCAAGAAGTTGAGGGAGGCCAGATATCTGACCGCCGAGGTGTCGCATCGGCTGCCTGCTCGAGGGCAGGTCATCCCTACTCCCGAACCCGACAAGAATGTTGTGTTCGTCTCCCACTTCCTCCAAGGTCTAGGCCTCACTCTGGATCCTTTCGTCAGGGTCTTGATGTTCTTTTATGGGTTAGATTTCCAAGATCTAGCCCCGGACTCCTTTCTCCACAGCACGACATTAATTGTCGTGTGTGAGGCCTTCCTCCGCGTTACCCCTCACTTTGGCCTGTGGCTCAAGACCTTTGAAGTAAAGCTGAAGATGATCGAGGGGCAACAAGCCGCGTGCGGAGGTGCATCAATAGGCAAGATGGCAGGAGCTCCATGGCCGAGAGGTTTCTTTCCAGAGGTGCCCGAATTATGGTAACGAGAGTGGTTTTATGTCACGGCTGCCAGAAGTGCCAAGTGGGCGGCTGCCCCCGCTTTCCGCTCGGGCCCCCCACCACAACTGATGTCATAGGTCAGCAGGGGTCTGAGCTGGGGTCCAGCCAAGGACGTGCCTATGCTGCAAAGACGCATCCGAGATCTCTTCGAGGGAGATTTCAATTTGGTTGCGGTAATACTAGTTATGCTGGTTCGCCAAGTCCAGCCTTGCAAACGCCGGCCCCTGCGCTTGTGGGAGTTCAACCCAGAGGGACCACGTGCCATTCAAAGTTTCCTCGGCCTGACACACGAGGAGATGTACAAGTCATTCTTCGGACCTCAAGTGGAATGTCCGGATATCACCGAGGACATGGGCCTGAGCAGTAACCGCGTCGCCGAACAAGTAAGAAATCCTCTAGCCGAACACACTGTCTTTTATTCGAGGCTATTTTTTAGAGTTCGCCTTTTGACCAGGACTGGCTAACAAAGGCGAAGATGATTCGGTGTTTGGCCCCCCTCCCTGAGGGTTTGGAAAATCCGGTATTGGAGAAGATGCTCGAGGTCGCACCTTGCCCGGAGCCCTTGAAGGAAGATACCTAGGGAGATAATATAGGCAGACGCGGGCCCCCATCGCCATCTGCTCCAACCGAGGGAACGAGTGTCTCCACGAAGGAGGACGATCGGGGGAGGAAAAGGACTGCTTCCGAGGATCCAGAAGCCGAAGCCTCCAAACAGGAGAAGAGGTCTCCCACTGAGGGTCCTGCCTTGGGGGGTGCTTCTGCCGCACAGAGTCCGAGGGGGGATCAGCCCTCCAACGAGTCGTAAGTGATCCAAAATATTTCAGTAGTAAAGGTATGCTATTTTTTTCCTCTGAGAAAATAACCACCGCATCTATCTTGCAGTGCGGGCCTCAGCCCCTCTGAAATGAGCTCGTCTTTGGGGGATCTTCTTCCAGAGATGATGGAGAGCGAAATGCCTCCCCCGGACTCCTCCGCTCCAGAAGCGGGAGACCCCGAAGTGTCGTCGCGGAGGGCCTCTCCGGATCCGGTGAGGCCAGAAGATAATCCCGTAGACCCCAAAGTCCCCCGTGTCCGGCTCCCGAAGAGAGCATACGAAAGAGTTCAGCACCGTCTGGTGTGCGGTCAGACGTTCTGAGGGAGTTGGTGGGGTGAGCGGCCATCTCAGAAGAGCACCATACGTTGATGGGTACGGTGATGGATAGAATCTCGTCCGCTGAAAGCGGATTACATGAAGCCTTTATGAGTCTATTGACAGGCTTTGAGGTATGTGAGATAATATGTGATAGTACTGCACATGTTATAGTAGCCCCTGAGACTCTGGTTGTCGTCGAGAACGGCGGCGACCAGAGGATCATATTCCCAGGCAATAACCAAACTGCCTTTATGTGCAGGTGGTGGGAGCTCCGGTGGCTAGCCGAACTAAGGAGTTTACCCAATTAAAATGACAATTGGATGCGGCATACGCCGACATCGAGCTTGTTAACAAGAGGCTTGATGAGGCACAGGGTAAGTGTTATTATCCGGTGAACACCACATAGTAAGAGCAGCATAGTGCCAGTATCTTTAATATGTTGTCACTGCAGATGGAGCTGCCACCGTGGAAGCCCTGCGGGCGGAACTTTCCCGAGCCAAGGAGCAAGCGAGGATTAGTAATGCGGCTGCTTTGAAGGCGGCCAAAGAGTTGAAAGCCGAGAAGGCCGCACATTGCGAGAGCCAGGAGAAGATGGCCAAGATGGCCGTCGAATTGAAAGACACTACCGAACGTTGTCGGTTTCTTGAGAAAGAAAACCGAGTGAAGGCAATGGACCTTGAAAAGGCTGTGGCGGCGGACAAAGACACCCGTTCTGCTATGAGAGCGAAGAAGGAGGAGCTGTAGGAAGCCGGGGATATTGCAGCTGGGAAACCCTTCATGTTACGGAGGAAGTTTGGAGATCCTCGATATGCCCCTCTGGATCGGCTGTGGAGTTCGGCATATGCGTATATGGATTTGGCGGCGAGTGCTCCCGATGCGGCCAAGTACTTCCAAGGTCCGACAGATCGTGAAGTGGACAAGCTCTTCTGGATGCAATTCCATGTTCCGGAACGTCCGCTTTCATTGACTGACCAGCTAGCCGAATGGGCCGAACTGAATAGGTTGTCCGGACTCGCCATGACGTCTGTTGTGGATCAGCTATGGCCGAAAAGACCAAAGCCGAACAGCTATTTCAGCTTAGTGCAGCAGTTCCTTGATGCGGTGTCGCGCATTAATGTGATGAAGAGGTCGGCGTGCATAGAAGGCTCGCGGATGGCCCTTGCCCGTGTTAAAGCATACTGGGCGGAGATGGACGCTACCACTGTTGCGGCGCAGGGTTCGGCCATAGGCCGTGTGGCTGCCGAACACTATTTCGAGGAAGTTCTCGGGGGTGCTCGTTTGATAGAGGCCCAGTGCTCGAAAAATATTATGTTTGAGTGATATGTATTCTCATTGTAAACATAATGCTTTTATGAAGTTTTTTTAAAAGGCTATGTTTATACTTTTGCCTGAAAGTAGTATGATGCCTCCTGTGCGGCCGTTTATGTATACATGTGTATAACTTGAAAGATTGCAGCCGTCGGCTTCAACCCCCATGCATATAATACAGAGGTGCTCGCAAAAAACGAGTGCTCACACTTAATCCAACGTCTTGGTCCTGATAAGGAGGTGATAGCGCAGCGAGTGAGGCAACCGGACTATAATGCTTGAACACTTTCACTTAGCCATAAGAGTTTGACAGTGGGGCTACTAGATAGCCCTTGGTGGCTCCGCACTCTCCCGGTCGTGGGGTGCGTATATGCTTGGCCGAAAAACGGCCCTTTGTTAAGGCGGAGGAATTCTAACATTCCGATAGGTCATCGAGTGGTTAACCAGTCTCACGCTATAGCATGACAGTTAGTTTTCGGCTTTCTCTACTAAGGCGCTCGTCCGGATGAACCAGGGCACAATCGCAGTAGTTCTCCTTGTGCTACCTTAGCCGGTAAAGCGGAACGTAAGGCACCAAAACACAGGAGCTGGGCAAACCCAACATTTGACCAAAGACAATGATTCGGAGCTGATGCATATAAGGCCGAACTCGCGACGCCGAACATTCCCTAAGGTATTCGGTCTTTATGGTATAAACCGGGCCGAAGTAGTGCTGCTTGTAAGAAGCCCCTTGTGTCCAGGTATGTGCATTATTCTGATGTGGCCACATGCCAAGACATCAGCATCCTTCTCAATTATGTCGAGAATTCGGTGGATATGTATCAACAAGAGACAGTAAAAAAGGTTTACGCAGGGTCTTAATCTAAAAAGAATCCTTGGAGCGGGTCCCTGCTGCACGTCTGTGCCTGTGTCTCCGTTGTGCCGTATCCTGGACGGGTGTAGCATGATGATTATCTGTAAAAGAGAGGAGCTTAGGTAAAAAAGCTGTCGTGCAAAGGATAGTTTTGTAAATAAACCATGTATAATTCAAGTTGAGTAAGAATTGCCACTTGTCTGCACATGTTGAGCCCCTTGTATCTGTAACAGGGGTGTGATCATTGATCCGGTATAAATTGCATATAGCGGCACCGGACTCGTCTAACCGTGTCCGAGGTCGTGACGACCTGCTAAATGTTTTAGTTCGTGAGGCCATGTTTAGTGTGCGGCTGTCAAGGCAGCCGCACGCTGTTCGGCGTGCAGGAATTGCTTAATATTTCCGTTCACTGTAATGATGCCACATGGACCGGGCATCTTGAGTGTGATGGAAGCGTAGTGTGGTATTGCGTTAAAGCGAGCAAAAGCTTCGCGTCTGAGTAGTGCTTGATAGCCACTTTGGAACGGAGCAATGTGGAAGGTTAGATGTTCGCTATGGAAGTTATCGGGGAAGCCGAATATAAATTTTAGTAGCAGGGAGCCCATGCAATGAGCCCCTGGGCCTGGCGTTACTCCTTTAAAGGTAATATTGCTATGGCGAATTTTTGTTGGGTCTATCCCCATTTCGCGGATTGTATCCTGGTATATCAGGTTTAGGCTGCTGCCACCGTCCATCAGGACTCGTGCAAAGCGGTATCCGTCAATTATTGGGTCTAATACCAGGGCATCCCATCCTGCACGTTGGATACTTGCTGAGTAATCATGATGGTCGAAAGTGATCGGTTGAGACGACTAGTGGCAGAACTCTGCAGTGATAAGCCTCCGGGCGTATTTTTCTGGGAGTGCCATTTTGTTTCTTCCATTGATCACGTGTAACGCGTTTACTGTTTTGGCTTCTGGTGGGAATTTCTTTTGTTCCCCAACGTCTCCCTTGAGAGGCTCATCTTCATCTTCACTTGGTGTATCCTCCCCCTTGTGTACGGCGTTGAGCTTGCCGGACTGCTTGAAGACCCAACATTCTCTGTGGGTATGATTGGCTGGTTTGCCAGGGGTGCTATGGACCTGACATATTTGGTCCATAATTTTATTCAGGCTGGACAGTTCGTCTCTGGCGCCTTTAGAGGGCGGCTTCTGACCTGGCCGAGAGCTTTTGAATCCGGCATTTACTGCTGTGCTCTTCGTGCTGTCTCCTTTGTTCCGGCATTTGTTATTGCTATTGCACCGTGGTTTCCCATTTTCATCTTTAACTTCAGATGTACTGGGGTTGCTAGTGCTGCATCGGGCTAGCCAGCTGTCTTCACCCGCGCAAAAGCGGGTCATGAGGCTTGTTAATGCTACCATTGTTCTTGGTTTTTCTTGGCCGAGGTGTCGGGCAAGCCATTCGTCACGGACGCTGTGCTTGAAAGCTGCCAAGGCTTCGGTGTCTGGACAGTCGATAATTTGGTTCTTTTTAGTAAGAAACCTGTTCCAAAGCTTTTGGGCTGACTCTCCGGGCTGTTGAGTTATATGACTCAAATCATCTGCGTCCGGAGGTCGGACATAAGTCCCTTGAAAGTTTGCCCGAAAAGCGTCTTTGAGCTCTGCCCAGCTTCCAATGGAGTTTTCAGGGAGGCCTTTAAGCCAATGATGAGCTGGCCTTTGAGTTTGAGTGGTAAGTACTTAATGGCGTGGAGATCATCTCCTCGAGCCATATGGATGTGGAGGATCTAGTCCTCGATCCAGACCCCAGGGTCTGTTGTTCCGTCGTATGCCTCTATGTTTACAGGTTTGAATCCCTCTGGAAATTCATGATCCAGCACCTCATCGGTGAAACATAGGGGGTGTGCGGCACCCCTGTATCTAGGTGTACCGCGTTGTTCAGATGTTATATCGTATGCTGGGGCGTGCTTGCGTGGTACATAGATGGATCTGGTTGCGCCGTCCTTTTGGTGCAAGCCCCCGCGTGAATCGCGTATTGTCTTGTTAGTGGCATTGTTTGCCGCTCTGTGTTGGCCGTGAGGTCGTCTATCCGGCCAGGTGGCTGTTTTGACTTTTGTTTGTGAGGGGTCCGAAGCCTCCTCATCGAATTCAGGTAGCAACTTCCGCTTTGGGTAGCTCTTGGTGGGGCGATTGTCGCCGTACTTCGCTGCTGTGTTGAGTACTTTACTCCATCTGATTTGGAGTGTGTCCTGCGCAGCCTTGAGCCTTTGCTTCTGCTTTTTTAGACTCCTCGCGGTGGCAACAAGCCTTTAACGGGCATTCTGCTGCTTCGGGTGCCTGTCCGGCGTTGTGTCGTCCGGACTATTATCTTTGACAGAATTGGCTTGTTCGGTTTAATTCTCCGTATTGCCATGGTTCGGCAGTGGTTCGCCCTGCTCCAATGTTGGGTCTTTGTGATCGTTATTTCTGGCGAGGCGGGATTTGGGGCGGCGCTTGCGCCGCCGCTTTGACTGCTTCTCGAGGGAACAAGCCTTCGGTGCGTCCTTCTGTTCCTCGTCGTTGTTTTCTTTTGGTGTGTCCACAGTGTATATGTCATATGATGAAGTGGACGTCCAACGCCCTGTGGGCAGTGGTTCATCTTCGCCTCCCGCATCGTTGTCCATACTGTCGATGTCTGCGGAGTCAAAGTCAAGCATGTCGGTTAAATCCTCGACAGTGGCTACAAAGTGGGTGGTGGGTGGGTGTCGAATTTCTTCATCGTCCGCATCCCAATCCTGTTGGCCATAATCCGGTCAGGGCTCTCCTGACAAAGAGAGGGACCTTAGTGAATTCAGAATGTCACCGAAAGGCGACTGCTAAAAGATATCCACAGCGGTGAACTCCATGATCGGCGCCCAATCGGATTCGATTGGCAGGGGCGCGGATGGTTCAGGGTCCGGAAGAGAGTCCGACACCTTGGGGTCACGGGTCGTGCAGAGGATTATGCTGGTGTTTGGCTCGATCGCCGTTGAGACTGCAGCCCCTAAGGCGGTGTCAAGCCACCCGTCCTCGATTGCCGCAGTTGGCTCCGAGCTAAGGGTCGAAGCTGATGCGGGCGCGGCTTCTGGGGTACCGTCCGGTGGCAGAGCTAGGTCATACCCATCGCGACAGTGCGGCGCGCCCGGCTGTGGCTCGAATCCGTCGAAGATCAAGTCCCCACGGATGTTGGCCGTGTAATTCAAACTTCCAAATCTGACCTGATGGCCAGGGGCGTAGCTTTCAATCTACTCCAGATGGCCATGCGAATTAGCCGTAGTGCAAAGCCGGCAAATACGAAGATCTGTCCAGGGAGAAAAGTCTCACCCTGGACCGCATCGCTACCGATGATGGTAGGAGCCATCAAGCCTAACGGCGATGACAGAGAGGAACTCTCAATGAAAGCACCAATGTCGGTGCCAAAACCGGCGGATCTCGGGTAGGGGGTCCCGAACTGTGCATCTAGGCCGGATGGTAACACGAGGCAAGGGACACAAAGTTTTACCTAGGTTCGGGACCTCTTGATGGAGGTAAAACCCTACGTCCTGCTTGATTAATATTGAAGATATGGGTGTTACAAGAGTAGATCTACCACGAGATCAGAGAGGCTAAACCCTAGAAGCTAGCCTACGGTATGATTGTATGTTGTGATTGTTGTCCTATGGACTAAAACCCTTTGGTTTATATAGACACCGAAGAGGGTTAGGGTTACACAAGGTCGGTTACGAAGGAGGAGATATCCATATACGTATTGCCTAGCTTGGCTTCCACGCCAAGTAGAGTCCCATCTGGACACGAGACGAAGTCTTCAATCTTGTATCTTCATAGTCTAACAGTCCGACCAATGGAGATAGTCCGGCTGTCCGGAGACCCCCTAATCCAGGACTCCCTCAGACACCTTGTGTGCGCTAACCATTGTATTTCCGAGCATCGTTTGTATTTGCTTTTGTTGCATGTATACCACTCCGGCGACACCTTAGAGTACTTGGGTTGCGCCATGTCTTCAACTACGTCCAACTACAAGTCCGTCCACGACAATCGTTTCCATGGTGATGAGGATCACGATCCGAGGTCGGATCTTTCCCAAGGGAGGGGAGATGATGCGGAGTATCCTACTATCATCCCCATGTACACTACGACGAGACCTCGACCTCGAGCGTGCACCACAGGACACAAGGTGAACACATTCCTAAGTCCTTTCCCTTTCCATTCTTCCAAGGCATGGTTGCTACCTAATGCAAAGACACTACATGTGCTCAGGAACCAAGGACGCAAGGAGAAAGAACGGACAGCGTCAAGAATTGTGCAAAGTTTCTGCCAAGCCCAGAACTTCCGGCCACAGACAGGAACCTCTGGCCCCCGGACCTTCCGGCCAGCCCGGAACCTCCGGCCCTGCTACATTGATGCCGTCCCGGACCGTGCCAACTCTCTGGACAGGCTGGACCCTGCCCGGACCTTCGCCCGGAACCTCCAGCGCCTAGACCTTCCAGCCGTCCCCGGAACTTTCGGCCTGCCTGCGCGCAGAGACTCGGGCCAAGGCCTATGTACCCTTTCGCCCCTCACTTACCCCTTCATGGCTACTACTATATATACTCCTTCACCTCCACCATTTTAGGGTTAGCATTGGTTTAGCTCATATTTAGAGATAGAGCATTGCTCATCCACATCGAATCTACTCCACGAGAGAGACCACGACCTCTACGGAGAAGATCCCTTTGGATTCAAGACCTCCTTGTGGAGAAGACCATCAAGACCTCCTCACGGAGAAGACCGGATACCTTTGTATCGTCCGTTGTTGACTTTGGATCTTATATCTCCTATCGTGTTTCGAGGATCTAGCACTTGTGTGATCATTCTTGTTGGTTGAGTGTTCTCTCATGTTCCCCGTGTGTTTTTCCCCTCGATTCCCTCCTCGTGTTCTTCGTGTTCATCGTGGGATCCGCTCCTTTCATGAAAGATCGGCCGATTAGGGTTCCTACCCTACATCAATTTCCCTTTGGTTCTTGGTTGTCACACACGTAAGTTATAGCATGCCACACGGCAAAAACAAGGAGTGATGCAGAGCATCCCAAGGCCATCCCCATGGACCCAACTACATCTCCTACGACACCTCTTGGACCCATGACACGAGCACGTACAAGAGCTCTTGAAACCGAGGTAACATCCCTCCTGTCACAATTCCACTTTGATGACATGAGACATGGGTACTACCTCAGATGGACACATTGTGCATACTCAGATATCATGGCTAAGCTAAGAAGCAAGGACTAGAAGAAGAGGAAGAGCGACGAGAAGATGGAGAAGAAGGAGGGCCGCAAAAAAAGTCCCAGCCACCGGACGACCGGCCGGAACCGGACGTCCGGCGCTTGATGCTCCAGCCGAACCCCAACGAGCGGACGTCCGGCCCAAACCGGACGATCGGTGCCCCTGCACCCGAGCCAAACGAGCGGACGACCGGTGCCAGCGGACGACCGATGACCAGATGACCGACAGCCACCAGAACTCCGCTACACCAGCATCCGAGCCAGACCGAGCGGACGACCGGCAGCCACAGAATGTCCGGCCGCTTCTGAGACACCGGATGACCGGTCCCCAACGGACGTCCGGTACCTGGCTATGTCCATATTCGGGGCCGAGGCCCATGTACCCCTAATTTCACCCCATTTGTACTTAGACTATAAATGGACCTCCTATTCATCCTAGCTAGGGTTAGCATTGGTTTAGCTCATTTGAGAGATAGAGCATTGCACATCCATATCGGATCTACTCCTCGAGAGAGACCGTGGCCTCTTCGGAGAAGATCCCTTTGGATTCAAGACCTCCTCGCAGAGAAGGACATCAAGACCTCCTCACGGAGAAGACCGGCTACCCTTGTATCATCCTTAGTTGATCGTGTACCATGTTAACTCTATGTATCCGAGGATCTAGCACAAGTGTGACTATTTTATGTTGGTTTAGTGTTTCTCTTGTGTTCCCCCTCATTTCCCCCTTGTGTTCTTCGTGTTCATCACGGGATCCGCTCCTTTCGGGAAAGATTGGCCGATTAGGGTTCTACCCTACATCATCTTCGTATCTAGAGCCACGTTGATCATGATTTCGGAGCCTCCCCGTTGTGTTGCTAGCCTAGTTTTTGTTGTTTTTCGTCCTAATTCGAAAATTCCCCACAAAAATAGCCCCAATTTTTTTTGTGATTTGTTGGTGTGCTGAAATTTTGTTGGTTTTGATCCATGGATGTGCTTTGTTTCGAGTGGATCTAGCTTTTCCCCCTTGTCTCCACCCTTTCCATCCACGGAATCACCCGCAATCGACGAATTTCACCTCATCCACTCCGCCCACGTGAAGTTCATCCTGTGCCCGAACAGTGCCCAGGCAACGGACGTCCGCTCGCCACCGAACATCTGATGACCGGACGATCGCTCCCCCACCAGACGTCTGAAGTTCCCTGACGATACTGATTTTTTTCCAGTTTAGACACCACCACCGCCCCACATTTCCGCATACGCACTCCTACCACCTATACACCATCACCACTTCCGCAAACCACCACCATTGCTTATCCGTTTCGCTCCCCGACATGTTTGCTACTTCAAGCTTTGAGAATTTGAGTTGCGGTTCCGTATCCTTTTGTGTTTCTGCTATCTTGGTATGGTTCGACACAGACACGTCATCAGAAACGACCACATTGACTACATCTTGGTATTCATGCCACCATTTTGACACATTACCATAAGAAAGAACGGTAACCTCGTCTTGGTATTGGACATATCACTCTTGACATTACATTGATAGACATCATAGCCTTACTCCTTCGTGTTGCTTACCCATCGAGACTAGCCATTGAGTATTGCCGGCAATGAGACTTGTGTACATTAGTGATCATACTTCCCATAGCATACATACACCATTGTTGCATATCTTGGTATCATCTCTTGTGTCACAAAGTTGTCATCGCATACAAAATTGCTATCTTGGTTCGTCAAGCATTGCATGAGAAGAGAGCTCAAACAACAAAGAGCCACACAAGCTTTTAATCAAAGAGGAAAGATAAGCAAAGAGCTTTTAAGCAAGAACCATAGCATCATGCAACATTAAGATTGTCAGACTAGAGCATATTGGATTATATCATAGAAACACCTTGCATAGAGCATACTTGGGATATAAGTCGTTACATTTTTGGTAAGTAGGTTGTGCACAAGTTCTTTGTATCCGCCTATTGTGTAATCGTGCTAGCGTCTCTCTAGTGTTGTGCAACAAGAGCATTTTGGTGGATTCCACATTTTGGCTCATCTTTGGTTGCACGACCCCACTTATCTTTTTGCGCATGTGTTTCTGTGTACCTTATATGCTTGGTCAACTTGTTACATTGCATCTTGCGAATATTTTCCAACATTATTGAAGCTCACGTACAATTGCATCAAATTTTGTGCCACCATCCTAACCAAGCTCCACCATAAGCTTTTACTTGTGTAGGTGTGAGAAACTGACAAGAGCTAGTACCAATTGTGCTATTTCCTCGTCATACATTGGAGTGGTCATTGATCCACTTTCAACTTCGGTCAAGGTACATTTGGTATTCTTTCTTCTCTTTCTACCACTCATATTGTGTATCTTGGAATGATGGATATATAGGCCAAGTACTTCTACCAACCCACTCTTCATTGAGCACGACGACGACATGAACTCCTACGTCACCAAGAGCCACATCTTTGGTGCGCAACGTGCTTTGCATCAAGAGCAACAAGCAATGAGTGAACGCATCGACAACCTCGCCGCCGACTTCGACTCTCCGAGCAACGTACAAGGGACTACTTCGACCACAAGCTCAACGATCACAAGCAAGAGAATGACGCAAGGATGGACGAGATTCACTCTTTGTTGCTCAACCGCTCTTCTTCCACTTCATCTTCATCAAGAAGGACCCGCTCAAGTCGACACTCCGACTTCACCCTCTCCGGCTCAAGTACACAAACATCGAACACTCTACGCCGTGCCGCGCGCAATGATCGTCAAGCAAGCCACAATCCTCTACGTGACACCGACACTCAAGAGCACCGATAACGCCAAACCCAAGAAGCTTTTGCACTAGCATGAGAACGGCAACGACATTGCCAACCTGAAGAGGAAGAGCGAGCGCATCTACACCAAGTTGCACAAGATGCCGAGGCACAACGCCAAGAACAACAACTCCGTGATGCTCAAGCACTTGAGGTGCAACAAGCCCTCCAAGATTCAAGTCGAGCCGTAGCCAATCGAGGCCGACAAGCTCGAGAACAAGAAGAAGAACTTCGCGAAGAAATTCAAGAATGAAGATTTCAAGCTCGCGTGCATCGTCAAGTTCCTCCTCGAGCTCGAAAAGCTCCTCTACAAGCTCGCCAAGAACACCACGTTCATCAAGAGCATGACGACAATGGAAATCCTCCACGACAAGAGCAACATGAGGTTGACAATCCTCCTCACCAAGAGCGACACGAGCTTGACAATCATCTACAACACGGGCGTCATCATCCCCGACCCCAACACAATGAAGAGCAACGCTACGGAAAGCTCAAGTTCACCATGCCGAAGTTCAATGGAAGCAACAATCCGGAAGGGTACCTTTCATCGACATTATAGGTTGACAAAATCTTCCGTTTGCACAACTATGAAGAAGAGAAGAAGATCGCAATGGCATCCCTTGAGTTCCAAGACTATGTCCTCATTTCATGGGAACAAGTCATAGAGCGCCGAGAGGCAAGAGGTGAACCACCCATCACTACTTGGGCGCAAATGAGGGATGTCATGAGAGCACGCTTTGTGCCTACCTACTACAACCGCGACCTCTTCAAGAAACTCCAACTACTCAAGCAAGGAACCAAGAGCATTGAAGAGTACTACAAGGAGATGGAGATTGCCATAATAAGAGCCAATGTCACGGAAGATGATGAGCAAACAATGGCACGTTTCTTGAATGGACTCAACCATCCTATCAAGAAGATCGCCGACTTCCAACCATACTCGAACCTCATCGAGCTAGTGCATCAAGCTACCAAAGCGGAACGTCAAGTGCAAGGTGATTTCAAGTATGCCAACTCCCGAACAAAGCTCCCTACCGTGTCAACCCCGAAGAAACCAAAGAAATACAAAGGCAAGTAAAGCATCTCATAGACCATGCACATGTGCGAGAAAGTTTGAGCCCTTGTGCCGTCTCGGTCATCCTTGTGCCAAAACGAGACGGTAGCTTTCGCATGTGCTCCGATTGTAGACCTATCAATGCTATCACCATTCGTTATAGGTATCCAATTCCACGCCTTGATGATATCCTTCATGAACTTAGCGGTGCCACTATCTTTTCCAAAATTGATCTTAAGAGTGGTTACTATCAAATCCGCATACAAGAGGGTGATGAATGGAAAACCGCTTTCAAAACCAAGTTTGGCTTGTATGAGTGGTTAGTCATGCCTATGGGTCTATCGGAAGCACCGGGTACTTTTATGCATCTTATGAATCATGTCTTTCGCCCTTACATTGGTGTGTTTATTGTGGTCTACTTCGATGATATCCTTGTTTTTAGCAAGTCTCTCAAAGAGCATGTCACCCATGTCCGAACCGTTTTGAAAACTCTTTGAAAAGAGCATCTCTATGCTAATATGGAGAAATGCCTTTTTGGCGTTGACAAGCTCGTTTTCTTGGGTATTGTTGTTTCCTCTAAGGGTGTTCATGTTGACGAGTCCAAGATCAATGCTATCAAGACTTGGCCAAAACCAACCAATTTGCAACAAGTGCGTAGTTTTCTTGGCCTTGCAGGTTTCTATCATCGCTTTGTGAAAGATTTTAGCACCATTGCTTCGCCTTTGCATGCTTTGAGCAAGAAGAATGCGCCTTTTGTTTGGGGACCATCCCAAGATACCACTTTCAATGAGATCAAGAATTTGCTTACTCATGCTCTCGTGCTTGCTTTACCCAACTTTGACAAACCTTTTGAGATTCATTGTGATGCTAGTGGTAATGGTATAGGAGTTGTGTTAACACAAGAGAAGCACCCCATAGCTTACTTTAGTGAGAAACTCTCCGGCGCGCAACTCAATTACCCCATATATGACAAAGAGCTATATTATTTAGTCCACGTTTTGCATGAATGGGAACACTATCTTCGCCCTCATGAGTTTATCATTCATACCGATCATGAAACGCTCAAGTATCTTAAGGGCCAAACCAAGTTGAACAACCGTCATGCTAAATGAAGTGAATTTATTGTATCTTTTCCTTATGTCATCAAGTACATCAAAGGTAAAGAAAACATTGTGGCGGATGCCCTTTCCCGCATATTCATGCTTGTTACTCAACTTGAGCTAGATGTCATTGGCTTTGATCATATAAAAGACTTGTATGAGTACGATCCTACATTTGCTACTCCTTATGCCAAGTGTTTGACGCACACCTTTTCGGAACGCTATTACATCAAAAATGGATATCTTATGAGAGCTAACAAACTTTGCATCCCCGAGTCTTCTCTTCGTTTGTTGCTTTTGCAGGAATCTCATGGAGGAGGCTTAATGGGACATTTTGGACGTGACAAGACGTTTGATATGCTCTCAAAGAAATACTATTGGCCCAAGATGTTTCGTGACGTCAACCGCTTCACCAACTGATGCTCTACATGTCGCAAAGCTAAGTCCAAAGCTCAATCTCATGGCCTTTATATGCCTCTACCAATTCCATATCAACCATGGGAAGACATTAGCATGGACTTTGTACTTGGTTTGCCTAGGACTAGAAATGGGAAGGATTCGGCATTTGTCGTTGTGGACTGTTTCTCAAAAATGGCACATTTCATTCCTTGCAACAAGATAGATGATGCTTCACATGTTGCTACTCTCTTTTGTAGGGAAATATTGCATCTACATGGAGTGCCAAAGACTATCGTCTCGGACCGCGATGTCAAGTTCCTTAGCTACTTCTGGAAGACCCTTTGCGCCAAGCTCGGAATCAAGCTACTCTTCTCCACGGCTTACCATCCTCAAATCGACGGCCAAATGGAGGTGACCAACCACACACTCTCCGCTATACTTCGAGTAGTCATCAAGAAGAACATCAAGGAGTGGGAGGAGTGCCTACCCATCGCCGAGTTCGCCTACAACCGAGCAAGACATTCAACAACCGGCAAGTCCCCCTTCGAGGTCGTCTACGGATTCAACCCTTTGTCACCATTGGGCATTCTCCCTCTACCACTCCAAGAGCGCATCAATTTAGACGCAAGTGCACATGTGACTCATCTCAAGAAGGTGCATGAAGATACAAGATATACTATAGAGCACCATGTACAACGACTTGCGACCAAGCTCAACATCAACAAGCACCCCATGGTCTTCAACATTGGTGATCTCGTGTGGCTACACCTTTGAAAGGACCGGTTTCCACAAGAACGCAAGTCCAAGATTCAACCACGAGTGGATGAACCCTTCCAGGTGCTTGCATGCTACAACGACAACGCTTACAAGATCGACATCCCGCGCGACAAGTACAACGTGAGCGACATCTTCAACGTCAAAGATCTCTCTCCCTTCCATGGTGATGAAGAATTTGATCCGAGGACGGATCTTCCCCAAGGGAGGGGAGATGATGCGGAGCATCCCAAGGCCATCCCCATGGACCAAACTACATCTCCCACGACACCTCTTGGACCCATGACACGAGCACGTACAAGAGCTCTCGAAACCGAGGTGACATCCCTCCTCTCACAATTCCACTTCGATGCACATGGGACATGGCTACTACCTCATATGGACACATTGTGCATACTCAGGTATCATGGACAAGCTCAGGAGCAAGGACAAGAAGAAGAGGAAGAGGGACGAGAAGACACAGAAGAAGGAGGGCTGCAGAAAAAGTCCCAGCCACTGGACGACCGGCCGGGACCGGACGTCCGGCGGTTAATGCTCCAGCCGAACCCCAGCGAGCAGACGTCCGGCCTAGACCGGACGACCGGTGCCCCTGCACGCGAGCCAAACGAGCGGACGACCGATGCCCGCGGATGACTGGCGACCGGACGACCGACAGCCACCGGAAATCCGCTACACCAGCATCCGAGCCAGAACGAGCGGACGACCGGCAGCCACCGGACGTCCGGCCGCTCCTGAGACACCGGACGACCAGTCCCTAGCGGACGTCCAGTACCTGGCTATGTCCAGATTCGGGGCCGAGGCCCATGTACCCCTACTTTCGCCCCATTTGCACTTACACTATAAATAGACCTCCTATTCATCCTAGCTAAGGTTAGCATTGGTTTAGCTCATTTGAGAGATAGAGCATTGCTCATCAATATCGGATCTAATCCTCGAGAGAGACCGCGGCCTCTTCGGAGAAGATCCCTTTGGATTCAAGACCTCCTCGCGGAGAAGAACATCAAGACCTCCTCACGGAGAAGACCGGCTACCCTTGTATCGTCCTTAGTTGATCGTGTACCGTGTGAACTCTATGTATCCGAGGATCTAGCACATGTGTGACTATCTTATGTTGGTTTAGTGTTTCTCTTGTGTTTCCTCTTGTGTTCCCCCTCGTTTCCCCCTTGTGTTCTTCGTGTTCATCACGAGATCCGCTCCTTTCGTGAATGATCAGCCCATTAGGGTTCTACCCTACATCAAGGAGTATAAGGCTTGTAGCTGCTGGATTTTCTTGAATTAACGAAGAAATAGGAATTCCGGATCATAAATCATGTGCACAAAGCTATGTTTGTCCTTGCAAGGGGGACTAATTGGCGTGCGCGAGCTCTAGTAATAGGTCCAGTATGTATAGCAGCAGGGGCTGTGGGTGTAACAATGGTATTGATGTCCTCATCATCCCGGATCGTAAATCATGTGCACAAAGCTACATTTTTCCTTTCTAGGGGGACTAGTGTCTAAAATGGACATAATCTCTCGAATTTCCTTCAAAAGGAAGGGCCAATGGGTTTAGAAACTTGTCCGAAAAGGAGCGGCGAATGATGTTATTTGACTTTCACGGCCAAAAAGTCCTCCATAAGGCATAATTTAAAGGCACCCCGGGCCTCCTGGCGCAAGCAGGAAGTATTTTCTGGATTCGCACACTCGCACGAGCATTTTGAGTAATTGTGGGTCCAATGCAGACTCCGAATGACAAAGCTATGACCGTTTTAGTGAATACTTGTCCATTATATGGTAGTCCTTGAAAGAATTTCACTTTCCTATGACACTTTTCGCCGAATGATGAGGACATCAATACCATTGTTACACCCACAGCCCCTGCTGCTATACATACCTGACCAATTACTAGAGCTCGCGCACGCCAATTGAATTATTAGGTACTTTCATTTCTTGGTAACGGTTCTAATGTTCATGAGAATATGTCGGCGTTCTGGGAACGAGGGTCCCCAGACTTGCCTGCCTGCAGCCTGCGGCGTGGCTCAAAGGGGGGCCCAGCACGGCCCATCTTCATCAACACAGACCCAAGACCCTCGCGTGGGGCCAAGCCTCGCGGGGCGGACGACGCGGAGCTTCCTCAGGCACGGCCTCATCAGGCTGGCTCGCGAGGAGGCGGAGAGATCAAGGCGGGGTACCTCACGAGGTGCCCGTGACGCAAACCATGATGACCAAGGGCGCCAGGCGGGTGCCAGCCCGCGCAGTGTCCTCCTTTCCTCTTTGGTGCAAAGGGGGCAAGCGCAGCCGCGGAGTACCGAGGCATCAGGCAAAGGTTGCCATTTCGGTGCAACAAGACCAAGACCAGGAGGACTGCAAGACGGAGGTCATCGTGGAGCCCAAGACGGCGTCACCACTAGAGCTTTGTGCAGGCGAAGACTACTTTTGTCAGGATAGTTGGTGCTAGCTGTCCCCCTTCAAATTAGCCCGCCATTGTTGGCTCCCTTCCCGCTCAATATTTGGGAAGAGGAACAGGGCCTCTATAAATAGGACCAGCCACCCATAGGATCAAAAGAGGAGAGAGAGGTTTGAGGGGGATCGAGACCAACGATCGAGTAGAGAGGTTTAGGGGGCATCAACAATCGGGAAGAGACAGATAGAGAGAAGGGTGACTGAACTCCTCCCAACAGTTCATCGCCCCAGCCAAGAACAGACCCTTGCGAGGCTGTTCTTCCTTGTATTGCTCATCACCATCGGCCCAAGAGGCAATCCACCACGCCACACACTTGAGTAGGGTATTACACCACAACGGTGGCCCGAACCAGTATAAACCCTGTGTCTCTCGTGTTGTTCTTTCCATAGCTTAGATCTTAGCGAGGCAGAGGGGTGCAGGTTGGTAGGAGGCGAAATCTCCGCGCGCACCCCAGTGTTCGAACCTCAAGGGTCTGCCTGAACCTGAAATCCGACATTTGGCGCGCCAGGTAGGGGTGCGCCGGAATTCGTCTTCCACCACCCCGTTCTCCTCCGACCATCACGCCCATGTCTGACGCTCGTCGGGCCCGCGCCGAGCGCCGGGCCGCTCTCGCTTCCCACGTCGCCCAGACGGCTCCTGTCGGTGGGCGTCCTCGCCGTTCCCCGTCACCTGCCGTCAATGCCGCCACCGGCCCGGCAGGGGACGAGCAGCAAGCATCGTCTCAGTATCCGTCTGTGCGGCAAGACGGTCGCACCGCTACTCCCTCGCTCACCCCAGCTGGTTCTTCGTCCCGCGCGCTCCGCGCACCCATGGAGGCTCGAGCTGCGCTCATCGCAGCAAACGAGCTCCTGCGCTACTATCCCGTCGACGACGTCTACGAAGAATGGCTCGACCGCGTCACCGAGCTCGTCCGCGCCGCAGAGGGCTCTCCTGCGCCGTCCGTTCCGCTGCACCGCAACCCGCCCCGCGCGGGCAACGAGGCTCCGACGGCGCCCCAGCCGGCTCCTCCTCAGGAAGGCGCCATGGCTCCAAGGCTCGTGGCCCCTGGGCGGAACCCGCTCCGTCAGGTGCTAGCGCGGCAAGAGCAGGGCTGCCAAGAAGTCCCTCGCCCGCAAGAAGCTGCCTGGGCGCTCCCTGCTCCAGCACGTCGCGACCATGCACCTGCTCCCGCACGTCAAGACCCCGCGCTGCTCCCAGCTGCAGCGCGTGGGGACATGCAAGACCAAGCTCTTCGTCACCCAAGGCCTCCTGTGGCCACAGCAGGCTGTCATGCCTTCACCACCGAGCTACGCAGCGTCGCGTGGCCCGACAAGTTCAAGCCAGACCTGCCTCCTCGTTACGACGGCATGGCTGACCCTGCGGAGTTCCTCCAGCTCTACGAGCTGGGCATCAAAGCTGCCAACGGAGACGAGAAGGTCATGGCGAACTGGTTTCCCATGGCGCTCAAGGACGGGGCCCGCACCTGGCTCCTGAACCTGGCTCCAGGCACGATCTCCTCCTGGGACGAGATGCACACCCGCTTCATCGCCAACTTCCAAGGTACTCGCGACCGACCACCCGCCGTGAGCAACATGCGCCGCATCAAGCAACAACCCGGGGAGACCCTGCAGAAGTACATCCAGCGCTTCAACAATGCACGCCTTAAGATTCCCAGGGTGACTGAGGAGGCCATCATCTCAGCCTTCTCCGATGGCGTGCGCGATGTCAAGATGAAGGAGGAGCTGGCGATGCATGAAGACCTATGCACTTCCTTGGAGCTGTTCAATTTGGCAACCAAGTGCGCCAGGGCTGAGGAAGGGTGTCTCTCCCTCCTCGAGCTGCCTGCCGCAGACCCAGAAGAGAAGAAGCCCAAGGCCAAGGATGTGAAGCGCAAGGGGGCTGCCGTGCTCGCGGCAGAACCAGACACCAAGCGGGGCAGAGATCATCCCGAACCTTCCAAGGGCAGTCGGTACTATGTGTACCACGACCTCCACACCCACAACACCAACGAATGTCAAGAGCTCCAAGCCATGCGAGAAGGAAGGATCGGCCGTCGCCCCGACCGCGGTGACCGGGGCTACGGTCGAGGAGGAGGAAGGAACGCAGGACGCTGGGAAGACCATGCCCCGCGCCAAGGGTGGCGCGATCAACCTCGCGAGGATCGCTGGCAAGACCCGCCTCGTGAGGGAGACTAGAGGGATCAGCCTCGCGAGGATCGCCCGCAAGGCAATGCAGGCCTCCCCCTGCTGCCGCCGCAGCCAAGGAGAAACAAGGACCGCCACCAGGACGAGGGGGCTAGGGGCTTCCAGGAGCCGTGCGCAATCGCCTGCATCCTGGGCGGGGCTCAAGCCCCAGCCTCTCAATGCATCTTCAAGCAGTTCGCCCGCGAAGTGAATGTAGTCCTCCCCAGGCTCGAAGCCACGCGCCCTCTCAGGTGGTCAGCGTGCACCATCACGTTCAGCTCAGCTCAAGTGTGCGGCTACAGCCGGAGTCCTCCTGATGCTTTGTTCCCCAATCATCAGCAACGTGGTGGTCACCAGGACCCTCATCGATGGCGGGGCAGGGCTCAACGTCCTGTCCGTGGAAACATTCAACAATCTCCAAGTGCCCTACAGCCAGCTTCAGCCAACCAAGCCTTTCTCCGGAATCACCGACGGCTCCACGGTCCCGATTGGGCAGGTCCGCCTCCCTGTCACCTTCGGGGCACGCGACAACTACCGCACCGAGCTCATCGACTTCGACGTCGCCCACATTCGCCTGCCGTACAACGCCATCCTTGGGTACCCAGCGCTGGCCAAGTTCATGGCCGTAACTCACCACGGCTACAACGTCCTCAAGATGCCAGGAAGTGGCAGAGTCATCACGGTGCCCTGTGAAGAGAAGGACGCGGTGTGTTCCCTGGAACGAGCCTTTCAGGCCCCGTCACTGGAAGACCCAGATCGCGGAAGCAGGAGGCTTCCCGAGACCGCCCCCAAGAAGAAGAAGACATCGTACGGCCCGGCCCTTCAGGAGGCAGGCCCCTCTGGGCCCGTGCCTGCCCAGGGGGAACCTCCTTCCATCGCATTGGAAAGCGTGCCCGGCGCCCTCCTCAGGCAGGGCTCGGGGGCTCTCCCCTGGAGGGCCACCGACCTGGCTAGGGTCACGAGGGAGGCGCTTGGGCACCACATGGAGGCGTGTTTTGAAGCACGTTTCCCTCAAGAAGGAGTAAGGCAAGGAGAGCCAGACCCTCAGGAGTTCGTCAGCAAGGCCATTCAGGAGCTACAGGAGTCAAGAGTCATGAAAGGTGGCCGCCGCCTACCAGCAGTGGCTCCCCATCCAGGCGAGGATGGTGGGCTGCGCATCTGCATCGACATACCAGGGGTCAACCGAGTCGCCTCTCTGGAGCGCCTCTGGCCCTCGTGAGTGGGGCGCTGCGGAGGTCCGCCCCACAGCTACGTTCGCATGCCTTACGGCTTGCCGAACGCGGCTGCCACGTACCAGCGCCTCATGAGGGGCATCATGGAGGCACAAGAGGCCAGGCGTTCCGTGGCCCTGGCGGAGATGGAGATGGTCCGCGAGGAGCCACCAGCGCCTCCGGAGCCTCCCGAGGCCTCTGGGCCTGGGGGCTCGTGAGGATCGGCTTCCACAGCCCACCGAGTCTGCTACACCAACACCCCTTCGTCCTCAACGTCATCAGGTGACATCTTACAAGTTTCAATTCCAGCTGGGAGCGCCCCCCAGGGCTGCATTATTCCCAGGCCGCGTGGGTCCGTCCCTGCGGCGTGTATCCCTTTCGTTTCATGTTGTTAGCTTACCTTGTTGGGGGCGCCCCTCGGGCTTCATGATCCCCAAGTCGCTCAGGCCAGACCTAGCGGCATGCATCCCATTTGCGTTTATTTCCGGTTATGCGTTATACCCACCATGCTTGATTATTTGATGCCGGCCCATGGCACCTCTTCTTCTCCATGCCGACCACTTGCACGTTAAAGGGGGGGTACCTGAGCATCGCGACTCAGGGCTCTTATTGGCTCTCCAGCCCTCACCCTCTGGCCTTGTCCACGGCATCGCGACCTGGCATACCAGCGACGGCTGAGACCAGCTCGAGGGCCGGGACCCGAGGACATAGAGTGCCGGCATCTAACCAAATTTGCAGGGACACATCACAAGATAAGGCCCAGTGCCAGGCGCAACCCGCCTAGAGGTAGGGCCCCGTGAGTCCCGCGCTGGCTCACGGGTGCGCAGATACACCTCGCCAGGCCCTACCGTGCTAGCCATGTGTCAGGGCGGGGCTGTACACGCCCCGGGGGCTCCTCCCGGAGGGGGGCCCCCTCCCACGTACCAGTGGAAGCACCATGCTTCGCGCTGACGACACTGCCGAGGAGCGGCTATGCCCGTACACATACGGAAGCGCTATGGTCCGCGCTGGTGATAAACAACTGAGGGTGGCCGCCGGGCCGCATCAACCTCAGGGATCCCAGAGCTCAGTGTCTAGACTCATTTTAATGCCTCCCCTCGGGAGTGTCGCGCGAGGGGGCTGGGCACGGGGGCTGCGCCTGGGTCACACCCAGACGCACGCCGCCCAGCCAGGCCCCCCCGGGCCTGGTTCGTCGTGCGTCTCTCCCCGAGCGGAGCCAAGGTACGAAGGCTATTTGAGCATCAAGGGGGACTCCTGAGCATCGCGACTCAGGAGCCTAACTGGTCATGTAGCCCCTCACTCCTTAGTTCCGAAAGGCTAACGGCGGTTGAGGTATGCGCGCGGCCAGGCTCTGCAGAGGTAGAACGGTAGATCCACCCACATCACACCTCCCTACTTGTTGTTCGTGCGCCAAGGAGGACTCCTGAGCATCGCGACTCAGGAGCCTAACTTGTCACGTAGCCCCTCACTCCTTGGCCCCGTCCTGGTTTCCGGTCGGGACTAATGCTGGGTGAGGTATGCGCGGGGCCGGGCTCTGCCGGCGTAGAACATAAGCAAGTAGGAAGGAAAAGCGCAAATTTCAAGGAATTCAAAAGCAAATATTACAGTCCACACTGTTATCTCAATGCCAAACGCAAGTTTAAACGCCTCCCCGAGGCATGATACATGTGCAGGAATCGAAGGCAAGACAGGAGCCACAACGAAGTCACTTGTCGGCGGTGGAGCAGCGTGGAGTGGGTTTGCCTTATGGAGCAGTGGGGTCGGCAGCGCCTCTTCGGCTTGGTGCTGAAGGCCCAGAACTTCCCCAGCAGAGCCTCTGCGCGACCCTTCATGGCCTCGGCAGCGGCACGCTCGCCGCTTACTGGCTCCAGCAGGCTGTCGAGGTCGACGCCGGGATCACGAAGGTAGATGTGGGTGAGGACCCGCGTCAGTGCTGCAGAGGACAGGACACGTGCCTCGGCCTCGGCCGTGGGGCCAAGGCCAAGGGCGACATCTTCAAGAGCATGAACCAGGAAGGGAAGCAGCTTGGCGGGGCCATCCTCGGCACCAGCCAGCGGGCTCTCCAGGCCGCTGTCGTAAAGCGTCCTCAGTGAGGAGCGAGCCTTTGCCTCCATCTCCGTGAAAGCCACGCGGTCCTCGGCAAGAACCAGGGCCTTGTCGTCTAGCTCGGCCTTCCTCGCCGCCAACTCCTGCTCCAGTGCACCTAGGCGGTCGCGGCGCTTCCTGAGCTTGACCTCCCTCTCCTTGACGGCCGCCTCGCGAGCCTTCACGCCTTCTTCCTGCTCTTGGCGAAGGCGGGCGTCTTTCACGAGCCGGTCCCGCAGGCCTTGCAGCTCGTCCTCCAGCGCCTTGCAGCGACCACGGACGTCGACCACCTCCCCCAGACGTCATGAGCAGCCTTCGCCTCAAGGACGGCCTGCTTCTCCTCATCGCAAGCTGTCGAGGCCTGGACCAGCGCCTCCCGAATCGAAGCGTTGAAGCGAACCCATCCTAAAGCCAACTCCAAGCGCCCGGCCACCAAGCGAGGGTCGGCGCCAAGAAGATCCTACCGCAGTCGGTCCAGCTCAGCAGCAGCACGATCCAGAACGGCAAAAGGAGTCGAAGAGACAGCAGCCAGTGGAGTAGGAGGAGAAGGCGGCAGCGCGGCCACAGCATCCTGAGGCGGAGTCTGCTGCGCCCCAATGGCTGTAGTGGCGGCGGCAGGCAAGGACGCCTCGGGAGTCACTTGGGCCGTGGGGGCTGAGCTCGCCCCAGCCGGCTCAGCCAGGCCTCGCGAGGATGACCGGGCAGGAGAAGCCTATGCATCGCGGTCACCCTCCTTCGCGGGTAGAGGCGCTGCCACGGATGGAACCTCAAGAGCTCCCTTCGGCTTCTTTGCTGCGGGCGCCAGCCTATCAAAGAGATGCGGACGTCAAGCCTCAGAAGCAGAACAAGAAGTAAAGACAAGAATCAAACGCTTACGGGTCGTCGCCAGTGAGCCCAAGCGGCCTCCGGCCAAATTTGAAGCTTGAAAGCCGGCTAGAAGGGTCAACCTCGGGGAGCTTGGAAGCGGAAGGTGCGTCTGCGGTCCGCCTCGGGGCCGGGGCAGACCCGTGGGAGATCAGCCCGGTCCTGTCCTTCTTCGGGATCGGGGGCAAGCTCCCGCCGTCCTGCTCGTCATCATCCTCGTCGTCATCGCTTGGAGAGAGGCAGAGAATGCGGGACCTGCGCCAGGGGAGGGGAGCCCTCGACTCTCCGTCAGTCGCCTCGGAGTCAGGCCCTTTTTCCCGCTCCCCTCCTTCCTCCTCTTCACTGGAGTCGTCGGAGGACACGTCCACCGATTCCCCGGGAGTTTCCATGGGCACGGGCCCATCCCCGTTGAAGACGGGCATGGACTCCACTACCTGCTCCCAGTCGTCGCGGAGGAACAAGGGCGTAGGAGCGCCCTCCAACCTCGCCACATCGCCCCCGACCAGAGATTGGAGGACCGCAGCCAGATTTCCGTCGGCCAAGGCCGCGGGGCTCGGATGGGGCCTCCACATCGAAAGTGAGTACTGCCGAAGCGGAGCCAGCTGGTGCTCCAGGAATTCCCTCAGCAGCGATGCGCCGGTCAGGTTCGCCGCCGCCATGTTGGCCGGCCTCAGATCCGCGTCCATCTTCTCCAACACCAGCTTCATGCGGGGGTCCGCGAGCTCCGCTCGACCCAAATCGCTGGAGCTCGTGGGCTGCTCTGTGGGCAAGATCAGCCGAGGGTGGATGCGCCCAGCATCCGCCAAGACCCACTTGCTCCTAAAGCCCTCAATCCTTTTCCCGGGGTTTGAGATGGCAATGGCGCCACCGTACGCGATGAAGCTCCCGCACGTGGAGGCAGGACCGCGAGAGGTCCGGAGGTAGAAGTAGTGGCCCAACAAAGCCACTGAGGGCTGCACCCCTACGTGAGCCTCGCAGTAATAGGCGAAGATTGCCAGGAGAAGGACGGAGTTGGGGTGGAGATGCAGAGCCTATAGCTTATAATGGCGGAGGACAAAGAAGAAGAACTCGGAGAAGGGAGGCACTAGGCCAGCAGCAATGGCACTTACGAAGAACGGATAGAAGGTGCTCCCTTGACCCTCAGGGGTGGCGGAGCTGGCCTTGAACGCCTTCGCCCCGTCGATGCCCCGCGCCGCCGCCATCCGGCGCAACCGGGCAAGGCTCGCCTCCGACACGTTCGGCGAGTCCAGGGTAGAGGAGTACCAAGCTACGGCCGGGGGCTAACGATGCGCCATGGCTTCCTAGGTCACGCGGTCGGAGTAGATCTGGAAATTTGAAGGAAGGAAGGAGAGGCGCAAGAAAGGGGATCTGAACAGCAACCGGAGAAAGCGAAAAGCAAAGCCTAGGCGGGTGCCGCTCCTTTATCCACTCGCGCGGTTGCTAAGGCGCCCACATCCAATCAACCGCCACGCGGCGCCCAAGGCCGCAGGCTGTTAGGGCCCGCGACACTTCGCTCTTGCCCTTCCGCCTACCTGCACGGCCAAGTCCGGGGGCGCCTTGGGCCCGGGGGCTACTGTCGGCGTTCTGGGAACGGGGGTCCCCAGACTTGCCTGTCTGCGGCCTGCGGTGTGGCTCAAAGGGGGGCCCAGCACGGCCCATCTTCATCAACACAGACCCAAGACCCTCGCGAGGGGCCAAGCCTCGCGGGGCGGATGACGCAGAGCTTCCTCAGGCACGGCCTCATTAGGCTGGCTCGCGAGGAGGCGGAGAGATCAAGGCGGGGTACCTCACGAGGTGCCCATGACGCAAGCCATGACGACCAAGGGCGCCAGGGGGGTGCCAGCCCGCGCAGTATCCTCCTTTCCTCTTTGGTGCAAAGGGGGCAAGCGCAGCCGCGGAGTACCGAGGCATCAGGAAAAGGTTGCCATTTCGGTGCAACAAGACTAAGACCAGGAGGACTGCAAGACGGAGGTCATCGTGGAGCCCAAGACGGCGTCACCACCAGAGCTTTGTGCAGGCAAAGACTACTTTTTTCAGGATAGCTGGTGCTAGCTGTCCCCCTTCAAATTAGCCCGCCATTGTTTGCTCCCTTCCCGCTCGATATTTGGGAAGAGGACCAGGGCCTCTATAAATAGGACCAGCCACCCATAGGATCAAAAGAGGAGAGAGAGGTTTGGGGGGATCGAGACCAACGATCGAGTAGAGAGGTTTAGGGGGCATCAACAATCGGGAAGAGAGAGAGAGAGAGAGAAGGGTGACTGAACTTCTCCCAACAGTTCATCGCCCCAGCCAAGAACAGACCCTCGCGAGGCTGTTCTTCCTTGTATTGCTCATCACCATCGGCCCAAGAGGCAATCCACCACGCCACACACTAGAGTAGGGTATTACACCACAACGGTGGCCCGAACGAGTATAAACCCTGTGTCTCTCGTGTTGTTCTTTCCATAGCTTAGATCTTAGCGAGGTGGAGGGGTGCAGGTTGGTAGGAGGCGAAATCTCCGCATGCACCCCAGTGTTCGAACCTCAAGGGTTTGCTGGAACCCGAAATCCGACTGAATATGATGCTGCCTAAATTGGATACATTTGTTTTGCTTACAAATGAAGGGCCTAGCTTGGACAAGAAAGATGAACCTTAGAACAAGTTCAAGCATGGAGATGGTGGCATGCGCAAGGGGATCAAGAACGGAGTTACAAGTGATGATTTCAGCAGTTTGAAGCCACCATAAGGAGTGCATGAAGCCTTGGACGAAATATACAGGATCCCACTTCATAAATTTCGTCCAGAGGCTATTCTAGGTGCTGCATCACCTTATTATTGGGCCAGGCCCATGTGTTTTGGAATACTAAAGTATAGGCTGTTTTTAGAGTCCGTATGTGCGGGCAAACAAGAGTTAGGGTTGGTTTCGGACCCCTCCTCCAAGGGCCACGAAATCCCCCCCTCTTCCTCCATATATATAGCCCTTAGGGCGTCGTTTAGACTTTGGGTTTTGTTTAGACTAAAATTTCGCCATATCTGCAACTTCGTGTACTTCGTTTGTGTTCAACGACTAGACCAAGACGTCACAGAACCCCACCTTGATCAATAAAGCTTTCATCTTATATTCGCAATATCCAGATTGCAATCTCAGTTTCTTGCTTGTTCTTCGTTTGCTCGCAGGAAACAGACCCTCGTGGTCAGGTTGATCGTGCTCCGGCGTGGTCAATAACCCCTCGGAAGTTGGTTTAGCGATTGCTAAGGCGCGATGTCTCGCACGTTCGTAGTCGGATCGTCAAGGTCGACTCCGATAGAAACGATAGCTACCATCTCATCGAAACATCGGGACACCTTCGCCTCTATCACCGAACAGATATTGTATCCATGTATATATTGACCGTTGCCAGGAAAGCCCTTTGGTTCTTGGTTGTCACACACGTAAGTTACATCATGCCACATGGCGAAAACAAGGAGTATAAGGCTTATAGCCGCTAGATTTTCTTGAATTTACGAAGAAATAGGAATTCCCAAATCATAAATCATGTGCACAAAGCTACATTTGTCCTTGCCAGGGGAACTAATGTCTACAATGAATGTAATCTCTCGAATTTATTTCAAAAGGAAGGGCCAATGGGTTGAGAAACTTGTTCCGAAAGGAGCGGCGAATGATGTTATTTGACTTTCAGGGCCAAAAAGTCCTCCTTAAGGCAGAATTTGAAGGCACCCCGGGCCTCTTGGCACAAGCAGGGAGTATTTTTTGGATTCGAACACTCGCCGCGAGCATTTTGAGTACTTGTGGGTCCAAGATGGACTCCGAATGACAAAGTTATGACCGTTTTAGTGAACACCGGTCCATTATATGGCAGTCCTTGATAGAATTTCACTTTCCCGTGACGCTTTTCGCCGAACCGCCCCGAAATTTTTGCCCTCGATGTTGGAGATATTGTTTCCAGGTATATATTGACCATTGCCAGGAATGCCCTTTGGTTCTTGGCTGTCACACACAATAGTTACAACATGCCACATGGAGTAAACAACGAGTATAAGGCTTGTAGCCGCTGGATTTTCTTCAATTTATGAAGAAATAGGAATTCCTGGGTTATAAATCATGTGCACAAAGCTACATTTGTCCTTGCCAGGGGGACTAATATCTACAATCAACGTAATCTCTCGAATTTCCTTCAAAAGGATGGGCCAATGGTTTCAGAAACTTGTCCGAAAAGGAGCGGTGAATGATGTTATTTGACTTTCAGGGCCAAAAAGTCCTCCTTAAGGCCGAATTTCAAGGCACCCCGGGCCTCTTGGCGGTAGCAGGGAGTATTTTCTGGATTTTCATGCGTGGCACAAGCATTTTGAGTACTTGTGGGTCCAAAACAATCTCCGAATGACAAAATTATGACCGTTTTAGTGAACAGCGGTCCATTATATGGCAGTCCTTTAAAGAATTTCACTTTCCCGTAACGCTTTTCGCCGAACCGCCCTGAAATTTGTGTCCTCGATGCTGGAGATATTCTATCCATGTATATATTCACCGTTGCCAGGATTGCCCTTTGGTTCTTGGTTGTCACACACATAAGTTACAGCATGCCACACGGCAAAAACAATGAGTACAAGGCTTGTAGCCGCTGGATTTTCTTGAATTTACGAAGAAATAGGAATTCCCGGATCATAAATCATGTGCATAAAGCTATGTTTGTCCTTGCCAGGGGGACTAATGCCTACAATGAACATATTCTCTCAAATTTCCTTCAAAAGGAAGGGCCAATGGGTTAAGAAACTTGTCCGAAAAGGAGCGGCGAATGATGTTATTTGACTTTCACGGCCAAAAAGTCCTCCATAAGGCATAATTCAAAGGCACCCTGGGCCTCCTAGCACAAGCAGGGAGTATTTTCTGGATTCGCACACTCGCCGCGAGCATTTTGAGTACTTGTGGGTCTAAAGTGGACTCCGAATGACAAAGTTATGACCGTTTTAGTGAATACTAGTCCATTATATGGCAGTCCTTGTAAGAATTTCACTTTCCTGTGACGCTTTTCGCCGAACCACCCCGAAATTGTGTGTCCTCGATGTTGGATATATTGTATCCATGTATATATTGACCGTTGCTAGGAATTCCCTTTGGTTCTTGGTTGTCACACACGTAAGTATCATCATGCCACATGGCGAAAACAAGGAGTATAAGGCTTGTAGCCGCTGGATTTTCTTGAATTTACGAAGAAATAAGAATTCCCGGATCATAAATCATGTGCACAAAGCTACGTTTGTCCTTGCCAGGGGGACTAATGTCTACAATGAACGTAATCTCAAGAATTTCTTTCAAAAGGAAGGGCCAATGGGTTCAGAAACTTGTCCGAAAAGGAGCGGCGAATGATGTTATTTGACTTTCAAGGCCAGAAAGTCCTCCTTAAGGCAGAATTTGAAGGCACCCCAGGCATCCTGGCACAAGCATGGAGTACTTTTTGGATTCGAACACTTGCCACGAGCATTTTGAGTACTTGTGGGTCCAAGATGGACTCCGAATGACCAAGTTATGACCGTTTTAGTGAACACCGGACCATTATATGGCAGTCCATGAAAGAATTTCACTTTCCCGTCACGCTTTTAGCCGAACCGCCCCAAAATTGTGTGTCCTCGATGCAGGAGATATTGTATTCATGTATATATTGGCCGTTGCCAGGAATGCCCTTTGGTTGTTGGCTGTCACACATGTAAGTTACAGCATGCCACATGGCGAAAACAAGGAGTATAAGGCTAGTAGCCGCTGGATTTTCTTGAATTTACGAAGAAATAGGAATTCCTAGATCATAAATCTTGTGCACAAAGCTACATTTGTCCTTGCTAGGGGGAGTAATGTCTACAATGGACGTAATCTCTTGAATTTCCTTCAAAAGGAAGGGCCAATGGGTTCAGAAACTTGTCCGAAAAGGAGCGGCGAATGATGTTATTTGACTTCCAGGGAAAAAAAGTCCTCCTTAAAGCCGAATTTGAAGGCACCCTGGGCCCCCTATAGCAAGCAAGGAGTATTTTATAGATTCACACACTCGCCGCGAGCATTTTGAGTACTTGTGGGTCCAAAACGTACTCCTAATGACAAAGTTATGACCGCTTTAGTGAACGCCTGTCCATTATATGGGAGTCCTTGAAAGAATTTCACTTTCCCGTGACGCTTTTCGCCGAACCGCCCCGAAATTTTGTGTCCTCGATGCTGGAGATATTTTTTCCACGGATATATTGACCATTGGGAGGAATGCCCTTTGGTTCATGGCTGTCACACACGTAAGTTACAGCATGCCACACGACAAAAGCAAGGAGTATAAGGCTTGTAGCTGCTGGATTTTCTTGAATTTACGAAGAAAGAGGAATTCCCAGATTATAAATCATGTGCACAAAGCTACATTTGTGCTCGCAAGGGGGACTAATGTCTACAATCAATGTAATATGTTGATTTTCCTTCAAAAGGAAGGGCCAATGGGTTAAGAATTTGTTCCGAAAAGGAGCGGCGAATGATGTTATTTGACTTTCAGGGCCAAAAGGTCCTCCTTAAGGCCGAATTTGAAGGCACCCTGGCCTCCTAGCGTTAGTAGGGAGTTTTTTCTGGATTCGCACACTCGCCGTGAGCATTTTGAGTACTTGTGGGTCCAAAGCAGACTCGGAATCACAATGTTATGATCGTTTTAGTGAATAATGGTCCATTATATGGCAATCCTTAAAAGAATTTCACTTTCCCGTGACGCTTTTCGCCGAACTACCCCGAAATTGTGTGTTCTCGATGCTGGAGATATTGTATCCATGTATATATTGACCATTGCCAGGAATGCCCTTTGGTTCTTTGCTGTCACACACGTAAGTTACAGCATGCCACATGGAGAAAACAAGGAGTATAAGGGTTGTAGCTGCTGGATTTTCTTGAATTTACGAAGAAATAGGAATTCCCGGAGCATAAATCATGTGCACAAAGATACGTTTGTCCTTTCCAGGGGTACTAATGTCTACAATGAACATAATCTCTCGAATTTCCTTCAAAAGGAAGGGCCAATGGGTTCAGAATCTTGTTTGAAAAGGAGCGGCGAATGATGTTATTTGACTTTCAGGGCCAAAAAGTCCTCCTTAAGGCGGAAAATGAAGGCACCCTGGTCCTCCAGGTGCAAGCGGGGAGTAGTTTCTAGATTCGCACACTCGCCGCGAGCATTTTGTGTACTTGTGGGTCCAAAACGGACTCCGAATGACAAAGTTATGACCGTTTTAGTGAACACCTGTCCATTATATGGCAGTCCTTGAAAGAATTTCACTTTCCCGTGACGCTTTTTGCCGAACCGCCCCGAAATTTTGCATCCTCGATGATGGAGATATTGTTTCCACGTATATATTGACCATTGCCAGGAATGCCCTTCAGTTCTTGGCTGTCACACACGTAAGTTACAACATGCCACACGGCGAAAGCAAGGAGTATAAGGCTTGTAGCCGCTGGATTTCCTTGAATTTACGAAGAAATAGGAATTCCCAGATTATAAATCATGTGCACAAAGCTACACTTGTCCTTGCCGGGGGACTAATGTCTATAATCAACGTAATCTCTTGAATTTCCTTCAAAAGGAAGGGCCAATGGGTTCAGAATCTGTTTCGGAAAGGAGCGGCGAATGATGTTATTTGAATTTCAAGGCCAAAAGGTCCTCCTTAAAGCTGAGTTTGAAGGCACCCCAGGCCTCCTAGCGCTACCAGGGACTATTTTCTGGATTCCCACACTCGCGGCGAGCATTTTGGGTACTTGTGGGTCCAAAGCAGACACCGAATGACAAAGTTATGATCGTTTTAGTGAATACTGGTCCATTATGTGGCAGTCCTTGAAAGAATTTCACTTTCTCGTGACGCGTTTCGCCGAACCACCCCGAAATTGTGTGTCCTCGATGCTGGAGATATTGTATCCTTGTATATATTGACCGTTTCCAGGAATGCCCTTTGGTTCTTGGCTGTCACACATGGAAGTTATAACGTGCCACATGGCGAAAACAAGGAGTATAAGGCTTGTAGCCGCTAGATTTTCTTGAATTTACGAAGAAATAGGAATTCCTGGAACATAAATCATGTGCAAAAAGCTACGTTTGTCTACAATGAACGTAATCTCTCGAATTTCCTTCAAAGGGAAGGGCCAATGGGTTCAGAAACTTGTCTGAAAAGGAGCGGCGAATGATGTTATGATGTAGGGTAGGAACCCTAATCGGTCGATCTTTCACGAAAGGAGCGGAACCCAAGATGAAGACAAAGAACACGCGGAGGGAAATAAGGGGGAAAACAGAAGAGGAACACGAGAGAACACTCAAACTAACAAGAATGATTACACAAGTGCTAGATCCTCGAAACACGATAGGAGATACAAGATCCAAAGTCAACAATGGATGATACAATGGTAACCTGTCTTCTTCGTGAGTGGGTCTTGATGTTGTTCTCCGCAAGGAGGTCTTGTATCCAAAGGGATCTTCTCCGAAGAGGGGCTGCGGTCTCTCTTGTGGAGTAGATCCGATGTGGACGAGCAATGCTCTATCTCTAAAATGAGCTAAACCAATGCTAATCCTAAATAGGAGGAGGTGGAGGAGTATATATAGTCTAGGTCCACGAAGGGGTAAGTGGGAGAGGGATACATGGGCCTCGGGCCCGAACACTATGCGCATACAGGTAACGGACGTCCACTGAGGACCGATAGTCTGGTGGCTCACAGGCGGCCGAACGTCCGGTAGAGGTTGGATGTCCGCTCGATCTGGCTCGGACGCTGGAGTGCCGGATTTCCGTAGGTGGCCGGTCATCCGGTGATAGAGGCGAAGGTATCCTGATGTTTTGATGAGATAGATATCATTTTCTGTGGGAGTCCACTCTGATGATCCGACTACAACAAAAGACGAACGGAGCTAGCTGGAATGCATAGCTTGTTAGCACGAAAATCCACCGTTAAGAACGAACTTGTTCCAAGTTCTCCCTTCCTTACAATTCTACATTACATCTTTAAATTCAGTATCAAGCACATATCTTTGATGGTCTCCAAACCAAATATTTTAAAGTCAAGTTGTGAAAGCATAGTATAACGACGAGACAATGCATCAGCAATAACATTTTCTTTACCCTTCTTGTGTTTAATGACATAAGATAAAGTCTCAATGAATTCAACCCATTTAGCATGTCAACGGTTCAGTTTTGCTTGACTTTTAATGCGTTTCAAAGATTCATGATCGGAATGTATAACAAAATTCTTGGGCCATAAATAATGTTGCCATGTTTCTAAGGTCCGAACAAGATCATATAATTCTTTATCATAGGTAGAATAGTTCAGACTAGGCCCACTCAATTTTTCCGAAAAGTATGCAACAGGTTTGCCATCTTGTAATAACACACCTCCTAATCCAATTCCACTAGCATCACATTCAAGCTCAAAAGTCTTATTAAAATCAGGAAGTTGGAGTAAAGGAGCATGTGTCAACTTTTCTTTCAATACCGTGAAGGCTTCTTCCTGTGCGGTATCCTAAACAAAAGGCACATCCTTCTTTGTAAGATCGTTGAGAGGTGTAGCAATGGTGCTGAAATCTCTCATAAAACGCCTATAGAAACCAGCGAGGCCAAGGAAACTCCTCACTTGTGTGACCATTTTGGGCTGCGGCCAACTCTAAATAGCTTCAATCTTGGCTTTATCAACTTCAATTCCCTGTGGCGTAACAACATAGCCAAGAAACGATACCGGGTCGGTGCAAAAGGTGCACTTTCCAAGGTTACCAAACAAACGTGCATCACGTAGAGCAATAAAAACAACACGTAAATGTTCCAAATGTTCCTCCAAAGATACTCGTTTGGTGGAAAAGGTGCACTTTCCACGGTTACCAAACAAACATGCATCACGTAAAGCAATACAAATAGCACGTAAATGTTCCAAATGTTCCGCCTAAGATTTGCTATAAATCAATATGTCATCAAAGTAAACTACCACAAATCGTCTAATGAAAGCATATAAAACTTCGTTCATTAATCTCATGAAAGTACTAGGTGCATTAGTTAACCCAAAAGGCATGACTAACCACTCATATAATCCAAACTTAGTTTTAAATGCAGTTTTCCATTCATCTCACAATTTCATACGAATTTGATGGTATCCACTATGCAAATCAACTTTGGAGAATATCGTAGAGCCACTCAATTCATCAAGCATATCATCTAGCCTAGGAATAGGATGACGATAACGAATAGTAATATTATTAATGCCTCTACAATCAACACACATACGCGACGTACCATTCTTTTTTGGCACTAAAATGATAGGAATAGCAGAAGGACTAAGGGATTCGCGTATATAACCTTTGTCAATCAGTTCTTGTACTTGATGCATAATCTCCTTCGTCTCCTCCGGATTGGTACGATATGGTGCATGGTTGGGTAATGATGCACCGGGGATTAAGTAAATTTGATCCTCAATCCCTCGAATAGGTGGTAATCCCAGCGGCACGTCTTGTGGAAAGACGTCAGTGAACTCCTACAAAATGTTAGTGACAGCAGGAGGCAAAGAGGAAGGCACGTCCTCAAATGAAAATAATGCCTCTTTGCGCACAAAAGCATAGCAAACAGATTTTCTAAAATCTAGATCATCAATATCAGATTTGGTAGCAAGTAAACATGCACTTTTCAATTTAATTTCAGAAGCAACACTAGATTATTTATTATTAGGCTTCATTTGTTGCTCAAATTCTTTTGCCACAATCTGATTTTCACTCTTCTTTTTCTTCTGTTTTGCTTTATTAGCTCTATTAATATCATCTTTCAAAATGGAATCAGGAGTCATAGGAAGCAAAGTAATATTTTTATGCTTATGAAAAAGAGTATACTTGTCGGAGTAATGGGCCACGGGTAGGCTAACCTAGGCCCAGAACCTTTCAAGGCATCGGGGCAGGCTGCACCCCTCAAGACCTCAGGACGAAGAGCCGCCTTCTGAGAGTCGGCTGCGAGGCAACCGACTGCCCACTCGCGGCCGAGTCCCAGGGACGACTTCAGGATGAGCCGACTCCTGACTGGTGACTTCTAGAGAAGCCGGCCTTGGGGAGTCAGCCCGTAACGCCGACAACCCCCAGGCCCTCATAAAGAGGGACGGGACAGGGAGTGGCCACAGTAAGGTCCACTCCCACCCCTTTTTCAAGGGCAGGCGTGGCTACAGTACACCGTACCCACAGAGATCTCCGCGGGGCGCGACATTGTTGCCATGCTGGCCCTGACGTCAGCCCCAGAGGGCGGAGTCCCGTGCCCACGATGGCCTGCCGGTACGACCCAGGGACGACGGGTCCCACTAGTCGGCGGGCGTACGGAGGACGGCGAGAGCGCCACCAGTCAGCCCGGTTGGGAGTCGGCCCCCAGGAGTCGGCCGGCCCCTCCCATGGGCCCCACGCGCCATTAACCAGACGCGACAGGGAGTGGCCACAGTGATCGCCCGCCAGACGGCGGGCCTGTCGCCACAACCCCATGACCGAGCCCGCATCATTAGAGGCACGGCTACAGTAATCTATGGCCGGCAAGACCCGCCCGCGGCAGACGCGGCCTATCGGCTCCGTACCGAGCCAGTCGGTGGGGCCCACCAGTCGGTGGATAAGACGGCGGCCAAAGAGACTGACGGCTGGGCCCACGTCCAACCGGATTACCATTGTACCCCTGGGGGTAGGCCTATATAAACCCCCCAGGGCACGCATGCAAAGGGTTGGAATCCATTAGCACTAGACCAGATCATATAGGAAGGAGAGAGCTAGCCTAGCCTTCTCCTACCTCCGGGAAACAGCTCAAGGAGCAACCGTGTACACACTTTGCCATAGTGATCATGCGGAGACCCCGAAGAGCAGTAGTAGGGGTATTATCTCCACGGAGAGCCCCGAAGCTGGGTAAGATTCGCCGGCGTTCATGCCTTCGCCTTATCCCGTTTCCAGGCACCGGCGACGTTCTACTCGCCCCCACCATGATAAGCCATCCTTTGGCATATGTCGCACCCAACCCCCGACATTTGGCACCCACCTTGGGGCCTGGTGCACCGTCGTCCGGAGACCTGCTCTAGACGGGAACCCTTTTCCTCCCTAGCGAGCGCAGCCAGCCCGGCACGCCAGACGGAGTTTGTGCCAACGCGCTGCATGGCGCTGAGATCTCCTGCGCAGCCAGCTGCCTCGCCGATCTTGTCGACAAGGTTCGCCTCTCCGACGAGCCTGCATCCGACGCAAGCACGGGCAGCCCCGAGAGCCTCCTTGCGAGCCTGCCGTGGACTTGGAATTTGTAGGCTCCACTGACCCGATGCTGGTCGACTCCGACACCACGTCGCTCGACGCGTTCCCCACCAATGTGGTGGTCTATGATGAGCCGCTCCCTCGCGCGGAGAGCGACGGAAGCACCGTCACAGAGGTGCTCATCATCGGTCATGACGAGCATCCCGGTGGAGGAGCACATGACCCACTTGGCGCGACATTGCAAGACCTGACCGCGCCCATTCCGGAAGACGCTGACGTGGAAGCGCTGGAGGCGCGCCGCCTCCAGCTCGTCGAAGGCGCGAAGATGCTGGCTAGCATGAGACGCTTGTCAGAAGCCTACCAGCGTGAGATGGATCGCGCTGTGGGTGGCTCGCCAGCCCCAGCTGGGCCCAGCCGCCTGGGCGCGGTCCAGCAGCGCGGCGTGGCCATCACCAACCTATTCGGGGCAAATCGCCCTGTGTACACCACGCCTGCGGAGAACATTCGAGCCGCCCAGGCGGCGGCGGGCGAGCTGGACAACTTTGAGGGTGAAGAGCGCCGCCTGATGACGGAGCGAGTCCAGCGGCTCCTCGACGCGGCTGCCGCGCAGAACGAGGCCGGCTGCTGCACAGAGGCGCCGCAGCGACAAAACGACGACCCGCCTCCATGCCGAGACCAAGGCGCAATGTCTCGGACGCCGACTGGCGGCGCCCGAGGAAGGAAAGACAAGGATCCGGCTGTCAGCCACAGTCAGACTCTCATTACCATAGAGCGCGACCAAGATGGCCGCCCGAGAGCAGTGGAACGACGAGAAGACTGTCCGCCTCCTCCTCCTCGCAAGGAAAGGCGAGTCTCCCCGCCACCTGTTGACCATCCGACTCTCGGCGACCGCCTTGGCCGCCGAGAGGGAGTCGGAGAAAACGATGCCCGCCACCGGATCGACCGACTTCACCGATCCCTGGCGCTGGAAGAGGAAGACGAGTTGGGTCCGCCTTGTTTCAGGCCCCGCATTCGAGACGAGCCCTTTCCCAAAGGGTTCACGCTCCCAAGAGACACGCCCAAGTACACCGGCTCCGTGAAGCCAGAGGACGGGCTGATTGACTACTCCACAGCCGTCAATATAGCGAACGGCAACAAGCGTGTTGCCGTAAAATACGTTCCGCTCATGCTCCAGGGCACGGCACGGACCTGGCTGAACAGCTTGAAGCCCCGCAGCATCAACAGTTGGGTCGACTTCACCGATGCATTCGTCCGCAACTTCACAAGCACGTACAAGCGTCCTCCCAAACCTCGCCAGCTTTCCTTGTGCGTGCAAGGCTCCAACGAGTCGACCCGCGACTACCTCACGCGTCGGACCGAGCTCCGGAACTCTTGTGAGGGCGTGCACGAGGTGCAGGCTATCGAGAACTTCACCGCTGGGTGCAGAGAAGGCACCCTACTCAAGCACAAGCTCCTTTGCGATGAGCCAGAGACCCTCGACGAGCTGCTGATCATAGCAGACAAGTATGCCACGGCCGACTCTTCCATGAAGGCAGAGATTCAAGTTAGTGCGACTGGCAAAGTGGCCCCTCAGGCTCCTAGAACTCCGGCTAGAGATGCCAGTCTGCGACTACAGCCAAGCGACCACAAGCGTAAGGCCCTGCAGCCGGCTTCCAGCAGCCGGCAGGTGGCGACAGTCGAAGACCAGCAGCCGGATGGGCAGCCTCCACCCAAGCGACAGAAAGGCGGCAAGCCCAACTGGTTGTCGGCTTTCTCATATGAGCAGACTCTGGATGGTCCTTGCAAGTTCCACAGCGGCGTGAAGCCATCGAATCACACCACCCGGAAGTGCCACTGGCTCACCAAGATCGCCAAAGGAGATGGTCTCCTGCCTCCCCCGCCTGCTGGGCAGCAGCCTCCGCCTCCACCCCAGCAGCCGGCTGTCAGGCCAGTCGGCGCAGTACAAGACGAGTACCCCGAAGAGCACGGAGCCTACATAGTACTTACCAGCGTGGCTGACGATCGACGCAGCAGGCGGCTGCAGCAGCAAGAGGTGCATGCAGTAGCATCAGAGACACCAGAATTCATGCATTGGTCCGAGAAGTCTATCAGCTGGAGCAGAGCTGATCACCCAGAGGTGATGCCAAGTCCGGGCTCCTATGTCTTGGTCTTGGATGCCACTTTTGCCACAGATAGACGAGCTGCTCGTTTCTCACGAGTTCTGATAGACGGAGGCAGCAACATCAACATCTTGTACAAGGACACCATGGAGAAGTTGGGAATCAAGCAAAGACAGCTTCAGAACAGCCAGACTGTGTTCCACGGCATTTTTCCTGGCCTTTCCTGCTCACCAATCGGCAAGATCCTGATTGACGTCCTCTTTGGAGACAAAGATCACTACTGCCGAGAGTCAGTTTGGTTTGAGGTGGTGGATCTCGAGAGCCCATACCATGCATTACTTGGCCGACCCGCCCTAGCCAAGTTCATGGCAGTCCCCCACTATGCCTACCTCAAGATGAAGATGCCTAGTTCCAAGGGGATTCTGACCGTAGCCGGCGACTACCAAAAGTCGTCTGCCTGTGCGACTGAAAGTAGTCGGTTGGCCGAGTCCATGGTGATCGCAGCCGAGAAGCGGCTCCTTGACCGGGTCGTGGCGATGGCCGGCGAGTAGCTAGAGGTGTCGCCTAACCCCAAGGAGTCAGAGGCTGAGGGTTCGTTCAAGCCGGCCAAAGAGACAAAGAAGATACCCTTGGATCTGGAGCACCCAGAGAGGTACGCTATCGTGGGCGCAAACCTCGATAGCAAATAGGAAGGCGAGCTCGTCAATTTCCTTCGTGAGAATCAGGACATCTTCGCATGGTCCCCCAAAGACATGCCAGGTGTACCGACGAAATTCGCCAAGCACAAGTTACATGTCCGATCTGATGCAAAGCTAGTCAGGCAGCCCTTGCGCCGCCTATCAGAAGAAAAGAGAAGAGTTGTCGGAGAAGAGATAACCCAACTCCTAGCAGCCAGCTTCATTATGGAAGTATTCTTTCCAGAGTGGTTAGCCAACCCGGTCCTGGTACTGAAGAAGAACAAGCAGTGGCGAATGTGTATTGACTACACAAGCCTCAACAAGGCTTGCCCCAAGGACCCGTTTGCTTTGCCAAGAATTGATCAGGTGATAGACTCCACAGCAGGATGTGAACTGTTGAGCTTCTTGGATGCATATTCAGGATATCACCAGATCAAGCTGAACCTGGCTGACAGACTGAAGACCGCCTTCATCACACCATTTGGAGCTTTCTGCTACCTAACCATGACGTTCGGCTTGAGGAATGCCGGCGCCACCTTTCAGCGTTGCATGCAGAAGTGCCTCCTCAAGCAACTCGGCAGAAACGCCCATGTCTACATGGACGATGTGGTGGTGAAGACGGAGAAGCGTGGAACACTGCTGGAAGACCTCAAGGAGACCTTTGAGAACCTGCGCCGATTCCAGATCAAGCTCAACCCAGGGAAGTGCATCTTTGGAGTACCAGCCGGCCAACTCCTTGGCTTCCTGGTCTTTGAACGTGGCATAGAGTGCAACCCTGTAAAGATCAAAGCCATCGAGAGGATGGAGGTACCCAGCTGACTACTGGACGTGCAAAAAATCACTGGCTGCTTGGCATCCATCAGCCGATTCATCAGTCGGTTGGGCAAGAAAGCTCTCCCCTTATATCAGCTTATGAAGAAGACCACTTTTTTCGAATGGAACCACAAGGCGGATGAAGCCTTTCTCCAGTTAAAGAAGATGTTGACTACTCCACCCGTTCTGGCGGCTCCGGCTCCTAAGGAGCCCATGCTCCTGTACATCGCCTCCACCAGCCGGGTAGTCAGCACAGTCATTGTAGTGGAGCGCAAGGAGGAAGGCAAGGCACTACCTGTCCAGAGACCAGTATATTACCTGAGCGAAGTGTTGTCGACCTCCAAGCAAAACTACCCCCACTACCAGAAGATGTGCTATGGCGTGCACTTTGCCGCCATGAAGTTAAAGCCTTACTTTTAAGAGCATCCAATCAATGTGGTCTGCACGGCCCCACTTGCTGAGATCATCGGAAGCCGAGATGCTTCTGGCCGAGTGGCCAAATGGGCCATAGAGCTGGCTCCCTACACCATCTACTACCAGCCCCGCACTGCCATCAAGTCACAAGCACTGGCCGACTTCCTCGTCGACTGGGCCGAGACCTAGTACCTACCACCAGCGCCCGACTCCACCCATTGGTGGATGCATTTTGATGGCTCCAAGATGCGCACCGGCTTGGAGCCGGCGTTGTCCTCACTTCTCCTAAAGGCGACAAGCTCACATACGCACTGCAAATCCACTTCGCCGCCTCCAACAACGTCGCCGAATACGAGGCGCTCATTCACGGGCTCCGGCTTGCCAAAGAACTTGGCATTCGCCGGATCCTGTGTTATGGCGACTCGGACTTAGTGGTCCAGCAGTCGTCTGGCGACTGGGACACCAAAGATGCAAACATGGTGAGTTACCGTTTCCTCGTGTAGCAACTCAATGGATATTTCGAGGGGTGCGGGTTCCTCCATGTGCCAGGAAACGACAACGACCAAGTAGACGCCTTGGCATGAATCGGCTCTACCCACCAAGCAATACCATCCGGCGTCGCCCTTCAGCGCCTCCTCAAGCCATCTGTTAAGCCTTCACCAGAATCAGACTCCATCTTTGTGTCGGCTCCCCCCCCCCAAACAAGTCGGATCCGACTCCAGAGCCCCAGCAGACGGTGCGAGCATTTTGGTAGATGGCTCCAAAGCCGCCACAGTCGAAGCCGACCCAGGGACTGCAGAACCCGGCCCGGGGACTGTGGCGGCCAGCCCGAAGACTCCAGAACTGGGCCCGAGGGCTGCACCAGTCGGCCCGGGGACTTCATTAATCCAGCAAGCGATTGCTGACTACAGCCCGCCGCCTCCCAGCCCAGCCGCCCTCGTCCAAGTCACAGTTCTGGCAGTCGAAGAAATAGCAGCACCCTCATGGGCCCAGCCCATCCTCAAATTCCTAGTGAGCAAAGAGCTGCCGACTGATGAGACCTCAGCTCGGCAAGTACAATGCCAAGCGGCAGCCTATACGATAGTCAACAGAGAGCTGGTCAGGCGCAGCGTCACTGGTATCTACCAACGTTGCGTAGAGCCAGAGCAAGGCCAAACAATTCTCAAAGACATCCATCAAGGCGAGTGCGGCCACCATGCGGCTTCAAGAGCACTTGTCGCCAAAGCCTTCCGACACGGTTTCTTTTAGCCAACGGCCTTAGAAGAGGCCAAGGAATTGGTCCAAAAATGCAAAGGGTGCCAGAAGTTCCGCTCCAAGCCGCATCAGCCGGCTTCTGCACTCAAGACCATCCCCATTGTCTGGCCCTTCGCAGTTTGGGGCCTAGACATGGTGGGACCATTCAAGACGGCACGAGGTGGCTTAACTCACTTGCTTGTCGCGGTGGACAAGTTCACCAAGTGGATAGAAGCGAAGCCAATTAATAAACTGAATGGTCCGACTGCCGTGACTTTCATCTCCGACATCACAATTCGGTACGGCGTACCACACAACATCATCACCAACAATGGCACGAATTTTACCAAAGGCGCCTTGGCCCGTTTCTGCATGACACAGGGCATTCGACTGGACCTAGCGTCTGTCGCCCATCCATAGTCAAACGGCCAGGTGGAGCAAGCAAACGGCCTCATCCTGTCCGGCATCAAGCCCCGACCAGTCGAGCCTCTGGAGCGCTCGGCTGGCTGCTGGCTTGATGAGTTGCCAGCCGTCCTCTGGAGTCTGCGCACGACTCCAAACAAGTCAACCGGCTTCACGCCTTTCTTCCTCGTCTACGGTGCTGAAGCCGTCATCCCAACGGACATAGAGTTCGATTCCCCGCGAGTCACCATGTACACCGAGGAAGAAGCAGAAGAAGCACGTCAAGACGGCGTCGATCTGCTGGAAGAGGGCCGGCTATTGGCACTCAGCCGGTCCAACATCTACCAGCAGAGCCTGCGCAGATACTACAACAGGAAGGTCAGGCCGAGATCTTTCCAAGAGGGCGACCTTGTGCTCCGACTGATCCAGCGAACAGCCGGCCAGCACAAGCTGTCAGCGCCTTGGGAAGGCCCCTTCATCGTCAGCAAAGTACTGGGCAACGACTCCTACTACCTGATCGATGCTCAGAAGCCCCGAGCACGCAAGAGGGACGACTCCGGCAAAGAGACAGAGCGGCCATGGAATGCAAATCTCCTCCGAACATTTTACAGTTAAACGCAGTATGTACCACGCTACCTTTTGTATTAAAAGTACCAAGACTTCGGGCCCCTCGAGAAGAGCTCGGGGACTGCCCTCTTTTATCTATATGATAAGAATTATGCCTTCGAGTATATTACTCTTTGTTATGCCGCTTGGCATCGGGTTTGACTAGTCGGCCCGGGGATTTGCCGCCTTGCGCTATGAAATGCTTCCTGCAGCCGGACAAGTAGTGTGTGGCGCCTAAGCCGTCTCCTTTCAGAAGCCGCAGCTCACAGAGCGACTGTCTGGTGGGCAGGAGTAAGGAAGAATGGGTGTCCACATGAAAATGGCTAAGGACTCAAAGCATAAACATAGCTTAAAGCCGGCTTCTAGCCTTTTTTCGCAAACCGACTCTTGAACAATCGGCTTGCCGCCTTCTATCCGACTTACTAAACAACTCTAAAACGGCTAAGTACCTGCCTTCCCAAAGTGACCAAGAATTTGATCCAGCAGCAGTCCGCAGAGCGGCTGTCCGACTGACAAAAACGGCAACTGAGGTAAGGCGGCAAAAGAAAAAGCCAAAAGAGCAATGAGCAAAGATAGAAGTCGGATGAGTATTTACATAACAAAGGCCCTTTGCCGAATCTTCGAGCAGAATTTCAAAATACACCCCGCGGGTGGAATTGTGCGAATTAACAAGTTCTTCAGAGACTATTAAAACAAATAAAACAAAGATAAGGCGGCAGCCTAGGAGGCGGCAGACGGGTTCGGAGGATCAGAGGAGACGGCGGTGTTGGATGTTGGGGCGGCCGGCTGGGCGGTCTCGGCTTGATCACCTCCGGCGGCAGTCGGCTCGGGCGGGCACGGCTCATAGCTAGAAGCGCGATCGAGCTGAGGCTGGCTGTCCGCTCCGTCTTCCGGTGCCTCCGCCTCGCTTCCGTCCTCCGCCTCGTCTTCCTCCTCGACGCTGGAGCCGACCACCTCCGTCGAGTCCTCGCCATAGTCTGGGTTCATCCCAAACCACTCCGGCGGTACCTCCCCGCCATCTTTAGCCCACTCGGGGACAAAGATGCTGGTGTCGATGTACTCGGGGATAGCCGCCGCACGCTTGACAAGGGCGTCTTCCGCGGCTGCCAGCTCCGGCTGGGCCTCTGACCGGAGGGTGGCCAGCCGGTCTAGGTCCAGCCCCGGATACCACGCCTTGACAAATTCCAAGGCTCGGCGCGCTCCAGCCCGGGCCGAAGAACCCTTCCAGGCCTCAAGACGGCCAGCCGCGACCTCCAGCCAGTCGGCAGTACCACTGGGGGTGCGCGGAGCCTGCACGTCTGGCCACAGGGCGGCGATCGCTTGGGCGCCGACACGTTGAAGCCGGCGCAGCATCCGGTGGGCCGGCCGCAGACGAGCCCCAATGCTCAGAATATGCTCGTCAAGGGTCCGGGGGGCATCGGCGGCGATCTCCGCGCCATCCGCCCTTCGCTCCTCGCGGTCAGCCTCGATAGCTTGAATGGCGGCCTGCGAGTGGCCGGGGAAGAAGTCTGCCAAGACGGGAAGAACGAAGAACAAGTCAAAAAACCAGGAGTCGGCTTGACCTATAGTCGGCGGCTCGAAGAAGAAAAGCAAAGAAGCTCACCGTCGACGAGGTCCTCGATCTCGTGGAAGCCGGAGGCCAGCATTGCCTCCTTGTCAGTCCAGGAGGAGCGCTCGCTCACGAACTCGGCCAGGAGGGCGGCCTCCGCCTCTTCTGCCTCCTTCTGCGTCTTCTTAAGCAGCTCCTTCTGCTCTGCCAATTGTGCGGCCAGCAGATCGCGCTCTACGGCGAGCTTGCTGCACTCCTCCCCCTTAGTGTGAGCATGCTGATTGTGTGAGCATGCTGATTGAGGACAACGTCGGAGCCCGTGAATGAGCGCCTCATATTCGGCGACGTTGTTGGAGGCGGCGAAGTGGATTTGCAGTGCGTATGTGAGCTTGTCGCCTTTAGGAGAAGTGAGGACAACGCCGGCTCCAAGCCGGTGCGCATCTTGGAGCCGTCAAAATGCATCCGCCAATGGGTGGAGTCGGGCGCTGGTGGTAGGTACTAGGTCTCGGCCCAGTCGACGAGGAAGTCGGCCAGTGCTTGTGACTTGATGGCAGTGCGGGGCTGGTAGTAGATGGTGTAGGGAGCCAGCTCTATGGCCCATTTGGCCACTCGGCCAGAAGCATCTCGGCTTCCAATGATCTCAGCAAGTGGGGCCGTGCAGACCACATTGATTGGATGCTCTTAAAAGTAAGGCTTTAACTTCATGGCGGCAAAGTGCAGGCCATAGCACATCTTCTGGTAGTGGGGGTAGTTTTGCTTGGAGGTCGACAACACTTCGCTCAGGTAATATACCGGTCTCTGGACAGGTAGTGCCTTGCCTTCCTCCTTGCGCTCCACTACAATGACTGTGCTGACTACCCGGCTGGTGGAGGCGATGTACAGGAGCATGGGCTCCTTAGGAGTTGGAGCCGCCAGAACGGGTGGAGTAGTCAACATCTTCTTTAACTGGAGAAAGGCTTCGTCCGCCTTGTGGTTCCATTCGAAAAAAGTGGTCTTCTTCATAAGCTGATATAAGGGGAGAGCTTTCTTGCCCAGCCGACTGATGAATCGGCTGATGGACGCCAAGGAGCCAGTGATTTTTTGCACGTCCAGCAGTCAGCTGGGTACCTCCATCCTCTCGATGGCCTTGATCTTTACAGGGTTGCACTCTATGCCGCGTTCAGAGACCAGGAAGCCAAGGAGTTGGCCAGCTGGTACTCCGAAGATGCACTTCCCTGGGTTGAGCTTGATCTGGAATCGACGCAGGTTCTCAAAGGTCTCCTTGAGGTCTTCCAGCAGTGTTCCATGCTTCTCCGTCTTCACCACCACATCGTCCATGTAGACATGGGCGTTTCTGCCGAGTTGCTTGAGGAGGCACTTCTGCATGCAACGCTGAAAGGTGGCACCGGCATTCCTCAAGCCGAACGTCATGGTTAGGTAGCAGAAAGCTCCAAATGGTGTGATGAAGGCGGTCTTCAGTCTGTCAGCCAGGTTCAGCTTGATCTGGTGATATCCTGAATATGCATCCAAGAAGCCGGAGGCTCTCACCTGACATGGCCCAGCACAGCCCAGCCCACCAGAGCCAGGCGCCAGTCGTCTCCTTCCTTGCCAGGAGGACGACGGCGTGGTGCACGCACAGGAGGCGAAGCCACCTCCTGCTTCCACCTCCTGCTGCCTCCCCCGTCCTCACTCGAGCGCCACGGAGACGCCCGCAATCCCCTGGTCACTCTCCCCCTCTCCCCCGTGCCTATGCCTCGTCTGTCCCCCTTCCCGAGCACCAACGAACGAAGCTCGTCGCCGCCGCTCACCGTCGCCATAGCTACTGCCCACGCTGAGCCCTGTTGTCGTGTCCCACTGGTCCGCCGTCGAGCACTGGCTGACCTAGACGAAGGTCACATCGCCGGACTCCCTGTGACGACGCCTTCGATCTCATCACCGCCGCATCTGCCGCCGGACTTCGCCCGTCGATCTGCGTCGTCCAGTGCCTCCCCGAGCTCAACAATGGCGCCATTCGAATCTCTGTGAGCCCCGCCGTCATCTCCCGCTCAGCATGCTGATTGTGTGAGCATTCACGAGGCGCTGTCACATATTTCATTTGCCATCTTATTGTGTGAGCATGCTAATTGCATATTTTACTCATTCAAGGACATCCACTTGTGGCTTTGATTGTTTGGCTTTATCTTCTTTTGCCAAGTGGATGGACAAGAATGCCTAAGAACCTCCTCTAGCTATCTATGCTTTTCTCGTCTCAAACTCTATTCATGCTGCATCACAAAATTTGATCAAGTCAGATTCGAACCACTCTGTGTGAGGAGCGCTCGGAGTCCCCGATTCGTCATAGACTTAAACTTCCAAAACCTCTTTATGAATCTCGGTCTGACAGATACTCCATTTTCGGTCCTACCGAGTTCATTAAGTTGATCTAGGTTTTCAATCTCGGTGCAACCGATTTGAACTTTTCGGTCACACCGAGTTGCAAAAACTGCACACAGTTTTGCATCTCGGTGCCACCGAGTCGTTCCACTCGGTCACACCGACAGGGTCGGGCTATATATAGTGACGGGCAGAATTTTGGAAATTTCTCCGAAACCTCCTCGCCCGCGCGATAGCCTGCTCTGCCCCCGAGGTCTCCGGATCGTCTCCTCGCCGCCAGCAGCCTCCAGTCGCTGGTCTTCACCGCCGTCAACGGATTTCTGCCCCGCCGTTGCCGCCGTAGCAAGTCCACGCCGAACTAGGGTATGGACTTGATCATTGTGCTATTCCTCAATCTGATTCCTAGCACATTGTGATCATCATGAATCTTGCCACGATTGATAAATTTCTATCCAGTCAAAACGCTCATAGATTAGGTTTAATTCGAAAACTTTAGGGTTAGGTTTCCGCCGAAACCATCTCGGACCCACCGAGTTGAAAAACTCGGTCCCACCGATCTGGCTTTTGCCATTGCACAAGTTAAACTCGGTCTGACCGAGAATAACTTATCGGTGCGACCGATTTTGGAATTCTGTGAAACCCTAGCAGTCTCAGTGCCACCGAACTGTGACTCGGTCTGACCGAGTTCACCAGTTCTGGTGCCAAAACTGCTTCGGTGTCACCGAGTTTGAAAATCGGTAGATCCGAGATGCTTTCTGTGGAAAACTAAAACTAAGTTTTTGGATTAATCTTTTGCAAAAATCTCTGCTTTTTGTGATGCTCATCCACTCTATCTCTTCTATAATCTATTCACAGGGTCAGTAGTCAGTTTGCAACATGTCTGATAAAAGTGACAGCCAAAACCTCTCAGAGCAGCAAGTGGTCATGAGTGAGGGCACTAGCCCCTCAAGTTCTTCTGATGATGGCAGCAGGAGCACACCCAGCAATCTGCCTAAGGCTGCCACACATCAAAGAAAGAAGAGAACGTCTGATTCTGAGGATGAAGACTATGTGGCAGAGGAAGAGGCCACTTCCAAAAGGGCTGAGCCAGCTCAAGGCTCAAAGCCAGGCCTAAAAGTCAAGAGGCCAGCAGGGAGGCAGCCAATGTCAAAGGCTAGAGCCTGAACCGAGAAGCCTGCACCTGCTCCCATTGAGCCCATTGCTGCTGAGAGCAAAAAGAGGAAAGAGAGAGTAAACAAGACAGTAGCCAAAGTGCTTGGGAGAGCCTCCATCATGGTAGAGGAGGAGGAGGAAGAAGAGGCAGCTGCACCAGTGCCCAAGGCAGCCAAACTTATGGGAGATGCCATAAGGTCAGGAACAGCTGCATCCAAGCCCAAGGAAGCACCTAAGGCTGCACCTAAGCCTAAGACAGCACCCAAGAGAAACACAAGGAGTATACCTGCTACAGAAAAGAACAAGGCCCCAGTGCCTGAAGCCATTGAAGAAGAGGAAGAGAGTGTCCTCCGGAAGCTCAAGCCCAAGATCCCAGACCACAACGATGCTCATCCTGTGGCTGAGGACATGAAGCTCAGGAGAGACTCAGGGCTGAGAAAATGGAGAGAATCAGACCCGTATGCTTCTAGGAGAAGGACTGCCGTGGACTATAGATTTCACACCAAGGAGCAACAAGACTTTTATGAGACTGTTTTGCTTGACAAGAAGCCAATCGTTGTGACATGAGATGGGTCGACTGGACCTACATCAAAGAGAATGAGGAGTACTTCCCAGGAGTTCAGGACAGCTTCAGAGCGTGTGGAGTAGAGGACTTTGTTGGGCAGAAGCTCACAAAGTGGAACGAGGAACTCATCATGCAGTTCTACTCCACAGCTCACTTTTATCCGGATGGAAGGATTACATGGATGTCAGAGGGTACAAGGTACCAATCTACAGTGGCTGAGTGGGCACAGATCATCAATGCCCCAGAAGAGCAAGATGAGGACTTGGATATCTATGCCAAGAAGAAGATGGACCATAACTCCATGTCCAACATGTACAAGGAAATCCCCAATGAAGCTCTTGACACATTCAAGTTTGGGTCAGTGCACTATCTGCTCTCAGGATTGCCTATGATCAACTGGATCCTAAGGCACACCCTTCTGCCCAAGTCTGTAGATCACAAGATGATCAGAGGTCACGCGATCAACTTGCTTCATGTTTTTGATGTGCCTCAAAAATTCAAGGTCATGAGTCTCATTGTGGAAACCATTAAGAGGACAGCTGCAGATCAGAAGAGGAGCTGTGGATATGCCCCTCAGATTCAAGAGCTCATCAACTCCAAGATGGGCACGGGCATATATTTGTTGGATAAGGAACACCTGCCCATCCGTCCAGAATTTGAGAACAATGAAGTTGTGATGACAGAGAATGAGCCATCGTCTGCACAAGCATTTGCAAAGAAGGAGAAGGCGAAGAAGGAAAAAGCTGCCAGGATGCCTACTCAAGAGGAGGCATCTGAGTACTTCTTGAAGACCAAACAAGAGCAGCTCAGTTGATTGCATCCTCGTTGAGAATTGAGCAAAGTCTGGCCACCTCACTAAAAATCAGCAGAGCCTAGAGAGGATCATGGAACAGAAGTTCTATGACTTGGATGTCAAGGTAACAGAAGTTCAGTCTGTAGTGGAGCAGCTCCAGGAGGACATGAATGAGAGGAGAGGCAGGACCACAACTCATGCTTTTTCTAGAGTGCCACGAGGCCCGAGGTCGTCTGCACTGCCAGTTGCTGACACCAGAGCCACCACCTCAGCAGCAGCTACAGCCTCAGCTCCAGCGTCTACCTCAGCTCCAACTCCTGCAACTACTTCAACATCTACAGAAGCCTTCGTCCTTGGAGTGATCCGGACTCCACCACCACCTGAAGATCAAGCCTGAGTGACGACTTAGCACTATGCATTTTCTAGGAACTTTTTGGTAACTTGTTGCCAAAGGGGGAGAAGATGTATAGATCATAGGCTTCGAGAGAGAGAGAGTGTTGCTTTTCTCTCTTGCTTTATTTGGTGTTTTTTTCGAACTTTGTTTGCTTTTGAGTGCTTGATACTATGTCATTATTTGTGAGACATCGATGATCATGTGTTTGATCATAAGCTACACTTAATGTTTGCTTGATGCTTGCTTAAATATTATCATCCTATCTATCATTTGTGATCATTCACTATTCTTGGTGATGAGTGCATGTATTTCAATCTTATCATTTTGAGTGCTCCACCAAGATGTATGTGACATGGAAGAGTAACCCATGACTCTAACTCTTTGTGCATTTGCAGTCCAAAGCAAAATTTTAAATATGCACAAATTTAGGGGGAGCTCTTACTTATCACATACTTCTCAAAGCGACGATATATTTCATGCTTATTATCATTTGTCGAAGCTTTGATCTATATGTTGTCATCAATTACCAAAAAGGGGGAGATTGAAAGTGCAACTATCCCTAGGTGGTTTTGGTAATTCATAACAACATATAGCTCATTGAGCTAATGCTATTCCAAGATGATTATTTCAGGAAAGCTCAATGATTGGCATGGCATGGATATGAAAGTGGAACCCTCAAAATGCTAAGGACAAAGGATTGGCTCAAGCTCAAAAGCTCAAGACTCTTCATTTTATATTTTAGTGATCCAAGATCACATTGAGTCCATAGGAAAAGCCAATACTATTAAGGAGGGATGAGGTGTTGCTTAATGAGCCTCTTGCTTCATGTGCTTAGTGATATGCTCCAAAACCCTCAACTACTTTCCCATATCCACATATGACCTAAACTCTAAGCCAAACTCGGTCCTACCGATTTTTCCTATCCGGCGCCACCGAGTTTCACTTGTCATTAGCCACTGCCAAAACCCTAGCAATTCGGTTCTACCGATAAGGTTCTCGGTCCCACCGAGATGGGGTTGCAATCTCTCTATTTCCCTTTCATAACTTTTCGGTCCCACCGAAAGAGCGAATCGGTCCCACCGAGATTGCAATGTAAACTCAGTGTTTCCCCTTTGTAACTTTTCTGTCTCACCGAGTTCCACTCGGTCCCACCGAAAGAGCAAATTAGTCCCACCGAGTTTGCCTGACCAACTCTCTGGTTAGCTAATTACCAGACTCAGTCTCACCGAGTTTGTGTAATTGGTCTCACCGAGATTACGTTATGCCCAAACCCTAACCGAATCAGTCCTACCGAGTTGCATGTCAGTCCCACCGAAATTCCTAACGGTCACTAGGTTTACATTTTTGGTCCGACCGAGTTTTATGATTCGGTCCCACCGAGATTGGAAAAACTGTGTAATGGTTGGATTTTGTGTGGAGGCTATATATACCCCTCCACCTCTTTCTCATTCGAAGAGAGAGCCATCAGAACACACACATCATTCCAACTCATTTGTTCTGAGAGAGAACCACCTACTCATGTGTTGAGATCAAGACATTCCATTCCTACCATATGAATCTTGATCTCTAGCCTTCCCAAGTTGCTTTCCACTCAAATCTTCTTTCCACCAAATCCAAATCCTATGAGAGAGAGTTGAGTGTTGGGGAGACTATCATTTGAAGCACAAGAGCAAGGAGTTCATTACCTACACACCATTTGTTACTTCTTGGAGAGTGGTGTCTCCTAGATTGGCTAGGTGTCACTTGGGAGCCTCTGACAAGATTGTGGAGTGAACCAAGGAGTTTGTAAGGGCAAGGAGATCGCCTACTTCGTGAAGATCTACCGCTAGTGAGGCAAGTCCTTCGTGGGCGATGGCCATGGTGGGATAGACAAGGTTGCTACTTCGTGGACCCTTTGTGGGTGGTTGCTTCTTCGTGGACCCTTCGTGGGTGGAGCCCTCCGTGGACTCGCGCAACCGTTGCCCTTGGGTGGAGCCCTGTGTGGACTCGCGCAACCGTTACCCTTCGTGGGTTGAAGTCTCCATCAACGTGGATGTAGGATAGCACCACCTATCCGAACCACGGGAAAAACATCCGTGTCTCCAATAGCATTTGAAATCTCCAAACCCTTCCCTTTATATTCTTGCAAGTTGCATGCTTTACTTTCCGCTGCCTATATACTCTTTGCATGCTTGCTTGAATTGTGTGATGATTACTTGACTTGTCCTAAAATAGCTAAAATCTGCCAAGAACTAAAATTGGGAAAAGGTTAAGTTTTTATTTGGTCAAGTAGTCTAATCACCCCCCTCTAGACATACTTTCGATCCCACAGTTATTGTAACCGGAACGCCGACAAGTGAATCGTGATGTGTGAAATCTATACTCCTAGCAACTCCGTTGCTTGGTAGTTAAATGGACAATAACCTCATTCTTAGCGTGTTGATTACTGAATCATCACCCTAAGGTTGATCGTGCTACCTAGTCCTTATTTCTGGTGCACTCTTCGATCAATGAGTTAGGATTATTCAATCCCTTGCTTATCTGATCATATCGTCTTGCTTTGAAAAGCAAGATTGTTCTCGAGCTTAGTAACATATCGGTGGTTCGTGATGTTTCGAATATCTTCTCGAAAGTATTACCAGGTTGTCACCTGACCGCTATGTTGACTTCATGATCATGTTGGTTTTCCTCCAAACCACCCATTCTCCAAGAATCTGTGTTGGATACACCTGAGCTAGTTGGTTAAGCCAAACAACAACTTGGAGAGTTGGAAGATAAAAGCTTGTCTGACTTAGTTCATGTTAAGGGATATCTTTGTGTGTGTGTGTGTTGAAGAAAGATGATATCTCCATAGATTGGTCCTCATGATCAGTTGTTGGGTCTATTGCCTTGTCAAAACTTTGACTTGAGTATGGGCTATCGTCAAGTCAAATCAGAACCAACGACGTTCGTAATGTTGTCTTACTCGTGGTTGATCCCTCGAGCATACACCATTACATCCTTTGGTCTGACCAATGCTATCACCGTGTTCACATGATGGTGGAAGTCCAGTGATATGGAAATTCCGATGAGTTGCTGTTGAGCCCATCAGTAGCATTTTGTCTCCCCCATGATTCATGTTGAACATCAACCTAGTGTTGGTAACTTTGTAAGCATTGCCTTCATGTTCCGCTCATGAGGTATACGTTTGGATGAAAGAAGTGACTTCCTCTAATTCACGTGTATTTGAAGTAAGTTGTCGTCGTGAATTCGAGAAAGTTTGTTTTTGCTTCCTCGTGAATCATCCCAAGTAAGTCACGCATATGTGCGAAGTACTCTATGGTTTGATAGGTTGGCCACCTCAATTCCATATGTGTTTGCTAGCACACCAAGCCACTGATTGATTTGTTCAAGGAGAAGAAGTTCCTTCTTAAGAGCAAGACTTACAAGGACTTCGATATCCTCGATGATGGTTCCCCACCTGAACTCGGTAGTGTTTTGTTGTAGGACTTCTACGTGATTATGCTTGTCTTGGACATCATGTTCACATGTATGTAGCAGAATCAGCTCATGTTTTGGAGCTTGCTATCGTAGTTCATTTCCTGAGAATCTCGCAACATCATCTCATCGGTTTGTGTTGCAAAATTTCTTTTCCAAACATGCTGTCTGAAATGTTCCGTTACCAACCAGATCCGAATCTCAGGCAGATATGATGGTTGGAGCTATTCCAAGATCTATGATGTAGGTCCCGACAAGGTTGTTTTTCTGGCCGACACACCTAGCCAGAAAATCTATCATTGTAGTATCTTGATTGAGCAATTTTTTCCATCTTCTCCATGAGGACTTCGTGCGACTTATTGTAGAAGTTGCTCCCCAGGAATTCATGTGCTCCCAGTTCCTTCGATTATGCTATAATCTTTCAAATAGTGGAATCATTTTCTACTATTGAGATTCTCCCCAATTACTAGAATCATTCCCAGCGTTTGCATTTTGTTCCTAGCTTGCACCGGCCGTGCTGCCATCCTACCATGGATCCCATCCATTCCCGATGATAAGCAAAATCCTCCATTGCGTTGTCTTCAACAAGGTAGACCACATCATCCATTCTGGTCCGGTTGTACCATCCTTTCGTACCCCGCCAAACGATTGTTGGTGAATTGCCTCAGGTTGGTATAGAGAATTTCAGTGATCTCTGTTTCAAAAGTAATTCTTTTGCCACTTAAGGGAATAATTCTATGAGTCACCTCCCCCGAGGTGTCCCATAATGGAATCATGGCAATTATTTCATCGCTATCTTGAAACCATTCACCATCCTACTCCATTGTGGAATTGTTGCCTACCAAATTGAACCTCCGCCATCTGTTTCTTCCATCTCTCTCGATGTGTGTTTTGTGTCTCAACTCGAGAGATGTTTCAACGTCTCACTCCATGATTTGATCTTGAGTTGCTCGATCTTGAGAAGATCGATTCCTGTAAAGTTTCTTTCTCTCGTCACTATGTTGGATAAAGATCTCGAAAGCAAGGATGTCAAGATCAACATGATGCAAGCAATCCAAGTTCTTATGAAGTGCAGTTGGATCATGAAGATTATAATAGTTCAAGTCCCCTCTTCCTTTTACCCTACGCTAGAACCTCGAGATGAGATTCTTGTTTTTTGGGGGTGAGTTGTCACATCCCTAGTTCTGGTATGACCTAGACTAGCTAGTCAGGTGTGCATCATGTTTAAATTTCATTTAAATTTGAAATGGGGATTTGTGAAACCCTTAGAAATCATTTCTGGAAATAACCCAGATAAAAATTGCTCCAAAAAGGTCCAAGAAAATGTTCATGTTACTCTCTGAAAATATAGGTCAGAGTTAAAATTCAAACCAATATTTTTAGGAGCTCATAGATATTTATTCTGGGCATTTGCAATTAATTCAATAACTATTTGAATTGGATTTATATTTATTATATATATGAATATATGTTCAATAATTCTGAAAATTGTTGTGTGGCTTTGTATAAGTCCACTTAGTTGACACAATTATTTTCATGAAGTTTAAAATTGATTTAGTATTTTACTAAATCAGAAACAAATGTCAGAAAATAGAAAATAGAAATAAAAGATAGAGGAGAGAGATACGGCTTACCTGGCTCTCACCTGACATGGCCCAGCACAGCCCAGCCCACCAGAGCCAGGCGCCAGTCGTCTCCTTCCTTGCCAGGAGGATGACGGAGTGGTGCACGCACAGGAGGCGAAGCCACCTCCTGCTTCCACCTCCTGCTGCCTCCCCCGTCCTCACTCGAGCGCCACGGAGACGCCCGCAATCCCCTGGTCACTCTCCCCCTCTCCCCCGTGCCTATGCCTCATCTGTCCCCCTTCTCGAGCACCAACGAACGAAGCTCGTCGCCGCCGCTCACCGTCGCCATAGCTACTGCCCACGCTGAGCCCCGTTGTCGTGTCCCACTGGTCCGCCGTCGAGCACCGCCTGACCTAGACGAAGGTCACATCGCCGGACTCCCTGTGACGACGCCTTCGATCTCATCACCGCCGCATCTGCCGCCGGACTTCGCCCGTTGATCTGCGTCGTCCAGTGCCTCCCCGAGCTCAACAATGGCGCCATTCGAATCTCTGTGAGCCCCGCCGTCATCTCCCGCTTCTCCCCTGATCGCGTCCGCCCTCTACGTCGTAGCCCCGCCATGGCCGAGAGCTTCTCGCCGCCGTGCTCGTCCCTGTTGTCGCTAGCAAGCCCTAGCGACCAAACCGAGCTCGCGGACTTCTTCCACGTGCTGCGTAGATGCCTCTCGCTGCTCAGCTCCCTCACCCGCGAGCTCTAGCCCTCCTAGCCGCAACCACCGAGCTTCGGTCGCCGCTTTTGCCATCGCCGCCGTCGATTCCAGTGGCCTCGCAACCTGCTGCTACCTCTGCTAGATGTGCACAGGCAAGGGAAACCCCCTGGTGCCCTCAGTTGCCACTGCCGTGGCCGCTAGGGTGGACGCCGCCGCGTCTGTGTGCTCGCCGGCGCTGAAATCCGGTGAGATGACGTGGCCCGTCATTAGCAGCTAACAACCCCACTAATTAACCCCTCTAGTGACACCGACATATGGGCCCCACGGCCTTAATTAACCATAGTTTAGTTTCTAATTAGTTTTATCTAATCACTGTGGCCCCACCAGTCAGAGTTGACCCTGCTGACATGGCCGTTGACCGGACCCACCTGTCCGTGACACTAATGACCCCGGGTCATTGACCAATGGACCCCACTGGTCAGGTTTGACCTGGGCTGGCACCGTTGACCTGCTGACGTCAACATGATGTCATGCTGACGCTGTAATGATTTTCTGGTTTTAAAATAATCCAGGAAATTTCAGAAAATACCCAAAACTTGTAAAAATCATAGAAATTAATCTATAACTCCAAATGCAAAGTGTTATATATGAAAAATGATCAGAAAAATCCAATCTATCCATTTGTAGTGGTTTCATGCATGTTAGGGCAAATTAACCTTACTGTTTAGGTCAAACACGTTAATGCACTTATATGAACCCATAACTTGAGTTTGTATTTGAATCTTTGGTTCAAATAAGCTCAAACCCACCTTGTTGTAGCTGCATTAGCCCAACACACTCATATGGACAGGTCATGATCATGCATCATATTATGCATTGCATTGATTATGTTTCCTCTCTGTTGTCGGTAATTGTTCCCCCTCAGTAGACGATGTTCCGACGATGAGTTCGATGACACCAATGAAGAACTATACTATCTTCAGAAGTTCCAGGCAAGCAAAACCCCCTTGTTCATTCCAACATAATCCCACTCTCTCGCTCCTGGTCTCTTTTGCTGCATTAGGACAACAGCGATTCAACTGTTACATGCTGCGGTAGTTGAACCCCTTTCCTCTGCATGACCTGTCATTACCACAGTAAATAGATGAAACCCACTAGCATGAGTAGGAGTTGTTTTAGCCCTGATGTGCCTACTCATTCATGCTTGTTTGTCATGCCTGCTATTGCTTAGAGTTGAGTCAGGTCTGATTCATCGGGGATGAATTGGAATGTGGTGAACATGTCCTACTGTTGAGAGCTAAGTTTGTGAACATGATTTGGTAAAGGTAGCGGTGTGAGGCCATGTAGGAGTACATGGTGGGTTGTCTCATTGAAACCGTCCTTAGGAACTGAGTTTTGTGTTTGTGATCCATGATCAGTTACTACCACACATTGGGTCATAGTAACTCGACCCCTCTCGACTTATTAATCAACCTGATCTCTATCCAGGAGTTGCAACTAATTTCTGGTGTTTGTAGGTAGTGTTAGTAGTCTACCACGTGCCACCTGGTACAAGTGGGCTTGGGACAGACTAGGCACAGTGGCACGGTGTACCAAGTGGCACCCGGATGGTGGGCTTGGGAACCCTGCTCACATCGTTTGGGGCCGTGAGCGACACCCCGGCCGGATCTCCTTGCGGATGGAACCCGAATAGGCGATAAACCTGGACGAGAGACTTGTGTGATTAGTCAGGTCGTGGCCGACTCCCACACCAGGCTTCCGCTTGAAGGTTGCCGAGATACATGATGTGTACATGGTGGTAAGTGGCGTGAGCGTGTGTGAAGAAGTACACCCCTGCAGGGTTATCATTATCTATTTGAATAGCCGGATTCGTCGGATATGGAAACTGGGACCCCTTGCATAGTTCATAGACAAGTGAAAGTGGATACTCTAAAATGCGTGAGTGCTATGGGTGGCGTTCTCGTAGGGAGACGGGAGCGGATCCATAGTGGTGTATTGGTATGGTGAATATGTGGACTCGTGTGCGCCACCTCAAAAGAGTTACTTGCAGTCGTAGTTCAGGATAGCCACCGAGTCAAAGCTGGCTTGCTGCAGTTAAACTCCACCACCCCTTTGTTGATACCGATGCATATGTAGATAGTTCTGATGTAAGTCTTGATGGGTACATTTATACTCACGTTTGCTTAATTTATGTTTTGCAGAGAGACTTCAGTCTCGCTAGTAGTTCCGTGTGGACTTCAATGTTTAGCTTGTTACCTTAGCTACGATCTTGTGCCCTCGGCAGGATTTCGTAGATAGTCAGGCTTCTCAGCCTTTTTCATTTGTAGAAGTCTGTACTCAGACATGTTAAGCTTCCGCTTGTGCTTTGAATTGTATGCTCTGAATGTTAGGTCATGAGACCCATGTTTGTATTGTCTGGCTCTTCGGAGCCTAATGAATAAATACTTGAGTCGTAGAGTTATGTTGTGATGCCATGTTGTATTTACACATACCGAGCATATTGTGTGTATGATTGAAATGCTTGGTATGTGTGGGATCCGACAACCTAGTTGTTTATCCTTGGTAGCCTCTCTTATGGGGAAATGTAGTCTAGTGCTTCCACTAAGCCATGGTAGTCTGCTACAGCCCGGTTTACCGGAGTCCGGCTAGCCCAGCACTACTGCTCCAGAACACTTAGACTGGCCAGCATGTGATTCACTTCGTTCCTGTGTCTGTCCCTTCGGGGAAATGTCACGCGGTGACATCCAGAGTCCTGCTAGCCGGCTACAGCCCGAGTTCCCGGAGTCCTGTTAGCCCAGTTGCTACAGCCGGATTCACACGCTGCTGATCGACATGCTCGATGTTGATTCATGTATGCCTGTCCTCGTAAGTTAGTGCCACTTTGGGTTCATGACTAGTCATGTCGTCCCGGGTTCTCTGTCATATGGATGCTAGCGACACTATCATATACGTGACCCAAAAGGCACAAATGGTCCCGGGCCATGGTAAGGTGACACCCGTGGGGATACCGTGCGTGAGGCCGCAAAGAGATATGAGTTGTTACATGCTAGATCAGTGTGACTTAGAATCAGGGTCCTGACAGAAATACACAAGAATATGCTCCTACAGACTACGAACAAGAGATGGTGGTGGGTGTCACAAATCTGTCAAGCAAATCTCAAATTCTTACCAGTTCATACCCAGCAGCAGGCGTTAATCAGCAACAGTCGTAGTCAAAACTCTCAAAGCTTGGATAGAGCAATTACCAGGGATAGTCAAACGCACGACGTAGATGTATGTGGAGCTTGGAAGGCTTATAATATGGTAGCAAAAAGGGTCAGCAATAATCAATTCAGATATGCAAAGTTGAATAAACGCTCAACGACTGTACTGTGCTGGTCCTAGGCTAGACCGTGCTAGGGACGGGAGCCTAGAACACTAACAAAATCACGGCGCTGCACGTAAACAAGGGAGGACCATGCTTTGAATTTTTTTTCTTTTTTTGCATTTTTTTCCTCTTTTTTTTGCTTCGCAACAATTTTTTCCAAAAAGTCTACAAATGGTCTAAAAACTGTCTAGCCATATTTTTTTTGAGTTTGGAACTATTTTTCTTCGACGGGTAGCATGAAAGTTCGGGAGTCCGGCTCTGTCATGACTCTAAGTATTGCGTGATCTGGAACTCGAAAACAAAGCAAGAAATACCGGACTCCTACTGGGACTGGTGGCGGAGATGAATTTGGTGTAACTCGGACTAGTGGCGGCGATGAATCTGGTGGAAATCAGACTGGTGGCGGATATCTGTTGCAGGTGGACTCGGATTGGCGTGATGTTGGCGGATATGTGGTGGCGTATATGGACTCATATTGGTGGTGAATGTGTGGTGGTGGTATATGGCAGCGACGATGAAGCTGGTGTGGTGGTGGTATATGGCAGTAGCGATGATGATGATGCATTGGTGATGTATGGCAGTGGCGACTTGACACGACGCTGCAACCGCAAATGTATGTGAACAGAACTCAAAACTCTAAAGGACTAGACGCTAAGACCAGCAACTTGACACGACGATGTAACCGCAAATTCAACAACGCAAACACAGAAAAGATTATGCAAAGGCTCAGATTGGTTCGGATAGGATGAACTAACCCTAATTTTTTTGGCTTTTTTCGTCGACTATAGGTATGAAGAACATACTCGATCTAAACAACAAAAAACTGTAAACTCTCACCGAGCAACCTGGAAATCTGATACCACTTGATAGAGGCGAAGGTGTCCCGATGTTTCCATGAGATAGATATTGTTTTCTGTGGGAGTCGACTTTGACGATCCGACTATGAACGTGTGAAGATGTCGCGCCTTAGCAATCGCTAAAGCAACTTCCGAGGGTTATTGACCACGCTGGAACACGATCAACCTGACCACGAGGGTCTATTTCCTGCGAGCAAACGAAGAACAAGCAATAATATGAGATTGCAATCTAGATATTGCGAATAAAAGAGGAAAGCTTTATTAATGAAGGTGGGGTTCTGTGACGTCTTGGTCTAGTCGTTGGACACAAATGAAGTACGCGAAGTTGCAGCTATGGCGAACTTTTAATCTAAACAAAACCCAAAGTCTAAACGATGCCCTAAGGGATGTATATATGGAGGAAGAGGGGGGGATTTCGTGGCCTTTGGAGGAGGGGTCCGAAACCAACCCAAACTCTTGTTTCCCCACACATACTGACTCTAAAAACAGCCTATACTTAAGTATTTCGAAAATACATGGGCCTGGCCCAATAATAAGGAGACGCAGCACCTAGAATAGTCTTTGGATGAAATTTACGAAGTGGCATCTTGTATATTTCGTCCATGGCTTCCTACACTCCTTATGGTGGCTTAAAAGTCCTGAATTCATCACTTGTAACTCCGTTCTTGACCCCCTTGCGCATGCCATCATCTCCATGCTTGAACTTGCTCCAAGGTTCATCTTTCTTGTCCAAGCTAGGCCCTTCATTTGTAAGAAAAACAAATGTATCCAATTTAGGCAGCATCATATTCTCATGAACATTGGAATCGTTACCAAGAAACAAAAGTACCTGATAATTCAATTGGCGTGCGTGAGCTCTAGTAATTGGTCCAGTATGTATAGCAGCAGGGGGTGTGGGTGTAACAATGGTATTGATGTCCTCATCATCCGGTCGCCGGTCATCCGCTGGCATCGGACGTCCGCTCATTTGGCTCGGGTGCGGGATCGCTGGTCGTCCGGTCTGGGCCGGTCGTCCGGTGGGTCTACAGGCATCGGGCGTCTGATGTAGGGTAGGAACCCTAATCGGCCGACCTTTACGGAAGGAGCGGATCCTGCAATGAACACGAAGAACACGAGGGAAAACATGTGGAAAACGCAAGAGAACACTCAAACCAACAAGTATGATCACACATGCGCTAGATCCATGAACACAAAGGAAGATACAAGATCCAAAGTCAACAACGGACGATACAAAGGTAGCCGGTCTTCTCCGTGAGGAGGTCTTGATGTTCTTCTCGGCAAGGAGGTCTTGAATCCAAAGGGATCTTCTCCGTAGAGGCCGCAGTCTCTCTCGTGGAGTAGATCCGATGTGGATGAGCACTGCTCTATCCCTAAATATGAGCTAAACCAATGCTAACCCTAAAATGGAGGAGGGGGTGAGTATATATAGTAGTGGCCACGAAGGGGTAAGTGAGGGGAGGAAGGGTACATGGGCCTTGGCCCGAGTCTCTGCGTGCAGGCAGGGCTGGAAGTTCCGGGGACGGCCGGAAGGTCCGGGCGTCGGAGGTTCCGGGGCCCGGAAGTTCCGGGCAGAGGCCGGAAGTTCCGGGCTTTCCAGAAACTTGTCCAGGCTTCTTCTTCCTTCTTTTCCACACTTCCCTCGCGGATGGTGTAGTTGTTCCTTGGCGCTTGCACTCCTCCTTGACATTCGTGAAGCTCCGACAATACCTATGCATGCTAGATGTGGGGTCAAGTAGTATACCATCCTCGAAGGGGTCAAGTGAGCACGTGTAAAGGAGAGGATTCACCTTTATGTATGTGAAGTAGATGTCACACATGTCACTTGCCGAATGAACTCTTGACATGGTGATGTCCATAGTATGCTCCGCATCAATGTCCGGTCCCGACCGGTCGTCTGGTGGATGGAGCTTCTTTCGCAGCTCTTGTTCTTGCTCCTCGCGCTTGGTGTCCTCGCCTTCTTGTCCATGGGATTCCTCTTGGTTCCTGGTAATGCAAAGCACGCATGTTTGAGGTAGTAGCCATGTCTCACATGTGGAAAGTGATGATTCGGAGAGGAGCGAGTTCACCTTGTGTCCAATGGCATATACTTGAGGTCTCGTCTTATGTTCACTTGGGGCTTGGGGAGTAGTCGGAGTGTACATGGGGATGAACGTGGGATGCTCCGCATCATCTCCCCCCCTTGGGAAAGATCCGACCTCGGATCATGATCTTCATCACCATGGAAACGGTAGTCGTGGACGGACTTGTAGTGGGACGGGGTGGAAGACGTTGCGCAATCCAAGTACTCCAAGGTGTCGCCGGAGTGGTATACATGCAAAAAGAGGAAACACAAACGACACACGGAAATACAATGGTTAGAGCACACAAAGTGTCCATCATGTAAGAATGAGTCTGTTTGGCAATATTGTTTGTGACAAAGCGCATGAAGCTTATCAAGATGATATAGGATGATATGCAAAGCATTCTTGGGAACAATATGATTTGTAGTATGCACAATGGTGTGGTGAATGTGATCAATGCAACCATTGTGCAAAATGATGTCATAATGGGACGGTTTATAAAAAGCATGAACATGGTAATGGGTGCGCAATATGATTATGTTATCATGCAATTGATGATGTGCAATATGATCATGATGTATGAAGATTCCATCAAGAAAGATCACAACAAATTTGCTAAGGAAATGCGCAAGCTCATATATCATGGATGACATGGGGATACAAGATGCAACAAGGAAATCATAATGTGAGTCAATCCATGCATAAGATGCAAATTTTTCATGTGTATGATATGTCCATCGAGCATGACATGTGTGAGCACAATCAAAAAATATTGAGGTGTTGGTGTACCAATGCTCGATGTCATGGCATGAGTGGAGGTTCGAAGGTGCATCCAATAAGTCTGAGCGCTCCTCAATGTGAAGGTCCATTGAGCCAATCTTCAATGTCGCTCCTCCGTTCGCGAGATGTACCATGTAGACAACAAGAAGGAAACAACAATAAAGAGTGACCCATCCAATATGCATATATGAGGATGGCGCAAAGGGAAGGAGTTCACCTTTATGAGAATGTCGAAAATGTTGGTGTCGCGCACCATGTACGCCTTTACATGACCAAGTTGTCTCGTGACGGTATCGTCTTGTGAATCCTTCAAATTGAAAGAACATGAAAAACACTCGGAAAAATAAATGAGGTTAGCGGAAATGCAAAACCTATCATTTGTGTGGTAAGATACCCAACAAGTGTATGCATCATGCTCATCATAAGAAAGGACAAGGGAGCATTTCATAGTATGGAGGCATATGATGCGAGAACAACCAAATACGATAGGCTCAAGTAAACAAGCATGCATCAGAAGTAAAGTGTCCATGTCTCCATTATCAATAAGCATAGATGCAACAATTGGAGGCAAGCGACAATGAACAAAATATATCATGTGAGAGGCATGAACATATACGTCATCAACCCAAGAAAGCAAGTAATAATGGAACATGCGTGATGCGACAAACCAAGCAATCATAGCAATCAAGTGGTGTGAGCTAGCAGTGCGAAGATGCAACATGCTAGAGGGAATCATACCAAGCATGTCATGGGTGCAAATAGTGTGCATGAATAATTCACATGACATAGCACATGCATGAAAGGATGATATGAGCAAAATAGCATCAATAGCATGAGGCACATGATAAACATGGCAATAGCAACAAGGATCTCCACCAAGCATGCAAATACACATGGGAGTAGCATAATGGTGAATCATGGGTAGCTGCATGCAAGGGTCACAATTCCATGCAAAGGCATAGAAGTAAGCATAGCATGCAAAGTGAACACGGTAAAATGAGCATGAAGCGACAAGTGGTATATAGCCCATATCTGTGTGAGAGCCAAGTAAAAGAGATGCGCGTAGTCGTTGCACAAAGAGAGCGGTGGGAAGGATAGTTCACGGGATCCCAAGTCATCTTTGCTCTCAAGAGCTCGTTTCATCAACTCTTGGGATTGATAGGTTGACGAGTATATGTGAGTACCTGCACAAAACAAAGACAAAGGGAAAAATGTGTGTGCGTGGTATATGTACACATCATCCATCATGATGCGCATGTGTTTGTGTTAGTTAGCACAAAATATCCAATGCTCAAATAAATGAGATGCGTGATATAGAAACATGTCATCCATCATGATAGGTTTGTTGTTATGTAAAGCATAATGGAGACTCAAATTATGTAATGCATCATGGGAAATGTCTGGAGCATTGTTATGCGTGGAATGCATATGGTGCAAGCAATTATGGGAATCATGCATAGTATGGAACGCATCAAAATCTCCTAATATGTATGAGGAAACTATGGGGGTCTCCTCATGAGCATTAGTGGAAACATCACACGGAGAATATTGATAACATCCAAAACAATGCATATTTGGAACATTGTGATCATGGAATGGCATAGTAGATGAATTGTGCAAATCATGTAAAGGAAGCATGTCAATATCATCACATGAAAAAAAAGCCAATGACCATCATCTCGTCATCTATGCCATAAGTGCAAATGGGATTTATTTTAATGGGGCATGCATAGCTACTATGTTGAGATTGAAATGATGCAATGTGGGATATCTCACTCATAGCATATGGCAAGGTTAATGGATTGTGAAACATGATGTGACCAAAAGAATTTTCACATGATATCCTATGGAGCATAACTTCACAACTAGGCAACTCGACATGCTCGTCATCATATTCATCATAAATAGGTAAGTCATGACATGAGGAAGTCGCACTAGCATGAAGCATGGGAATAGGTGTGTCAACATCATGCAAGCAATCATTCGTAAAATAGTCCACTAGTGGGACAAGAGAATTACCTTCACCTATGTTACCTTTGGAGCATCTCTCATGTTTTGTAGGTGAGGTGTCGAAGACCGAGTCATGGTCATCTTTATCGTGATGGAACCATGTGGGGGGTGCATCATCGTCCACCATGGTCATCGTCGTCTCCATTGGAGGTATGGACTCATCGAGGATAGGCATGTTGTCATGTAGGGGACCTAGCACCAAAGAAGAAAACACACTAGGAGTAGAGGTTAAGTCATTAGAAATCAAAGTGGCCTCACATGCCATCTCAACTACCTCAATCACTAAGTGTTGTGGCTCACTCACTCCCTATATGATGCTCTCACTCATATGGTTGGTGGAGTCACTCAAATGGCTCTCAACCTCACATAGGATGTGTGGCATGCTCTCATGTATGGGGCTAGTGGTGGTCACACTCATCCTCTCATAGGAAATGCACTCAATGTCATATATGGTGGTCGGAGAGATGTAGGTGCAAATGTCTCCATGCCAATCATGTCGTGGTCATAGCCGTGGATGAAGGCCGAAGATGGCACATCATCACTCTCCTCTAAGACCAAAGATAAGGCCTCATGTGCGGTCTCGTATCTTGACCCGGAGAATGAGTCCTTGTGGGGCGCCGTCTTCATGTACTTGAAGAGGTTCATGCTCGTCGTCATGGTCGAAGGGGATGGCCCTTGCTCAACCTTCTTGTCACCGTCTTGTTGTTGGAGGCCCATATGATGTGGCACCTCCTAGCTCGTCTCCATGACCGAAGGGAATGTCCCATGCTCGGCCATCTTCCTTGGGGGGCTTCCAAAGATGGAAGTGTCGCCCTCACTTGTAGGTGGTCGCCTTGGAGATGATGAAGTCGTTGTAGGCGTACTTGTGGGAAGTAGGTGAAGATGTCATACGTCCAAAGGTGAAGATGCCTTGATAGCACTTAGAGAAGATGCCAAAGTGGTGATGGTAGTAGCCATAGCATCATCTTGGTTGTGGTCGTCTCGCAATCTTCTCTTTTTCTCATGAAGCGTGGACTTGGCGTGAAGTAGAGCTTGTTGGGACTTGTGCATTTGCGTGTGTTGAGCATCTTCATGATGATGGTGCCGTTGTCGTACTTGAGCTCGTAGATGTCATGCGTCGTCATCGTGCACATGATGCTTGGGGGTGACTTTCCCTTCATGACGATGTTGACGATGGTCGCCATGGAGATGTGGACGTGGACGACTTGCGCTATCTTGTTTGCGCTCCAAAGACTTGTGACTTGAATGTAGCCGCCTTGAGGATGATGAAGGGGAAGAACGGTTGATCAACAAGGTCCGAATCTCCTCCATCCTTGCATCTTGCTCCTCCTTTTGTGCGGAAAGCTTGTTGTCGATGTAGTCCAATTTCCTTGCTTCGGAGTGATGATTGTTGATGGAGAGGTTCTCAATGCGCTCTCGCAATCTTGATTGTGCGCCTTGCATTTGTCATTGTAGATCAAAGATTGACACTTTGGTGATGGAGTTGTTCACGCCGTCGTTGTTGTGGAAGACCGGAGATGAAATGCCTTGCCTATCCATCACAATACTCGAGCAAATATGAGTGGAGAAAGGAGAAGAACTATACCAAATGTACCTTGACCGATGTTGAAGATGGATCAATGATCACTCAATGATGTAACAAGGAAATAGCACAATTGGTACCAATTCTTGTCGGTTTCTCACACCTACACAAATAAGGCTTATAGTGGAGCTCGGTGAGGATAGTGGCACAAAAAATTGATGCAAAATGTTAGCAAGAGTCAATAATGTTGAAAAAGATTCACAAATTCGCAAGTAAAACAAGTAGACCAATAGCAATATGTGGCACATGGAAACACACACACGGATAGATAAATGGGGCCGTGCAACCAATGATGAGCACAAAATGTGGAATCCACGAAAAACGCTCGTGCTGCACAACTCAAGAGAGACGCTAGCACGATTGCTCAATAGGCTGATACGACAGTTGTGCACAACCTATAAGATGCAAAATGGATAAACTTCTATCCCAAGTATGCTATGTATGTATGGTTCACAGTGTTTCTCACATGATGATCCAAGATGATCGGATATGACAATCTTATATGCAATGTGGTATGATGCTATGGCTATTTCTTACAAGCTTCTTTGCTCTCTCTTTTTTTGCTTAAAAGCTTATTCTCTTTTTTTGTATATGGCCATAATATGGAATGCACAAACCAAGATATTGATTGGGTATATGTGGGAACAAATTTGAGGCACACGAGATGATATGATACCAATATGATAGTGATATGGTATGGTATGTATGCAATGGAAGGTGTAGCTCGATGATCACTAATGTGCGCAAGTAACGTTGCCGGCAATACTCATATGGCTAGTCTCGATAGGCAAGTGACACAAAATAGGCTAGGGGTTATCAATGCAATGGCAAGAGAATATACAATGGAGGGATACCACGATACCAAGATGATATGGAGGTTACCATCCTTGGCGATGATGAGTGGCGGTGATATTGATGGAGATACCAAGATGATGGAGACTCGTCCCTAAGTAGCTGAAACACCTTAGGAAATGGAAAAACCGCGAACTCAAAATCTCAAAAGTCAAAATGGTGGTAGCGGGATGTGATGCTGGTTCTGGAAGATCAATGGGATTGCGGAAATGGAGGGTAGGTTGTGGAGTACGCAATGCAGAAATGGAGGGTAAGGTGGTGGACTATACACGATGTCGGAGTTGGAAGCACGGTCCCTAAGTAGCAGAAACACCTTAGAAGGCACAACTCACAACACAAACAAAATTTGGTTAAGTTGGGGTGGCGGGAGTGTAAGGTGGGCAAAACTATGCAAAAGTTATGGTGGTGGTGGTGGTTGATGAAGAAGCAACCGTCCCTAAGTAGCCTAGACACCTTAGGAGACTCTAATCACTCCTCAAGCAACCACTAATGCTACGGGGAACAAAATTGGTTAGGTTGCAGAAGTCCGTGGTGGTGTAGCGGATGATGTGGTGGAAGCCCTAGGTAAAGATGCCAAAATTCACAAAATTTGATGGAGTCAAAAGATGTTGGTGGTATTTTTGTGGGAAGGGGGATGTCAAGATCTTCAAAATGAGCTAAAGAACGTTAAAATTGGAGTTCGGATAAATTAGTTATGGCCGAAACACAATTCAGCCCAGGTTGATATCTACACGTAGCGGACGTCCGGAAATGGATGGATGTCCGGTCACCGGATGTCGGGTCGGGTTGGAAATCCGCTAATTTCAGCTCGGGTTAGGGGTTCTGCTCGTCTAGTAAGGTCGGACGTCCGGTGCTTCCTGGGTCTCTGGACGTCCGGTGCTTCCTGGGTCTCCGGACGTCCGGTAAAGCGATGGTCGTCCGGTGGGTCGGGGTCAACTTGAGATCCGAGATTCGGGGCGCGATTTTGGGCGGAATTTGGGGATTTTGGATGAGATTTTGTGGGTGAAAGATGGGGAAATTGGGGAGATGCTAGATCTACTTGAAACCAAGCATATCTATGGATCAAATCCAACAAAACTTCGTCAAACCAACAAATCACAAAAAAATTGGGGCTATTTTTGGTGGGGATTTTCGAAATTGGGGAAAAACACAACAAAATTAAGCTAGAAAACAAAGAGGGGATGCTCCGAACTCATGATCAACGTGGCTCTAGATACCAAGATGATGTAGGGTAGGAACCCTAATCGGCCGATCTTTCATGAAAGGAGCGGATCCTGCGATGAACACGAAGAACACGAGGAGGGAAACGAGGGGAAAAACACAAGGGGAACACCAGAGAACACTCAAACCAACAAGAATGATTACACAAGTGGTAGATCCTCGAAACACGATAGGAGATACAAGATCCAAAGTCAACAACGGACGATACAAAAGTAATCGGTCTTCTTTGTGCGGTGGTCTTGATGTTCTTCTCTGCAAGGAGGTCTTGAATCCAAAGGGATCTTCTCTGAAGAGGGGGCCGCGGTCTCTCTCGTGGAGTAGATCCGATGTGGTTTAGCAATGCTCTATCTCTAAAATGAGGAAAACCAATGCTAATCCTAACTAGGAGGAGGTGGAGGAGTATATATAGTCTAGGTCCACGAAGGGGTAAGTGGGAGAGGCATACATGGGCCTCGGGCCCGAACACTGTGCGCAGACAGGTACCGGACGTCCGCTGAGGACCGGTCGTCTGGTGGCTTACGGGCGGCCGGACGTCCGATAGACGTCGGACGTCCGCTCGATCTGGCACCGACGCTGGAGTGCCGGATTTCCAGAGGTGGCCGGTCGTCCACTGGCGTCGGACGTCTGCTCATTTGGCTCGGGTGCGGGATCGCCGGTCGTCCGGTCCGGGCTGGTTGTCCGGTGGGTCTTCAGGCGTCAGATGCCCGGTCCCGACAGGTCGTCCGGTGGCTAGAGCTTCTTACGCACCTCTTGTTCTTGCTCCTCGCGCTTGGTGTCCTCGCCTTCTTGTCCATGGGCTTCCTCTTGGTTCCTGGTCATGCATAGCACACATGTTTGAGGTAGTAGCCATGTCTCACATGTGGAAAGTGACGATTCGGAGAGGAGCGAGTTCACCTTGTGTCCAATGGCATATACTTGAGGTCTCATCTTATGTTCACTTGGGGCTTGGGGAGTAGTCGGAGTGTACATGGGGATGAACGTGGGATGCTCCGCATCGTCTCCCCCCCTTGGGAAAGATCCGACCTTGGATCGTGATCTTAATCACCATGGAAACGGTAGTCATGGACGGACTTGTAGTTGGACAGGGTGGAAGACGTTGCGCAATCCAAGTACTCCAAGGTGTCGCCGGAGTGGTATACATGCCAAAAGAGGAAACACAAACGACACACGGAAATACAATGGTTAGAGCACACAAAGTGTCCATCATGTAAGAATGAGTCCGTTCGGCAATATTGTTTGTGACAAAGCGCAAGAAGCTTATCAATATGATATAGGATGATATGCAAAGCATTCTTGGGAACAATATGATTTGTAGTATGCACAATGGTGTGGTGAATGTGATCAATGCAACCATTGTGCAAAATGATGTCATAATGGGACGGTTTATCAAAAGCATGAACATGGTAATGGGTGCCCAATATGATTATGTTGTCATGCAATTGATGATGTGCAATATGATCATGATGTATGAAGATGCCATCAAGAAAGATCACAACAAATTTGCTAAGGAAATGTACAAGCTCATATATCATGGATGACATGGGGATACAAGATGCAACAAGGAAATCATAATGTGAGTCAATCCATGCATAAGATGCAAATTTTTCATGTGTATGATATGTCCATCGAGCATGACATGTGTGAGCACAATCAAAAAATATGGAGGTGTTGGTGTACCAATGCTCGATGTCGTGGCATGAGTGGAGGTTCGAAGGTGCATCCAATAAGTCTGAGCGCTCCTCAATGTGAAGGTCCATAGAGCCAATCTTCAATGTCGCTCCTCCGTTCGCGAGATGTACCATGTAGACAACAAGAAGGAAACAACAATAAAGAGTGACCCATCCAATATGCATATATGAGGATGGCGCAAAGGGAAGGAGTTCACCTTTATGAGAATGTCGAAAATGTTGGTGTCGCGCACCATGTACGCCTTTACATGACCAAGTTGTCTCGTGACGGTATCGTCTTGTGAATCCTTCAAATTGAAAGAACATGAAAAACACTCGGAAAAATAAATGAGGTTAGCGGAAATGCAAAACCTATCATTTGTGTGGTAAGATACCCAACAAGTGTATGCATCATGCTCATCATAAGAAAGGACAAGGGAGCATTTCATAGTATGGAGGCATATGATGCGAGAACAACCAAATACGATAGGCTCAAGTAAACAAGCATGCATCAGAAGTAAAGTGTCCATGTCTCCATTATCAATAAGCATAGATGCAACAATTGGAGGCAAGCGACAATGAACAAAATATATCATGTGAGAGGCATGAACATATACGTCATCAACCCAAGAAAGCAAGTAATAATGGAACATGGGTGATGCGACAAATCAAGCAATCATAGCAATCAAGTGGTGTGAGCTAGCAGTGCGAAGATGCAATATACTAGAGGGAATCATACCTCGCCTTCTTGTCCATGGGCTTCCTCTTGGTTCATGGTCATGCATAGCACACATGTTTGAGGTAGTAGCCATGTCTCACATGTGGAAAGTGACGATTCGGAGAGCAGCGAGTTCACCTTGTGTCCAATGGCATATACTTGAGGTCTCGTCTTATGTTCACTTGGGGCTTGGAGAGTAGTCGCAGTGTACATGGGGATGAACGTGGGATGCTCCGCATCATGTCATTTGACTTTCAGGGCAAAAAAGTCCTGCTTAAGGTCGAATTTGAAGGCACCACGGGCCTCCTCGCACAAGCAGGGAGTATTTTCTGGATTCACACACTCGCCGCGAGCATTTTGAGTAATTTTGGGTCCAAATAGGACTCTGAATGACAAAGTTATGACCGTTTTAGTGAACACCGATCCATTATATGGCAGTCCTTGAAAGAATTTCACTTTCCCTTGACGCTTCTCACCGAACCGCCCTGAAATTTTGTGTCCTCGATGCTAGAGATATTGTTTCCGCGTATATATTGACAATTGCCAGGAATGCCCTTTGGTTCTTATCTGTCACACATGTAAGTTACATCATGCCACACGGCGAAAGCAAGGAGTATAATGCTTGTAGCCGCTGGATTTTCTTGAATTTACGAAGAAAAAGGAATTCCTAGATTATAAATCATGTGCACAAACTAAATTTGTCCCTGCCAAGGGGACTAATGTCTACAATCAACGTAATCTCTCGAATTTCCTTCAAAAGGAAGGGCCAATGGGTTCAGAATCTGCTCCGAAAAGGAGCGGTGAATGATATTATTTGACTTTCAAGGCCAAAAGGTCCTCCTTAAGGCCTAATTTGAAGGCACCCCAGCCTCCTAGCGCTAGTAGGGAGTATTTTATGGATTCGCATGCGCGCCGCGAGCATTTTGAGTACTTGTGGGTCCAAAGCGGACTCCGAATGACAAAGTTATGTCCGTTTAAGTGAACACCGGTCCATTATATGGCAGTCCTTGAAAGAATTTCACTTTCCCGTGACGCTTTTCACCGAACCACCCCTAAATTGTGTGTCCTCGATGCTGGAGATATTGTATCCATGTATATATTAACCATTGCCAAGAATGCTCTTTGGTTCTTAGCTTTCACACACGTAAGTTACATCATGCCACATGGCGAAAACAAGGAGTATAAGGCTTGTAGCCGCTGGATTTTCTTGAATTTACGAAGAAATAGGAATTCCTGAATCATAAATCATGTGCACAAAGATACGTTTATCCTTGCCAGGGGGACTAATGTCTACAATGAATGTAATCTCTCAAATTTCCTTCAAAAGGAAGGGCCAATGGGTTCAGAAACTTGTCCGAAAAGGAGCGGTGAATGATGTTATTTGACTTTTAGGTCCAAAAAGTCCTCCTTAAGTCTGAATTTGAAGGCATCCTGAACCTCCAGGTGCAAGCAGGGAGTATTTTCTAGATTCGCACACTTGCCGTAGGCATTTTGAGTAATTGTAGGTCCAAAACGGACTCCAATGACAAAGTAATGACCATATTAGTGAACACCAGTCCATTATATGGCAGTCCTTGAAAGAATTTCACTTTCCCATGATGCTTTTCACCGAACCGCCTCGAAATTTTGTGTCCTCGATGCTGGAGATATTGTTTGCACGTATATATTAACCGTTGCCAGGAATACCCTTTGGTTCTTCGCTGTCACACACATAAGTTACAGCATGCCACACGGCGAAAGCAAGGAGTATAAGGCTCGTAGCCGCTGGATTTTCTTGAATTTACGAAGAAATAGGACTTCCCAGGTTATAAATCATGTGCTCAAAGCTATATTTCTTGCCAGCGGGACCAATGTCTACAGTCAACGTAATCTCTCGAATTTCTTTCAAAAGGAAAGGCCAATGGGTTCAGATTCTGTTTCGAAAAGGAGCGGCGAATGATGTTATTTGACTTTCAGGGCCAAAAGGTCCTCTTTAATTCCGAATTTGAAGGCACCCCGGGCCTCCTAGTGCTAGTAGGGACTATTTTCTGGATTCGCATGCTCGCGGCGAGCATTTTGAGTACTTGTGGGTCCAAAGCGGACTCTGAATGACAAAGTTATGATCGTTTTAGTGAATACTGCTCCATTATATGGCAGTCCTTGAAAGAATTTCACTTTCCCGTGACGCTTTTTGCCGAACCGCCCCGAAATTGTGTGTCCTCGATGGTGGAGATATTGTATCCATGTATATATTGACCGTTTCTAGGAATGCCCTTTGGTTCTTGGCTATCACACACGTAAGTTACAGCATGCCACATGGCGAAAACAAGGAGTATAAGGCTTGTAGCCGCTGGATTTTCTTGAATTTACAAAGAAATAGGAATTCCCGGATCATTAATAATGTGCAAAAAGCTATGTTTGTCCTTGTTAGGGGGACTAATGTATACAATGAATGTAATCTCTCGAATTTCCTTCAAAAGGAAGGGCCAATGGATTCAAAAATTTCTCCAAAAATGAGCGGTGAATGATGTTATTTGACTTTCAGGGCCAAAAAGTCCTACTTAAGACCGACTTTGAAGGCACCCCGGGCCTCCTGGCGCAAGCAGGGAGTATTTTCTGGATTCGCACACTCTCCGTGAGTATCTTGAGTACTTGTGGGTCGAAAACAGACTCCGAATGACAAAGTTATGACCGTTTTAATGAACACCGGTCCATTATATGGCAGTCCTTGAAAGACTTTCATTTTCCCGTGACCCTTTTCGCCGAACCGCCACAAAATTTTGTGTCCTCGAAGCTGGAGATATTGTTTCCACGTATATATTGACCGTTGTTAGGAATGACCTTTGGTTCTTATCTGTGACACACGTAAGTTACAACATGCCACATGGCGAAAACAAGGAGTATAAGGCTGTAGCCGCTGGATTTTCTTGAATTGACAAAGAAATAGGAATTCCTGGATCATAAATCATGTGCACAAAGCTACATTTGTCCTTGCTATGGGGACTAATGTCTACAATGAACATAATCTCTCAAATTTCCTTCAAAAGGAAGGGCCAATGGATTCAGAAACTTGTCCGAAAAGGAGCGGCGAATGATGTTATTTGACTTTTAGGGCCAAAAAGTCCTCCTTAAGGCCGAATTTCAATGCACCCCGGGCCTCCTGGCGGTAGCAGGGGGTATTTTCTAGATTTGCACACTCGCCGCGAGCATTTTGAGTACTTGTGGGTCCAAAACAGACTCTAAATGACAAAGTTATGACCATTTAAGTGAACACTGGTCCATTATATGTCAGTCCTTTAAAGAATTTCACTTTCCCGTGACGCTTTTGGCCGAACCGCCCTGAAATTGTGTGTCCTCGATGCTAGAGATATTGTATCCATGTATATATTGACCGTTGCTAGGATTGCCCTTTGGTTCTTGCCTGTCACACACGTAAGTTACAGCATGCCACACTGCCAAAACAAGGAGTATAAGGCTTGTAGCCGCTGGGTTTTCTTGAATTTACGAGGAAATAGGAATTTTTGGATCATAAATAATTTGCACAAAGCTACATTTGTCCTTGCCAGGGGGACTAATGTCTACAATCAACGTAATCTCTCAAATTTCCTTCAAAAGGAAGGGCCAATGGGTTCAGAAACTTGTCCAAAAAGGAGCGACGAATGATGTTATTTGACTTCCAGGGCTAAAAAGTCCTCCTTAAGGCCGAATTTGAGGGCACCCAGGGCCTCCTGGTGCAATCGGGGAGTATTTTCAGGATTCGCATGCTCGCTGCGAGCATTTTGAGTACATGTGTTGTCGACAACGGACTCCGAATGACAAAGTTATGACCGTTTTAGTGAACAGCGGTCCATTATATGGTAGTCCTTGAAAGAATTTCACTTTCCCATGACGCTTTTCGCCGAACCGCCCCGAAATTTTGTGTCCTCAATTCTGAAAATATAGTTTCCACGTATATATTGACCTTTGCTTGAATTTCCCTTTGGTTCTTGGCTGTCACACATGTAACTTACAGCATGCCACGCAGCGAAAACAAGGAGTATAAGGTTTGTAGCCATTGGATTTTCTTGAATTTACGAAGAAATAGGAATTCCCGGATCATAAATCATGTGCACAAAGCTACGTTTGTCCTTGCTAGGGGGACTAATGTCTACAATCAGCGTAATCTTTTAAATTTCCTTCAAAAGGAAGGGCCAATGGTTTTAGAAAACGAGCGGCGAATGATGTTATTTGACTTTCAGGGCCAAAAAGTCCTCCTTATGGCCGAATTTGAAGGCACCCTGGGACTCCTGGCGCAAGCAGGCAGTATTTTCTGGATTTGCGTGCTCGCTGCGAGCGTTTTGTAGCTGCTGGATTTTCTTGAATTTATGAAGAAATAGGAATTCCCAGATCATAAATCATGTGCACAAAGCTACCATTGTCCTTGCTAGGGGGACTAATGTCTAAAATCAACGTAATCGCTCGAATTTCCTTCAAAAGGAAGGGCCAATGGGTTCGAAATTTGTCCGAAAAGGAGCTGCGAATCATGTTATTTGACTTTCAAGGCCCAAAAGTCCTCATTAAGGCCGAATTTGAAGGCACCCCGGGCCTCCTGGCTCAAGCGGGGAGTATTTTCTGGATCCGCACCCTTGCCGCCAGTATTTTGAGTACTTGTGGGTCTAGAACGCACTCCGAATGACAAAGTTATGACCGTTTTACTGAACACCGGTCCATTATATGGCAGTCCTTGAAAGAATTTCACTTCCCCGTGACGCCTTTCGCCGAACCGCCCCGAAATTTTGTGTCCTCGATGCTGGAGATATTTTTTCCACATATATATTGACTGTTGCCAGGAATGCCCTTTGGTTCTTGGGTGTCACACACGTAAGTTACAGCATGCCACACGGCGAAAACAAGAAGTATAAGGCTTGTAGCCGTTGGATTTTCTTGAATTTACGAAGAAATAGGAATTCCCAAATCATAAATCATGTGCACAAAGCTACATTTTTCCTTGCCAGGGGGACTAATGTCTACAATCAACATAATCACTCGAATTTCCTTCAAAACGAAGGGCCAATGGGTTCAAAAACTTGTCCGAAAAGGAGCGGCGAATGATGTTATTTGACTTTCAGGGCCAAAAATTCCTCCTTAAGGTCGAATTTGAAGGCACCCCAGGCCTCCTGGTGCAAGAGGGGAGTATTTTATGGATTCGCATGATCGCCACGAGCATTTTGAGTACTTGTTGGTCCAAAACGTACTCCGAATGAAAAACGTTATGGCCATTTTAGTGAACATCGGCCAATTATACGACAGTCCTTAAAAGAATTTCACTTTCCCGTGACGCTTTTCATCGAATCGCCCCGACATTTTGTGTCCTCGATGCTGCCAGTATTGTTTCCACGTATAGATTGACCATTGCCAGGAATGCCCTTTGGTTCTTGGCTGTCACACACGTAAGTTACAGCATGCCACATGTTAAAAACAAGGAGTATAAGGCTTGTAGCCACTGGATTTTCTTGAATTTATAAAGAAATAGGAATTCTCAGATCATAAATCATGTGCACAAAGCTACGTTTGTCCTTGCCATGGGGACTAATGTATACAATCAATGCAATCTCACGAATTACATTCAAAAGGAAGGGCCAATGGGTTCAGAAACTTGTCTGAAAAAGAAGGGTTGAATGATATTATTTGACTTTCATAGCCAAAAAGTCCCCCTTAAACTCGAATTTGAAGGCACCCCGGGCCTCCTAGCACTAGCAGGTAGTATTCTCTAGATTCGCACGCTCGGCGCGAGCATTTTGAGTAATCGTGGGTCCAAAACGGACTCCGAATGACACAGTTATGACCGTTTTAGTGAACATTGGTCATTTATATGGCAGTCCTTGAAAGAAATTCACATTCACGTGACGCTTTTCACCGAACCGCCCCAAAATTATGTGCACTCGATGCTGGAGATATTGTATCCACGTATATATTGACCGTTGCCAGGAATGCTCCTTGGTTCTTGGTTGTCACACACGTAAGTTACAGCATGCCACACGGCGAAAACAAGGAGTATAAGGCTTGTATCCGTTGGATTTTCTTTAATTTATGAATAAATAGGAATTCCCGGATCATAAATCATGTGCACAAAGCTACGTTTGTCCTTCCCATGGGGACTAATGTCTACAATGGACGTAATCTCTCGAATTTCCTTCAAAAGCAAGGGTCAATTTGTTCATAAACTTGTCCAAAAAGGAGCGGCGAATCATTTCATTTGACTTTCAGGGCAAAAAAGTCACCCTTAAGGCCGAATTTGAACGCACGCTGGGACTCCTGGCACAAGCGGGCAGTATTTTCTGGTTTCGCACGCTCGCCACGTGCATTTTGAGTACTTGTGGGTCCAAAACAGACTCTGAATGACAAAGTTATGACCATTTTAGTGAACAACGGTCCATTATATGGCAGTCCATGAAAGAATTTCACTTTCCCGTGAAGCTTTTCGCTGAACCGCCCTGAAATTTTGTGTCCTCGATGTTGGAGATATTGTTTCCACGTATATATTGATCGTTGCCAGGAATGCCCTTTGGTTCTTGGCTGTCACACATGTAGGTTACAGCATGCCACATGACGAAAACAGGGAGTATAAGGCTTGTAGCCGCTGAATTTTCTTGAATTTACGAAGAAATAGGAATTCCCAAATCATTAATCATGTGCACAAAGCTAAATTTGTCCTTTCTAGGGGGACTAATGTCTACAATGAACGTAATTTCCCAAATTTCCTTCAGAAGGAAGGGCCAAGGGGTTCAGAAACTTCTCCGAAAAGGAGCGGCGAATGATGTTATTTGACTTTCAGGGACAAAAGTTCTCCTTACGGCCGAATTTGAAGGCACCCCGGTCCTCCAGGCGCAAGCAAGGAGTATTTTCTAGATTCACACACTCGCCACGAGCATTTTGAATAATTGTGGGTCCGAAACGGACTTCGAATGACAAAGTTATGACCGTTTTAGTGAACACCAGTCCATTATATGGTAGTCCTTGAAAGAATTTCACTTTCCTGAGACACTTTTCGCCGAACCGCCTCGAAATTTTGTGTCCTCGATGCTACAGATATTGTTTCCACATATAAATTGACCGTTGCCATGAATGCCCTTTGGTTCTTGGCTGTCACACATGTAAGTTACAGCATGCCACACGGCGAAAGCAAGGAGTATAAGGCTTGTAGCCGTTGGATTTTCTTGAATTTAAGAAGAAATAGCAATTCCCAGATTATAAATCATGTGCACAAAGCTACATTTGTCCTTTCCCAGGGGACTAATGTCTACAATCAACTTAATCTCTCGAATTTCCTTCCAAAGGAAAGGCTAATGGGTTCAGATTCTGTTTCGAAAAGGAGCGGCGAATGATGTTATTTGACTTTCAGGGCCAAAAGTTCCTCCTTAAGGCCGAATTTGAAGGCACCCCGGGCCTCCTAGTGCTAGCAGGGACTATTTTCTTAGATTCGCACGCTCGCCACGTGCATTTTGAGTAGTTGTGGGTCCAAAGCAGACTCAGAATGACAAAGTTATGACCGTTTTAGTGAACAACGGTCCATTATATGGCAGTCCATGAAATAATTTCACTTTCTCGTGACGCTTTTCGCTGAACTGCCCCGAAATTTTGTGTCCTTGATGCTAGAGATATTGTTTCCACGTATATATTGATCGTTGCCAGGAAGGCCCTTTGGTTCTTGGCTGTCACACATGTAAGTTACAGCATGTCACACGACGAAAACAAGGAGTATAAGGCTTGTAGCCGTTGGATTTTCTTGAATTTACGAAGAAATAGGAATTCCTGGATCATAAATCATGTGCACAAAGCTACATTTCTCCTTGCCAGGGTACTAATGTCTACAATGAATGTAATCTTCCAAATTTCCTTCAAAAGGAAGGGCCAAGGGGTTCAGAAACTTCTCCGAAAAGGAGCGGCGAATGATGTTATTTGACTTTCAGGGACAAAAGACCTCCTTAAGGCCGAATTTGAAGGCACCCCGATACTCCAAGCACAAGCAGGGAGTATTTTCTAGATTCACACACTCACCGCGAGCATTTTGAGTAATTGTGGGTCCGAAATGGACTCCGAATGACAAAGTTATGACCGTTTTAGTGAACACCAGTCCATTATATGGTAGTCCTTGAAAGAATTTCACTTTCCCGTGACGCTTTTCGCCGAACCGCCTCAAAATTTTGTGTCCTCGATGCTGCAGATATTTTTTCCAAGTATAAATTGACCGTTGCCATGAATGCCCTTTGGTTCTTGGCTGTCACACACATAAGTTACAGCATGCCACATGGCGAAAGCAAGGAGTATAAGGCTTGTAGCCGCTGGATTTTCTTGAATTTAAGAAGAAATAGGAATTCCCAAATTATAAATCAAGTCCACAAAGCTACATTTGTCCTAGCCCAGGGGACTAATGTCTACAATCAACGTAATCGCTCGAATTTCCTTCAAAAGGAAAGGCCAATGGGTTCAGATTCTGTTTTGAAAAGGTGCTGCGAATGATACTATTTGACTTTCAGGGCCAAAATGTCCTCCTTAAGGCCGAATTTAAAGGCACCCCGGGCCTCCTGGTGCTAGCAGGGACTATTTTCTAGATTCGCACGCTCGTGGTGAGCATTTTGAGTACTTGTGGGTCCAAAGCGGACTCCGAATGACCAAGTTATGATCGTCTTAGTGAATACTGGTCCATTATATGGCAGTCCTTGAAAGAATTTCACTTTCCCTTGACGCTTTTCGCCAAACCGCCCCGAAATTGTGTGTCCTCGATGCTGGAGATATTGTATCCATGTATATATTGACCGTTTCCAGGAATGCCCTTTGGTTCTTGGCTGTCACACACGTAAGTTACAACATGCCACATGGCGAAAACAAGGAGTATAAGGCTGTAGCCGCTGGATTTTCTTGAATTGACAAAGAAATAGGAATTCCTGGATCATAAATCATGTGCACAAAGCTACATTTGTCCTTGCTATGGGGACTAATGTCTACAATGAACATAATCTCTCAAATTTCCTTCAAAAGGAAGGGCCAATGGATTCAGAAACTTGTCCGAAAAGGAGTGGCGAATGATGTTACTTGACTTTCAGGGCCCAAAAGTCCTACTTAAGGCCGAATTTCAAGGCACCCAGGTCCTCCTGGGGCAAGCACGGAAATTTGATGGATTCGCACACTCGGCGTGAGCATTTTGAGTACTTGTTGGTCCAAAACGGACTCCGAATGACAAAGTTATGACCGTTTTAGTGAACACCGGTCCATTATATGGCAGTCCATGAAAGAATTTCACTTTCCCGTGACGCTTTTCGCCGAACCGCCCCGAAATTTTGTGCCCTTGATGCTGGAGATATTGTTTCCACGTATATATTGACCGTTTCCAGGAATGCCCTTTGGTTCTTATCTGTCACACACATAAGTTACAGCATGCCACATGGCGAAAACAAGGAGTATAAGGCTTGTAGCCACTGGATTTTCTTGAATTTACAAAGAAATAGGAATTCCCAGATAATAAATCAGGTGCACAAAGCTACATTTTTCCTTGCCAGGGGGACTAATGTCTACAACCAATGTAATCTCTTGAATTTCCTTTAAAAGGAAGGGCCTATGGGTTTAGAAACTTGTCCAAAAAGGAGTGGCGAATGATGTTATTTGACTTCCAGGGCTAAAAGTCCTCCATAAGGCCGAATTTGAAGGCACCCCGGGCCTCCTGGTGCAAGCAGGGAGTATTTTCTAAATTCACATGCTCGCCGCGAGCATTTTGAGTACTTGTTGGTCCAAAACGGACTTCGAATGAAAAAAGTTATGACCGTTTTAGTGAACACCGGTCCATTATACGACAGTCCTTGAAAGAATTTCACTTTCCCGTGACGCTTTTCGCCGAATCACCCCGACATTTTGTGTCCTCGATGCTGCCGATATCGTTTCCACGCATAGATTGACCATTGCCAGGAATGCCCTTTGGTTCTTATCTGTCACACACATAAGTTACAACATGCCACATGATGAAAACAGGGAGTTTAAGGCTTGTAGCCGCTGGATTTTCTTGAATTTACGAAGAAATAGGAATTCCCGGATCATAAATCATGTGCACAAAGATACATTTGTCCTTGCTAGGGGGACTAATGTCTTCAATGAACATAATTTCCCAAATTTCCTTCAGATGGAAGGGCCAAGGGGTTCAGAAACTTCTCCGAAAAGGATCGGCGAATGATGTAATTTGACTTTCAAGGACAAAAGTTCTCCTTACGGCCGAATTTGAAGGCACCCTGGTCCTCCAGGCGCAAGCAGGGAGTATTTTCTAGATTCGCACACTCGGCGCGAGCATTTTGAGTAATTGTGGGTCCAAAACGGACTCCGAATGACAAAGTTATGACCGTTTTAGTGAACATCAGTCCATTATATGGTAGTCCTTGAAAGAATTTCACTTTCCCGTGGAGCTTTTCGCCGAACCACCTCGAAATTTTGTGTCCTCGATGCTGCAGATATTGTTTCCACATATAAATTGACCGTTGCCATGAATGCCCTTTGGTTATTGGCTGTCACACACGTAAGTTACAGCATGCCACACGGCGAAAGCAAGGAGTATAAGGCTTGTAGCCGTTGGATTTTCTTGAATTTAAGAAGAAATAGGAATTCCCAGATTATAAATCATGTGCACAAAGCTACATTTGTCCTTTCCCAGGGGACTAATGTCTACAATCAACGTAATCTCTCAAATTTCCTTCAAAAGGAAAGGCTAATGGGTTCAGATTCTGTTTCGAAAAGGAGCGGCGAATGATGTTATTTGACTTTCAGGGCCAAAAGTTCCTCCTTAAGGCCGAATTTGAAGGCACCCTGGGCCTCCTAGTGCTAGCAGGGACTATTTTCTTAGATTCGCACGCTCGCCACGTGCATCTTGAGTACTTGTGGGGCCAAAACAGACTCCGAATGACAAAGTTATGACCGTTTAAGGAACAATGGTCCATTATATGGCAGTCCATGAAATAATTTCACTTTCTCGTGACGCTTTTCGCTGAACTGCCCCGAAATTTTGTGTCCTCGATGCTGGAGATATTGTTTCCACGTATATATTGATCGTTTCCAGGAATACCCTTTGGTTCTTGGCTGTCACACATGTAAGTTACAACATGTCACACGACGAAAACAAGGAGTATAAGGCTTTTAGCCGTTGGATTTTCTTGAATTTACGAAGAAATAGGAATTCCCGGATCATAAATCATGTGCACAAAGCTACATTTATCCTTGCCAGGGGACTAATGTCTACAATGAACGTAATCTTCCAAATTATCTTCAAAAGGAAGGGCCAAGGTGTTCAGAAACTTCTCCGAAAAGGAGCGACGAATGATGTTATTTGACTTTCAGGGACAAAAGACCTCCTTAAGGCCGAATTTGAAGGCACCCCGATACTCCAAGTGCGCAGGGAGTATTTTCTAGATTCGCACACTCACCGCGAGCATTTTGAGTAATTGTGGGTCCGAAATGGACTCCGAATGACAAAGTTATGACCGTTTTAGTGAACACCAGTCCATTATATGTTAGTCCTTGAAAGAATTTCACTTTCCCGTGACGCTTTTCGCCGAACCGCCTCAAAATTTTGTGTCCTCGATGCTGCAGATATTTTTTCCAAGTATAAATTGACCGTTGCCATGAATGCCCTTTGGTTCTTGGCTGTCACACACATAAGTTACAGCATGCCACATGGCGGAAGCAAGGAGTATAAGGCTTGTAGCCGCTGGATTTTCTTGAATTTAAGAAGAAATAGGAATTCCCAAATTATAAATCAAGTCCACAAAGCTACATTTGTCCTAGCCCAGGGGACTAATGTCTACAATCAACGTAATCTCTCGAATTTCCTTCAAAAGGAAAGGCCAATGGGTTCAGATTCTATTTTGAAAAGGTGCTGCGAATGATACTATTTGACTTTCAGGGCCAAAATGTCCTCCTTAAGGCCGAATTTAAAGGCACCCCGGCCTCCTGGTGCTAGCAAGGACTATTTTCTAGATTCGCATGCTCGTGGTGAGCATTTTGAGTACTTGTGGGTCCAAAGCGGACTCCGAATGACCAAGTTATGATCGTCTTAGTGAATACTGGTCCATTATATGGCAGTCCTTGAAAGAATTTCACTTTCCCTTGACGCTTTTCGCCGAACCGCCCCGAAATTGTGTGTCCTCGATGCTGGAGATATTGTATCCATGTATATATTGACCGTTTCCAGGAATGCCCTTTGGTTCTTGGCTGTCACACACGTAAGTTACAACATGCCACATGGCGAAAACAAGGAGTATAAGGCTGTAGCCGCTGGATTTTCTTGAATTGACAAAGAAATAGGAATTCCTGGATCATAAATCATGTGCACAAAGCTACATTTGTCCTTGCTATGGGGACTAATGTCTACAATGAACATAATCTCTCAAATTTCCTTCAAAAGGAAGGGCCAATGGATTCAGAAACTTGTCCGAAAAGGAGTGGCGAATGATGTTACTTGACTTTCAGGGCCCAAAAGTCCTACTTAAGGCCGAATTTCAAGGCACCCAGGTCCTCCTGGGGCAAGCACGGAAATTTGATGGATTCGCACACAACATTTTGAGTACTTGTTGGTCCAAAACGGACTCCGAATGACAAAGTTATGACCGTTTTAGTGAACACCGGTCCATTATATGGCAGTCCATGAAAGAATTTCACTTTCCCGTGACGCTTTTCGCCGAACCGCCCCGAAATTTTGTGCCCTTGATGCTGGAGATATTGTTTCCACGTATATATTGACCGTTTCCAGGAATGCCATTTGGTTCTTATCTGTCACACACATAAGTTACAGCATGCCACATGGCGAAAACAAGGAGTATAAGGCTTGTAGCCACTGGATTTTCTTGAATTTACAAAGAAATAGGAATTCCCAGATAATAAATCAGGTGCACAAAGCTACATTTTTCCTTGCCAAGGGGACTAATGTCTACAACCAATGTAATCTCTTGAATTTCCTTTAAAAGGAAGGGCCTATGGGTTTAGAAACTTGTCCAAAAAGGAGTGGCGAATGATGTTATTTGACTTCCAGGGCTAAAAGTCCTCCATAAGGCCGAATTTGAAGGCACCCCGGGCCTCCTGGTGCAAGCGGGGAGTATTTTCTAAATTCACATGCTCGCCGCGAGCATTTTGAGTACTTGTTGGTCCAAAACGGACTTCGAATGAAAAAAGTTATGACCGTTTTAGTGAACACCGGTCCATTATACGACAGTCCTTGAAAGAATTTCACTTTCCCGTGACGCTTTTCGCCGAATCACCCCGACATTTTGTGTCCTCGATGCTGCCGATATCGTTTCCACGCATAGATTGACCATTGCCAGGAATGCCCTTTGGTTCTTATCTGTCACACACATAAGTTACAACATGCCACACGATGAAAACAGGGAGTTTAAGGCTTGTAGCCGCTGGATTTTCTTGAATTTACGAAGAAATAGGAATTCCCGGATCATAAATCATGTGCACAAAGCTACATTTGTCCTTGCTAGGGGGACTAATGTCTTCAATGAACATAATTTCCCAAATTTCCTTCAGATGGAAGGGCCAAGGGGTTCAGAAACTTCTCCGAAAAGGATCGGCGAATGATGTAATTTGACTTTCAAGGACAAAAGTTCTCCTTACGGCCGAATTTGAAGGCACCCTGGTCCTCCAGGCGCAAGCAGGGAGTATTTTCTAGATTCGCACACTCGGCGCGAGCATTTTGAGTAATTGTGGGTCCAAAACGGACTCCGAATGACAAAGTTATGACCGTTTTAGTGAACACCAGTCCATTATATGGTAGTCCTTGAAAGAATTTCACTTTCCCGTGGAGCTTTTCGCCGAACCACCTCGAAATTTTGTGTCCTCGATGCTGCAGATATTGTTTCCACATATAAATTGACCGTTGCCATGAATGCCCTTTGGTTATTGGCTGTCACACACGTAAGTTACAGCATGCCACACGGCGAAAGCAAGGAGTATAAGGCTTGTAGCCGTTGGATTTTCTTGAATTTAAGAAGAAATAGGAATTCCCAGATTATAAATCATGTGCACAAAGCTACATTTGTCCTTTCCCAGGGGACTAATGTCTACAATCAACGTAATCTCTCAAATTTCCTTCAAAAGGAAAGGCTAATGGGTTCAGATTCTGTTTCGAAAAGGAGCGGCGAATGATGTTATTTGACTTTCAGGGCCAAAAGTTCCTCCTTAAGGCCGAATTTGAAGGCACCCTGGGCCTCCTAGTGCTAGCAGGGACTATTTTCTTAGATTCGCACGCTCGCCACGTGCATCTTGAGTACTTGTGGGGCCAAAACAGACTCCGAATGACAAAGTTATGACCGTTTTAGTGAACAATGGTCCATTATATGGCAGTCCATGAAATAATTTCACTTTCTCGTGACGCTTTTCGCTGAACTGCCCCGAAATTTTGTGTCCTCGATGCTGGAGATATTGTTTCCACGTATATATTGATCGTTTCCAGGAATACCCTTTGGTTCTTGGCTGTCACACATGTAAGTTACAACATGTCACACGACGAAAACAAGGAGTATAAGGCTTTTAGCCGTTGGATTTTCTTGAATTTACGAAGAAATAGGAATTCCCGGATCATAAATCATGTGCACAAAGCTACATTTATCCTTGCCAGGGGACTAATGTCTACAATGAACGTAATCTTCCAAATTATCTTCAAAAGGAAGGGCCAAGGTGTTCAGAAACTTCTCCGAAAAGGAGCGACGAATGATGTTATTTGACTTTCAGGGACAAAAGACCTCCTTAAGGCCGAATTTGAAGGCACCCCGATACTCCAAGCGCGCAGGGAGTATTTTCTAGATTCGCACACTCACCGCGAGCATTTTGAGTAATTGTGGGTCCGAAATGGACTCCGAATGACAAAGTTATGACCGTTTTAGTGAACACCAGTCCATTATATGGTAGTCCTTGAAAGAATTTCACTTTCCCGTGACGCTTTTCGCCGAACCGCCTCAAAATTTTGTGTCCTCGATGCTGCAGATATTTTTTCCAAGTATAAATTGACCGTTTCCATGAATGCCCTTTGGTTCTTGGCTGTCACACACATAAGTTACAGCATGCCACATGGCGAAAGCAAGGAGTATAAGGCTTGTAGCCGCTGGATTTTCTTGAATTTAAGAAGAAATAGGAATTCCCAAATTATAAATCAAGTCCACAAAGCTACATTTGTCCTAGCCCAGGGGACTAATGTCTACAATCAACGTAATCTCTCGAATTTCCTTCAAAAGGAAAGGCCAATGGGTTCAGATTCTGTTTTGAAAAGGTGCTGCGAATGATACTATTTGACTTTCAGGGCCAAAATGTCCTCCTTAAGGCCGAATTTAAAGGCACCCCGGGCCTCCTGGTGCTAGCAGGGACTATTTTCTAGATTCGCACGCTCGTGGTGAGCATTTTGAGTACTTGTGGGTCCAAAGAGGACTCCGAATGACCAAGTTATGATCATCTTAGTGAATACTGGTCCATTATATGGCAGTCCTTGAAAGAATTTCACTTTCCCTTGACGCTTTTCGCCGAACCGCCCGAAATTGTGTGTCCTCGATGCTGGAGATATTGTATCCATGTATATATTGACCGTTTCCAGGAATGCCCTTTGGTTCTTGGCTGTCACACACGTAAGTTACAACATGCCACATGGCGAAAACAAGGAGTATAAGGCTGTAGCTGCTGGATTTTCTTGAATTGACAAAGAAATAGGAATTCCTGGATCATAAATCATGTGCACAAAGCTACATTTGTCCTTGCTATGGGGACTAATGTCTACAATGAACATAATCTCTCAAATTTCCTTCAAAAGGAAGGGCCAATGGATTCAGAAACTTGTCCGAAAAGGAGTGGCGAATGATGTTACTTGACTTTCAGGGCCCAAAAGTCCTACTTAAGGCCGAATTTCAAGGCACCCAGGTCCTCCTGGGGCAAGCACGGAAATTTGATGGATTCGCACACTCGGCGTGAGCATTTTGAGTACTTGTTGGTCCAAAACGGACTCCGAATGACAAAGTTATGACCGTTTTAGTGAACACCGGTCCATTATATGGCAGTCCATGAAAGAATTTCACTTTCCCGTGACGCTTTTCGCCGAACCGCCCCGAAATTTTGTGCCCTCGATGCTGGAGATATTGTTTCCACGTATATATTGACCGTTTCCAGGAATGCCCTTTGGTTCTTATCTGTCACACACATAAGTTACAGCATGCCACATGGCGAAAACAAGGAGTATAAGGCTTGTAGCCACTGGATTTTCTTGAATTTACAAAGAAATAGGAATTCCCAGATAATAAATCAGGTGCACAAAGCTACATTTGTCCTTGCCAGGGGGACTAATGTCTACGACCAATGTAATCTCTTGAATTTCCTTTAAAAGGAAGGGCCTATGGGTTTAGAAACTTGTCCAAAAAGGAGTGGCGAATGATGTTATTTGACTTCCAGGGCTAAAAGTCCTCCATAAGGCCGAATTTGAAGGCACCCCGGGCCTCCTGGTGCAAGCGGGGAGTATTTTCTAAATTCACATGCTCGCCGCGAGCATTTTGAGTACTTGTTGGTCCAAAACGGACTTCGAATGAAAAAATTTATGACCGTTTTAGTGAACACCGGTCCATTATACGACAGTCCTTGAAAGAATTTCACTTTCCCGTGACGCTTTTCGCCGAATCACCCCGACATTTTGTGTCCTCGATGCTGTCGATATCGTTTCCATGCATAGATTGACCATTGCCAGGAATGCCCTTTGGTTCTTATCTGCCACACACATAAGTTACAACATGCCACACGATGAAAACAGGGAGTTTAAGGCTTGTAGCCGCTGGATTTTCTTGAATTTACGAAGAAATAGGAATTCCCGGATCATAAATCATGTGCACAAAGCTACATTTGTCCTTGCTAGGGGGACTAATGTCTTCAATGAACATAATTTCCCAAATTTCCTTCAGATGGAAGGGCCAAGGGGTTCAGAAACTTCTCCGAAAAGGATCGGCGAATGATGTAATTTGACTTTCAAGGACAAAAGTTCTCCTTACGGCCGAATTTGAAGGCACCCTGGTCCTCCAGGCGCAAGCAGGGAGTATTTTCTAGATTCGCACACTCGGCGCGAGCATTTTGAGTAATTGTGGGTCCAAAACGGACTCCGAATGACAAAGTTATGACCGTTTTAGTGAACATCAGTCCATTATATGGTAGTCCTTGAAAGAATTTCACTTTCCCGTGGAGCTTTTCGCCGAACCACCTCGAAATTTTGTGTCCTCGATGCTGCAGATATTGTTTCCACATATAAATTGACCGTTGCCATGAATGCCCTTTGGTTATTGGCTGTCACACACGTAAGTTACAGCATGCCACACGGCGAAAGCAAGGAGTATAAGGCTTGTAGCCGTTGGATTTTCTTGAATTTAAGAAGAAATAGGAATTCCCAGATTATAAATCATGTGCACAAAGCTACATTTGTCCTTTCCCAGGGGACTAATGTCTACAATCAACGTAATCTCTCAAATTTCCTTCAAAAGGAAAGGCTAATGGGTTCAGATTCTGTTTCGAAAAGGAGCGGCGAATGATGTTATTTGACTTTCAGGGCCAAAAGTTCCTCCTTAAGGCCGAATTTGAAGGCACCCTGGGCCTCCTAGTGCTAGCAGGGACTATTTTCTTAGATTCGCACGCTCGCCACGTGCATCTTGAGTACTTGTGGGGCCAAAACAGACTCCGAATGACAAAGTTATGACTGTTTTAGTGAACAATGGTCCATTATATGGCAGTCCATGAAATAATTTCACTTTCTCGTGACGCTTTTCGCTGAACTGCCCCGAAATTTTGTGTCCTCGATGCTGGAGATATTGTTTCCACGTATATATTGATCGTTTCCAGGAATACCCTTTGGTTCTTGGCTGTCACACATGTAAGTTACAACATGTCACACGACGAAAACAAGGAGTATAAGGCTTTTAGCCGTTGGATTTTCTTGAATTTACGAAGAAATAGGAATTCCCGGATCATAAATCATGTGCACAAAGCTACATTTATCCTTGCCAGGGGACTAATGTCTACAATGAACGTAATCTTCCAAATTATCTTCAAAAGGAAGGGCCAAGGTGTTCAGAAACTTCTCCGAAAAGGAGCGACGAATGATGTTATTTGACTTTCAGGGACAAAAGACCTCCTTAAGGCCGAATTTGAAGGCACCCCGATACTCCAAGCGCGCAGGGAGTATTTTCTAGATTCGCACACTCACCGCGAGCATTTTGAGTAATTGTGGGTCCGAAATGGACTCCGAATGACAAAGTTATGACCGTTTTAGTGAACACCAGTCCATTATATGGTAGTCCTTGAAAGAATTTCACTTTCCCGTGACGCTTTTCGCCGAACCGCCTCAAAATTTTGTGTCCTCGATGCTGCAGATATTTTTTCCAAGTATAAATTGACCGTTTCCATGAATGCCCTTTGGTTCTTGGCTGTCACACACATAAGTTACAGCATGCCACATGGCGAAAGCAAGGAGTATAAGGCTTGTAGCCGCTGGATTTTCTTGAATTTAAGAAGAAATAGGAATTCCCAAATTATAAATCAAGTCCACAAAGCTACATTTGTCCTAGCCCAGGGGACTAATGTCTACAATCAACGTAATCTCTCGAATTTCCTTCAAAAGGAAAGGCCAATGGGTTCAGATTCTGTTTTGAAAAGGTGCTGCGAATGATACTATTTGACTTTTGGGGCCAAAAGGTCCTCATTAAGGCCGAATTTGAAGGCACCCCAGGCCTCCTAGTGCTAGCAGGGACTATTTCCTAGATTCACACGCTCGTGGTGAGCATTTTGAGTACTTGTGGGTCCAAAGCGGACTCCGAATGACAAAGTTATGATCGTTTTAGTGAATACTGGTCCATTATATGGCAGTCCTTGAAAGAATTTCACTTTCCCTTGACGCTTTTCGCCGAACCGCCCCGAAATTGTGTGTCCTCGATGCTGGAGATATTTTATCCATGTATATATTGACCGTTTCCAGGAATGCCCTTTGGTTCTTGGCTGTCACACACGTAAGTTACAACATGCCACATGGCGAAAACAAGGAGTATAAGGCTGTAGCCGCTGGATTTTCTGGAATTTACAAAGAAATAGGAATTCCTGGATCATAAATCATGTGCACAAAGCTACATTTGTCCTTGCTATGGGGACTAATGTCTACAATGAACATAATCTCTCAAATTTCCTTCAAAAGGAAGGGCCAATGGGTTCAGAAACTTGTTCGAAAAGGAGTGGCGAATGATGTTACTTGACTTTCAGGTCCCAAAAGTCCAACTTAAGGCCGAATTTCAAGGCACCCCGGTCCTCCTGGGGCAAGCATGGAGTATTTTCTGGATTCGCACACTCGCCATGAGCATTTTGAGTACTTGTGGGTCCAAAACGGACTCCGAATGACAAAGTTATGACCGTTTTAGTGAACACCGGTCCATTATATGGCAGTCCTTGAAAGAATTTCACTTTCCCATGACGCTTTTCGCCGAACCGCCCCGAAATTTTGTGCCCATGATGCTAGAGATATTGTTTCCACGTATATATTGACCGTTTCCAGGAATGCCCTTTGGTTCTTATCTGTCACACACGTAAGTTACAGCATGCCACATGGCGAAAACAAGGAGTATAAGGCTTGTAGCCGCTGGATTTTCTTGAATTGACAAAGAAATAGGAATTCCTGGATCATAAATCATGTGCACAAAGCTACATTTGTCCTTGCTATGGGGACTAATGTCTACAACCAATGTAATCTCTCGAATTTCCTTTAAAAGGAAGGGCCTATGGGTTTAGAAACTTGTCCAAAAAGGAGTGGCGGATGATGTTATTTGACTTCCAGGGCTAAAAGTCCTCCTTAAGGCCGAATTTGAAGGCACCCCGGGCCTCCTGGCGCAAGCGGGGACTATTTTCTAGATTCACATGCTCTCCGCGAGCATTTTGAGTACTTGTTGGTCCAAAACGGACTCCGGATTAAAAAAAGTTATGACCGTTTTAGTGAACACCGGTCCATTATACGACAGTCCTTGAAAGAATTTCACTTTCCCGTGACGCTTTTCGCCGAATCGCCCCGACATTTTGTGTCCTCTGTGCTACCGATATTGTTTCCACACATAGATTGATCGTTGCCAGGAATGCCCTTTGGTTCTTAGCTGTCACACACGGAAGTTACAGCATGCCACATGGCGAAAACAAGGAGTATAAGGCTTGTAGCCACCGGATTTTATTGAATTTACGAAGAAATAGGAATTCCCGGATCATAAATCATGTGCACAAACCTACGTTTGTCCCTGCCAGGGGGACTAATGTATACAATTAATGCAATCTCACGAATTTCATTCAAAAGGAAGGGCCAATGGGTTCAGAAACTTGTCTGAAAAAGGAGGGGCGAATGATGTTATTTGACTTTCACGGTGAAAAAGTCCTCCTTAAACACGAATTTCAAGGCACCCCAGGCTTCCTGGCATTATCAGGGAGTATTATGTAGATTCGCACGCTCGCCGCGAGCATTTTGAGTACTTGTGCATCCAAAATAGACTCCGAATGACAAAGTTATGACCGTTTTAGTGAACACCGGTCTATTATATGGCAGTCCTTGAAAGAATTTTACTTTCCCGTGACGCTTTTCGCCGAGCCGCCCCGAAATTGTGGGTCCTCGATGCTGGAGATATTGACCGTTGCCAGGAATGCTCTTTGGTTCTTGGCTGTCACAAATGTAAGTTACAGCATGCCACACGACGAAAACAAGGAGTATAAGGCTTGTAGCCGTTGAATTTTCTAGAATTGACGAAGAAATAGGAATTCCCGAATCATAAATCATGTGCACAAAGCTACGTTTGTCCTTCCTAGGGGGACTAATGTCTACAATCAACATAATCTCTCGAATTTCCTTCAAAAAGAAGGGCCAATTGGTTCAGAAACTTGTCTGAAAAGGAGCAGCGAATCATGTTATTTGACTTTCAGGGCCAAAAAGTCCTCCTTAAGGACGAATTTGAAGGCACGCTGGAACTCCTGGCACAAGCAGGCAGTAATTTCTGGATTCGCACGCTCACCGCATGCATTTTGAGTACTTGTGGGTCCAAAACAGACTCCGAATGAGAAAGTTCTGACCGTTTTAGTGAACAGTGCTCCATTATATGGTAGTCCTGGAAAGAATTTCACTTTCCCGTGACGCTTTTCGCCGAAACGCCCTGAAATTTTGTGTCCTCGATGTTGGAGATATTGTTTCCACGTATATATTGACCGTTGCCAAGAATGCCCTTTGTTTCTTGGCTGCCACACATGTAGGTTACAACATGCCACACGGCGAAAACAAGTTGTATAAGGCTTGTAGCTGCTAGATTTTCTTGAATTTACGAAGAAATAGGAATTTCCGGATCATAAATCACGCGCACAAAGCTACATTTGTCCTTGCCAGGGGGACTAATGTCTACATTTGTCCTTGCTAGGGGGACTAATGTCTACAATCAATGCAATCTCTCGAATTTCCTTCAAAAGGAAGGGCCAATGGGTTCAGAATCTGTTCCGAAAAGGAGCGGCGAATGATGTTATTTGACTTTCAGGGTGAAAGTGTCCTCCTTAAGGCCTAATTTGAAGGTACCCCGGGATCCTAGCGCTAGTAGGGAGTATTTTCTGGATTCACACGCTCGCCGCGAGCATTTTGAGTACTTGTGGGTCCAAAGCAGACTACGAATGACAAAGTTATGATCGTTTTAGTGAATACTGGTCCATTATATGGCAGTCCTTGAAAGAATTTTACTTTCCCATGACGCTTTTTGCCGAACCGCCCCGAAATTGTGTGTCCTCAATGCGGGATATATTGTATCTGATGAGGACATGACTACCTTGGATACGACCAAAAATATTGCATACATGCATATTTGTGAGGTGATTTCAAGTCCAAACTATTCAATAATGTATTTATGTTATCTAGAACAAAAATACTTCACACACTTTTGTGTTTTGTCTATTTGCAACTATATGAGACATTTGTAAAATCCACATATGAAGATAATGGAAAAGGAGAAGTTTGGTTCTGTCCAAAAAGTTCTCTCACGTTACCTTTGGGCCAAGAGAAGATAGAGTTCAAGTCTCTCATGTTCTGGATTCAGATTCCGACTGAACAGACATACCTGATTCAAAACGTCAACAACATTTTCATACGTACTCCAAATTGGGTGATTCTTTTTTTGTTGGAAAGTAGATTTCGTGCTCTTTCCAACCCAATTGGAATTATCTTCAAATTCGTCCGGAGCATTGAGATATCGACAAAATAATCTGACGCTGCAGCAGAATCCGAGTCAAACAACAAGTCCAAAGGTGTTGCACCACATCCACTTGGGCCCATGAGCCTTGTATGACCTAGGGTTAGTTTTAGGCTGCCTTGGGACGTCCTCCCACCTCCTTCGCCGCCACCCCTTGCTCCTATATAAGTAGATCCGTCTAGTAGCTTTTTCCTTGGGATTTGTTTAGTTAAAAGTTAGCCATTGCAACTTCGTGTACTTCGTTTGTGTCCAACGACCAGATCAAGATTGCTTTCAGATCCCCACCTTTATTTATACTTCATGTATATTCGCAATATTGAGATTGCATTATCATATTCTTGCTCGTTCTTCGATTGCTTGCAGGAGTAGACCTTCATGGTCAGGCTAACCGTGCTTCCAGCATCGCCAGTAACCTCAGGAGATTGGTTTAGCGATTGCTAAGGCGCAACGTCGTGCACGTTTGTAGTCGGATTGTCAAAGACGACTCCACCAAATCGATAGTTATCATCTCATCGAAAGATCGGGACACCTTCGCCTCTATCAGTATCCATGTATATATTGACCGTTGCCAGGAATGCCCTTTGGTTCTTGGCTGTCACACACGTAAGTTACAGCATGCCACATGGTGAAAACAATGAGTATAAGGATTGTAGCCACTAAATTTTCTAGAATTTACAAAGAAATAGGAATTCCCGTGATAGAGGCGAGGGTGTCTCGATCTTTCAGTGAGATGATAACTATCGATTTGGTGGAGACGACTTTGACGATCCGACTACAAACGTGCACGACGTTGCGCCTTAGCAATCGCTAAACCAATCTCTTGAGGTTACTAATGATGCCGGAAGCACGGTCAGCCTGACCATGAAGGTCTATTGCTGCAAGAAATCGAAGAACGAGCAAGAATATGATAAAGCAATCTGAATATTGCAAATATATGAAGTATTGATAATTGCAGGGATCCGTAAGCGGTCTTGGTCTGGTCGTTGGACACAAACGAAGTACACGAAGTTGCAATGGCTATCTTTTAACTAAACAAATCCCAAAGTCTAAACAATGCCTAAGGGCTATATATATGGAGGAAGAGGGGGGAATTTCGTGGCCTTTGGAGGAGGGGTCCGAAACCAACCCTATCTCTTGTTTCCCCACACATACGGACTCTAATAACAGCCTATACTTAAGTTTGTCGAAAATACATGGGTCTGGCCCAATAATAAGGTGACGCAGCACCTAGAATAGCCTCTGGACGAAATTTATGAAGTGGCATCTTGTATATTTCGTCCAAGGCTTCATGCACCCCTTATGGTGGCTTCAAAGTCCTGAAATGATCACTTGTAGCTCTGTTCTTGATCCCCTTGCGCATGCCATCATCTCCATGCTTGGTGTTGCTCCAGTGTTCATCCCTCTTATCCATGTCAGGCCCTTCATTTGTAAGCAAAACAAATGTATCCAATTTAGGCAGCATCATATTCCCATGAACATTAGAATCATTGCCAAGAAACGGAAGTACCTGGTAATTTAATTGGCGTGCGCGAGCTCTAGTAATTGTTCCAGTATGTATAGCAGCAGGGACTATGGGTGTAACAATGGTATTGATGTCCTCATCATCCTCCCCTTCTTGAAATGAAGTCTTCCTCGACGGAAGCTCATCTTCCTCACCCAAATAAGGCTTCAAATCTGCAATTTTAAAAGTGGGACTAACCCCAAAATCTGCAGGCAACTCAAGTTTATATGCATTATCATTTATTTTCTCTAACACCTTAAAAGGACCATCAGCCCGTGGCATTAGCTTTGATTTGCGCAAATTAGGAAATCTATCCTTATGCAAATGTAACCAAACAAGATCTGCAGGTGCAAACACAACATGCTTTCTACCCTTATCTCCAGCAAGTTTATATTTAGCATTCATACGCTCAATGTTTTCTTAGGTAACTCATGCATTTTTAAAATCAATTAAGCACGTTCTTTAGCATCAAAATTAACCTTCTCCGAAGATGGAAGAGGCAACAAATCAATAGGTGCACGAGGTAGGAAACCATACCCAATTTCAAAAGGGAACATATTAGTAGTAGAATGCATTGAACGATTATAAGCAAATTCAATATGAGGCAAGCATTCTTCCCACATTTCCTTATTATTCTTCAAAACAACCCTAAGCATAGAAGACAATGTTCCATTGACTACTTCAGTTTTTCCATCAGTTTGGGGGTGACAAGTCTTTACGTAATAATAAAGCAAATTGGGTTCCTTTCGTCCGTCATGGCATTTTTCAGAAAAGCCCCTCTATTTCAGAGAATTCAACCCGCGGTCCTGTTTTAAGTTTAAACGAATCGTCAATTTCGTATTTTACACAAAAGTCCCTATCTTTTCTTGAAATCAACCCGCCGTCCGGATTTAAGTCACACCCGAACCATTATTTTACATTTTTCAAAAACCCCCTTGATGTTTTAGGTAATTCATCTGCAGATCATATTTAAGCCAAACAAATGCTTTTTAAAATCATCCATATCTTTTAAACCGTAACTCCGATTTGAACATGTTATATATGAAATTTGATTAGATAAATATGTAGAATATGAATATGAGATTATTTTTACCTGTTAAGTATTTTTAAATATTATTTTGGAATATATTTGAGTCAAACCAAATGATTTTCTAAATTATCTGTATCTTTTAAACCATAACTTCGATTTTAACATATTATATACAAAATTTTATTAGAAAAATGTATGGAATCTAAATATGATGTTAATTTTACCTATTAAATATATTTTTAAATATTTTTATGGAAGCAAAAATAGCACAAAATTCGTTTTTTTCATACCGGCCGCGATCCGGATTGCAAATAAACACCCCACTATAACCATATACGGAAAAAACATCGATAACTACACATGCATACCTCTGAAAAATGTCGCAAGGGAAAACAACAGATTTCTCATCGCGAGAGTGAGAGAAAGCGAGCGAGAGATAGAGAGAGAGAGGGAGAGAGAGGGAGAGGGAGAGAGATTCGCCTTAGGATTAACCATATTCAACACACGTTTTTTGTTGTTTTGTGTGAACACCGAGGCCATCGCCGGCGAGGGTGAGAAGGAGGATAAGCGGCAACACAAATATGATGCCTCGCAAAAATAAAAGTGAGGGACCTATTGTGGTCTTGAGTGATGGTTGTTGAGTTAAGAGCGTGTGTTATGTTTTCTCTCCCATTGCAACGCACGAGCTCTTTTGCTAGTAGTACTAAAAAGCAGTTTAGTCCCCAACTTAGCCCATAAACATCTCCAAAAGTGGCTATGAAATTTAGTATCACGATTTGAAACAATAATATTTGGCACACCATGCAAGTGAATAATTTCACGAAAGAACAAATTAGCAACATTAACAACATCATCGCTTTTATGACACGGTATAAAGTGTGCCATTTTCGAAATCTATCCACGACAACAAATATGCTATCCTTCCCCTTCTTTGTTCGAGGTAAACCTAAGACAAAGTCCATAGATATATCCTCCCAAGGAACATTAGGTACAGGCGAAGGCATATATAAACCATGAGGATTGAGTCATGACTTAGCTTTTTGACATGTAGTGCAGCGAGCAACAAAACGCTCAACATCCCGTCTCATCTTTGGCCAAAAGAAATGTGTAGCAAGTATATCCTCCGTCTTCTTGACGCCAAAGTGTCCCATTAATCCTCCTCCATGCGCCTCCTGCAACAACAAAATATGAACGGAGCTAGCTGGAATGCATAGCTTGTTAGCACGAAACACAAATCCATCATTAATGACGAACTTGTTCCACGTTATTCCTTCTTTACAATTCTGCATTACATGTTTAAAATCATCATCATGCACATATTGATCTTTGGTGGTCTCCAAAAATATATTTTGAAGTCAAGTTGTGAAAGCATAGTATCGGGACGAGACAATGCATCAGCAATAACATTTTCTTCACCCTTCTTGTGCTTAATGACATAAGAGAAAGTATCAATGAATTCAACCCATTTAGCATGTCTACGATTCAGTTTAGCTTGACTTCTAATATGTTTCAAAGATTCATGATCAGAATGTATAACAAATTCTTTGGGCCATAAATAATGTTGCCATGTTTCTAAAGTCCGAACAAGAGCATATAATTCTTTATCATAAGTAGAATAATTCAGACTAGGCCCACTCAATTTTTTGGATAAGTATGCAACAGGTTTGCCATCTTGTAATAACAGACCTCCTAATCCAATTCCAGTAGAATCACATTCAAGCTCAAAAGTCTTATCAAAATCAGGAAGTTGGAGTAAAGGAGCATCTGTCAACTTATCTTTCAATACCGTGAAGGCTTCTTCCTGTGCGGTACCCCAAACAAAAGGTACATCCTTCTTTGTAAGCTCCCTGAGAGGTGCGGCAATGGTGCTGAAATCTCTCACAAAACGCCTATAGAATCTAGCGAGGCCAAGAAAACTCCTCGCTTGTGTGATCGTTTTGGGCTGCGGCCAACTCTCAATAGCTTCAATCTTGGCTTTATCAACTTCAATTCCCTGTGGAGTAACAACATAGCCAAGAAAAGATACTCGGTCGGTGCAGAAGGTGCATTTCCCAAGGTTACCAAACAAACGTGCATGTTCCAAATGTTCCTCCAAAGATCTGCTATAAATCAGTATATCATCAAAATAGACTACCACAAATCGTCCAATGCAAGCACGTAAAACTTCGTTCATTAATCTCATGGAAGTACTAGGTGCATTAGTTAACCCAAAAGGCATGACTAACCACTCATATAATACAAACTTAGTTTTGCATGTTGTTTTCCATTCATCTCCCAATTTCATACGAATTTGATGGTATCCACTATGCAAAACAACTTTGGACAATATTGTAGAGCCACTCAATTCATCAAGCATGTCATCTAGCCTAGGAATAGGATGACATAACGAATAGTAATATTATTAATGCTTCTACAATCAACACACACACGCGCGACGTACCATCCTTTTTCGGCACTAAAATGATAGGAACAGCACAAGGACTAAGGGATTCGCGTATATAACCTTTGTCGAGCAGGTCCAGTTCTTGACGCATAATCTTCTTCCTCTCCTCTGGATTGGTACGGTATGGCGGACGGTTGGGTAATGATGCACCGGGAATTAAGTCAATTTGATGCTCAATCCCTCGAATAGGTGGTAATCCTGGTGGCACGTCTTGTGGGCAGACGTCTGCGAACTCCTGCAAAATGTTAGTGACAGCAGGGGGCAAAGAGGAAGGCACGTCCTCGAATGAAAATAATGCCTCTATGCACACAAAAGCATAGCGAACAGATTTGCTAAAATCTAGATCATCAATATCAGATTTGGTGGCAAGTAAACATGCACTTTTCAATTTAATTTCAGAAGCAACACTAGATGGTTTATTATTAGGCTTCATTTGTTGCTCAAATTATTTTGCCACAATCTGATTTTCACTCTTATATTGCTCCTGTTTTGCTTTATTAGCTCTATTAATATCATCTTTCAAAATGGAATCTGGAGTCATAGGAAGCAAAGTAATATTTTTGTCCTTATGAACAAGAGTATACTGATTGTTTCTACCATGGTGTATAGAATTTTATCAAATTGTCATGGTCTACCAAGTAATAAGGAACATGCTTGCATAGGTACCACATCACAATCAACATAATCAGCATATGTAGAGATACTAAAATGCACACGAACGGTACGTGTTACCTTAACCTTGCAGTTGTTGTTGAACCATTGGATGTAGTAATGATGTGGATGCGATCTTGTGGTGAGAGAAAGCTTCTCCACCATCACCATGCTAGCCAAGTTGTTGCAGCTCCCTTCATCTATGATGACGTGAATAGAACATTCCTTCACAACTCCCTTTGTATGGAACAAATTATGCCTCTGATTTTGCTCAGCTTGTGTAACCTGCACACTCAAAACACGTTGAGCAACTAAACATTCATACCTGTCAGCATCTTCAGCAGCCATGTATTGCGTCACATGATCAGAATCATCTACACCGTGTTCTTTATGTGTAATAAGAGCCAAAGTCTCCTCATCATAGTCACTAGCGGACTCATTCCCACCATCCTCAGTAGCAATCATCACATGCTGAGATTTGCATTCTCTCGCAAAATCTCCTCTTCCCTTACAACAACGACAAATAATATCACTTGTGTGCCTTGTTGATGCCATGGAAGAAGAAGAGCTCTGCGCAGGCCCGGCGGGTGTGCTCTTGGCAGTTAGTGGTGGTTGTGCCTGCTTTCTTGTATCACGGCTGGAGGTGGCACCTGATGGAGGTGCTGGAGTAGTGGAAGTAGAGGATGCATGTGGTGTCCATGATGAAGATCGACCTGCAGAAAAGTTAGTTCACGCCAATGCCTGTCGATCCCGCATATCACATTCAGCTTTACAAGCAAGATGGAATAAACGAGTGATATTATTATACTCCTTATACTCTAGAATGGTCTGATTCTCTCTATTTAATCCACCCATAAAGCGTGCAAGCATAGCTTCATTCTCCTCAACAATACCACATCTAATCATGCCAGTTTGGAATTCTTGATAATATTCTTCTGCGGAATTTTGTCCTTGTCTTAAACACTGCAATTTTTGAATTAATTCACGTTGATAATATGGTGGAACCCAACGAGTACGCATAGCAGTTTTCAAAGCAACCCATGTAGCTAGAATAGGATATAATCTACAATGTTCAGACCAACAAAAACATGCAAAGCTAGTGAAAGCACAAACAGCAGCAGGAACACGTCTCTCCTCAGGATATTGTAAACATGTAAATCATTCTTCAGTTTCTAACTCCCAAGTAAGATATATATTAGGAACATATGTACCCTCAAATGGTGGAATATTCAATTTCAGTTTAGGGAGATGGTCATGATCTCGTACCTGAGGGGGAGCCCTACCATTGCCATTATTGGCATGTGGACGACCTAGTGGTTGTGGTGCTGTTGGTTGCACGTAGTTCTGATTTTGATCAACCTCATCCTCGTAATCTCCCACATAATCATCCTCCTCCGCATCAGCAGCAGGAGCCAGAGAAGTATCAACAATAGCACTAACAGTTTGGCTAGGCGCAAGCGGAACACGGCTCGCTCGGCGGAGGGTTGTTTCGCGACGTGGAGGTAGTCGTTGTTGTTGTTGCTGCTATTGTTGTAGAGGTGCGTTAGGTGCAGCCGGTGGTGGTGGTGGAAGATGCGCGAGCAATTCATTAAACTTGTTATCGAGCTTTGTTCCGAACGACTTCTCCATGCCATCTATCTTCTCCATGGCCTCTTCAAATCTGTTTAGCACATCTTGCACCTGTACACTCATCATTTGCTGAAATTTATCATGCAACTCCTTATTCGTCATGTTCTCCCAGTCAGTCTCATCGGTTTGTGATCCTGCCATGGTTAGCAGCAATAGAAACACACAAGAATATGATCCTACATACTACTAACAAGAGGTGGTGGTGGGTGTCACAAATCCGTCAAGCAAATCTCAAATTCTTACCAGTTCTTACCCAGCAACAGGCGGTGATCGGCAACCGTCATAGTCAAAACTCTCAAAGCTTGGATAGAGCGATTACCAGGGAGATTCAAACGCACGACGTAGATGTATGTTCCACCACCGGCTTGACCCAATCTGCATCTCAGTTTGCACATATAAGTGAAAATCTTATTCATATCAAAGGATTGACCATGAAAAACTAGATAAAATCTAAAGTCGAAATATTATCACAAGAAGTAGAAGACATGAAAATATTGCAACTCAGTTTGCACATATAAGTGAAGCTCTTATTCATATCAAAGGATTGACAATGTTCATCATTAAACCATCCCAACATTGGTGAATAAACCTTACTTGCATCAAATTTACAGGCGACAACATGCTTAAATAAGCAAACATGAAATAAGTCATTTGACACAGAATCATCACCAAGATTAGAGGTCATATCAAAATGATTAGACATTGGTTCTTTTGCATCAACAGTTAATTCAATGGGTGCACTCGGAATTGTTGGTATTTCAGTTGTTTGATCACATGACGCATTCATGACAGTAACAAGATTCTCTAAAATAGATGGTGTGCTCAAATCAAGAGGTAACTCAACACATGATGCATTCAAGTTAACTAGGCATGCATCATTCTCATGTGAAGTTATATCATCAATACCTTTAATGTTACCTTGTCGCAAAGACGTAGCTGATGTAGGTACGGACGTTGACAATGTACCATACTCTTGAGATGATGTCGTGCTCACAATCAGAGGTGGGGCTGCTCTGGTAGGTGCAATGGTGGAGGAACCAACCGACAGTGGTGAGATGAACTGGAATAGTAGTTGTTGTAGTCACCCAATGCATCCTCCTGTATCTTTCTCTCAAAGGTACAAGAGTGAACATACATACCAGTAATGCAACGAGGAATATACTGAAATCTTGCACAGATATCATGGTTCAAACCACCAAAAAATCTATTCATTATATCATCCTCAGATTCTTCTATGTCAAAATGATGCATATAAGATTTGAACTCTTGGTAGTAAGCATGAACAGTGTTACTGCCTTGTTTTTATTGTTTCAATTTGTGATGCAATTCACGACGATAGTAAGGAGGGAAAAATTGTTGTCTCATTACAGCTTTCAAAACTTTCCAAGTTGTGGGTTGGTTATCAATGTTTTTCTTACAATGTACACTCCACCAAACAGAAGCAAAAGCAGAAAATGCTCTAGTGGTAGCTCGTACTCTCTCAAGTTTAGAAAAATCATGGTGAGTAAAAACTTGTTCTACTTCAAGCTCCCAAGCTAGATAAATAACAGGATTAAATCTACCCTCAAATGATGGTAAAGAGATAACCTGACAATATGCTTGTGTGTGTTGTCCTACCTCTCGTGATGGTGAAGATGTATCTGTCGTCCAAGAACTTCTATGATGCGGAGCATCCTATGGACATCACCATGTCAAGAGTCCATTTGGCAAGTGACACGTGCCACATCTACTTCATGCATGCAAAGGTGAATCATCTCCTTTACACGTGTCCACTTGTACCTTCCAAGGATGGTATACTACTTGACCCCTCTATCTTGTGCATACATAGGTGTGAGCGGAGCTACACATTCATCGAGGAGTCCAAGAAGAAGAGAACATCTACACCATCCAATAAGGAAGCACCAAGAAGAAGGCAGCAGCTCCCAAGTGACCCCGTGCGCACGGGCCCCTCCAACCTCGTGTCCACGGGCCTCCCAGGCTGGCGTTCCTGAAGCCCCCGTGCGCACAGGAGTGTACCGTGCCCACGGGACCTTCGTGTCCACGGGCCCCACGGACCCCATGTGTGATAGCCTGGCTTATTAGGGATGATAGACTACTCATATCAATAAGGAATTCCTTCTTTTCCGGGAGCCCATTCGGACAGAACTCCAAAGTTAAGCGTGCTCAGCTTAGAGTAGTTTCAGGATGGGTGACCGACCGGGAAGTTGCTCCCAGGTGCACATGAGTGAGGACAAAGTGTGCAGAAAAGACTAGTATTGATCTGTGGGGCCAGTCTAGATCCCGCCAGGAGTAACGACCACCGGCGGGTGTGTCCGGGGCGTTACAAGTTGGTATTAGAGCCGACCCTTGCGGTTACACGGATGTTTGCGGACAGGTGTGCGGCCATATTGTTCATGATGTTTGTGACCCCTCGTGGCACACGGCATGACACATTTACCAGACTGGATGCACAGACGTATGTGCCAAGAGGGAACGTTCCTGTGGCCTGACGAGGACGTCGGTTCCTCTAAGTGGGGGTGTATGTGATAGCCTGGCTTATTAGGGATGATAGACTACTCATATCAATAAGGAATTCCTTCTTTTTCGGGATCCTATTCGGACAGAACTCCAAAGTTAAGCGTGCTCAGCTTGGAGTAGTTTCAGGATGGGTGACCGACCGGAAGTTTCTCCCGGGTGCGCATGAGTGAGGACAAAGTGTGCAGAAAAGACTAGTATTGATCTGTGGGGCCAGTCTAGATCCCGCCATGAGTAATGACCACTGGCGGGTGTGCCCGGAGAGACATCCACTAGATCCGGCCGGAGCTCGCCCGCCGGCCCCGGATTCGACCTCCGGCGCCGTCCCCGTTTCCCCTCGACCCCGCCGTGGGTGCCTACCTCGCGCCGCCACCGCCGACATGGCTCTACTTGAGGTCGAGCAGAGCAACCGCGCAGTCGTGCCCGTTGACCCCATTGTCCGCATGGGCCACGGCCTGCTACGTCCTCCCGGGTCCCGTGCTGCTCGGCCCACCGCACGCGTTGACCACAGTCTGCCAAGGCCCAGCGCACCTCCGGCCCAGGCGCCCCCTCTCGACCAGCAGGCCAGATCTGGCCCGAGGTGAGATGCCCACCGAAGCCCACCCATGTGCAGCATGTGCAGTTGCTGGCCAGTTCCTGCAGTTTTGGCCCATGTAGTTTTTTTTCATGTCTGCGATTTTAGCTATTTATCCCGAATTGCCAGTTTTGCAGAAAAGCCCTCATACTTCATTCATTTAATAACTCTCAAACCGTGCATCCAAATTAAACAAACCTTATATGAAAAATGCTTAGATTTTTGTCTAGTTTCACAATATCCAACTTTCATGCATGTTAAAAATGTTTAAAAGGCTCTTTGTGTAATTTTTCTCATATGCCATGTTAAAATGTTTTATTTCATAACTAAATAACCGTAGCTCCAAGTTTAATAAACTTTATATGTAAATGGGGTAGAAAATGCCTAGTTTAACATGGTGGCATCATCTTGTATGTTTAACAACTCTAAAATATGGTTTAGGGTAGAACAGTACCAAATCTAATATATGCTCATGAGGATTTCTCCGGACTTGTTGCTTGTTGTTCCGGCCTCATTTAAACTTGTCTAGATAGGTAGTTTTCATTTGCTTCACCTCTTGCCATGTTAATCAACATTTAATATTGTTGGGCACATAAATGAGATCAAACTAAATAACTTGAATGTGGTGTTCCGTTAATATGCAACTGGTTGCATATTGAGCTCCACTTAATTTGTAGTGTTGTTTGTTGCACTTTGCCATGCCATGCATATTTAAACCAGGCATGCATCATACTTGTTCGCGCATCGTGCCATGCTTACGAGATGGTTGTTTACCATGTTGTTTGCTTCTTTCCGGTGTTGCTTCTTCGGGTTAGTTCCGATTACGTCCCGTTTTTTAGGATCCGTTCGACTTCGTCCGTTTGTCTTCTTCATGGACTCGTTCTTCTTCCTTGCAGGATCTCAGGCAAGATGACCATACCCTCGAAATCACTTCTATCTTTGCTTGCTAGTTGTTCGCTCTATTGCTATGCCGTGATACCTACCACTTGCTATATCATGCCTCCCATATTGCCATGTCAAGCCTCTAACCCACCTTTCCTAGAAATCGTTGTTTGGCTATGTTACCGCTTTGCTCAGCCCCTTTTATAGCGTTGCTAGGTGCAGCTGAAGCTGAAGTTTGTTCCATGTTGGAACATGGATATGTTGGGATATCACAATATCTCTTACTTAATTAATGCATTTATATGCTTGGTAAAGGGTGGAAGGCTCGGCCTTATGCCTGGTGTTTTGTTCCACTCTTGCCGCCCTAGTTTCCGTCATGCCGGTGTTATGTTCCTTGATTTTGCATTCCTTACACGGTTGGGTGTTATGGGGACTGAGGGAGTCCTGGATTAGGGGGTGTTCGGATAGCCGAACTATACCTTCAACCGGACTCCTGGACTATGAAGATACAAGAATGAAGACTCCGTCCCGTGTCCGGAAGGGACTTTCCTTGGCGTGGAAGGCAAGCTTGGCGATACGGATGTTCAGATCTCCTACCATTGTAACCGACTCTATGTAACCCTAACCCTCCTGTGTCTATATAAACCGGAGGGTTTTTGTCCTGTAGGACAACATACACATCAACAATCATACCATAGGCTAGCTTCTAGGGTTTAGCCTCTCTGATCTCGTGGTAGATCTACTCTTGTACTACCCATATCATCAATATTAATCAAGCAGGACGTAGGGTTTTACCTCCATCGAGAGGGCCCGAACCTGGGTAAAACTTCGTGTCCCTTGCCTCCTGTTACCATCTGGCCTAGACGCACAGTTCGGGACCCCCACCCAAGATCCGCCAGTTTTGACACCGACATTGGTGCTTTCATTGAGAGTTCCTTTGTGTCGTCGCCGTCAGGCCCGATGGCTCCTACGATCATTAATGGCGATGCAGTCCAGGGTGAGACCTTCCTTCCCGGACAGATCTTCGACTTCGGCGGCTTCGCACTGCGGGCCAATTCACTTGGCCATCTAGGGCAGATCGAAAGCTATGCCCCTGGCCGTCAGGTCAGATTTGGAAGTTCAAACTACACGGCTGACATCCGCGGGGACTTGATCTTCGACGGATTCGAACCACTGCCGAGCGCGCCACACTGTCACGACGAGCATGATCTAGCTCTACCGCCGAACAGTGCCCTGGAGTCCGCACCCGCATCGGCCCCAACCCTTAGTTCGGAGCCGATCGCGCTGATCGAGGATGGGCGGTTGGACGCCACCTCGGGGGCTGCGATCCAAACGGCGATTGAGCCGAACACCAGCCTCGTACTCTGCGAGGCTCGTGACTCCAAGGAGCCGGACTCCTCTCCGGACTCCGAACCCTATGCGCCCCTGCCAATCGAATCCGATTGGGCGCCGATCATGGAGTTCACTGCCGCAGACATCTTTCAGCACTCGCCTTTCGGCGATATCCTGAAGTCACTGAAGTCTCTCTCTTTATCAGGAGAGCCCTGGCCGGACTACGGTCAGCAAGGCTGGGGTACGGATGATGAAGAAATTCAAAACCCACCCACCACCCACTTCGTAGCCACTGTCGACGACTTAACCGACATGCTCGACTTCGACTCCGACGACATTGACGGTATGGATGCCAATGAAGGAGACGATGAAGAACCAGCGCCTATTGAGCCCTGGAACGCCACCTCATCATACGACGTATACATGGTGGACGCACCAAAAGATGACGACGAAGAGCGGAAGGACGCACCGAAGGATTGTTCCCTCGAAAAGCAGTCAAAGCAGCGACACAAGCGCCACACCAAATCCCGCCTCGACAGGAATAGCGATCACACAGACCCAGCGCTAGAGCAGGGCGAACCGCTGCCGGACAACAGCAATCTGGATAATCAAACCGAACAAATAAACCCTATCAAGGATAATGGTCCAGACGACATAACGCCGGATAGGCACCCGAAGCAGCAGAACGCCTGTAAAAGGCTTGTTGCCACCGCGAGGAGCCTCAAAAAGCAGAAGTGAAGGCTCAAGGCCGCGCAAGACACACTCCAATTCAGATGGAGCAAAATACTCAACACTGCAGCAAGGTACGGCGACAATCGCCCCTCCAAGAGCTACCCAAAGCGGAAGCTGCTACCCGAATTCAAGGAGGAGGCCGCAGACCTCCCACAACCAAATATCAAAGCAGCCACCTGGTCGGATAGATGACCCCTCTACCAACACAAAGCGGCATACAACGCCGCTCACAATACAACACGCGACCCAGGCGAGGGTTCGCACCCAAAGGACAGCGCAACAAGATCCATCTATGGACCACGCAAGCGCCCCCAGCATACAATGCAACACAACAAATATCCGAACAACGCGGTACACCCAGCTACAGGGGTGCCGCACACCCTCTATGTTTCACCGACGAGGTGCTGGACCATGAATTTCCAGAGGGATTCAAACCCGTAAACATAGAGGCATACGATGGAACAACAGACCCCGGGGTTTGGATTGAGGACTATATCCTTCATATCCATATGGCTCGAGGAGATGATCTCCATGCCATCAAATATTTACCCCTCAAGCTCAAAGGGCCAGCTCATCACTGGCTCAAAGGCCTCCCCAAAAGCTCCATTGAAAGTTGGGAAGAGCTCGAAGACGCCTTTTGGGCAAATTTTCAAGGGACTTATGTCCGACCTCCGGATGCGGATGATCTGAGCCATATAACTCAGCAGCCCGGAGAGTCAGCCCGAAAGCTTTGGAATAGGTTTCTTACTAAAAAGAACCAGATTGTCAACTGTCCGGACGCCGAAGCCTTAGCGGCTTTCAAGCATAGCGTCCATGACGAATGGCTCGCCAGACACCTCGGCCAAAATAAGCCGAGAACAATGGCCGCATTAACAAACCTCATGACCCGCTTTTGCGCAGGTGAGGACAGCTGGCTAGCCAGATGCAGCACTAGCGACCCAAGTACATTGGAAGTTAGAGATGGAAACGGGAAATCACGGTGCAACAACAATAACAAACGCCGGAATAAAGAAGACAGCACGAAGGGCACGGCGGTAAACGCCGGATTCAAAAGCTCTCGGCCAGGTCAAAAGCCGCCCACTAAAGGCACCAGGGATGAACTGTCCAGCCTCAACAAAATTCTGGACCAAGTATGTCAGATCCACAGTACCCCGGGTAAACCTGCTAATCATACCCACAGAGAATGTTGGGTCTTCAAGCAGTCCGGCAAGCTCAACGCCGTACACGAGGGGGAGGACACACCAAGTGAAGACGAGGACGAGCCCTCCAAGCAAGACACGGGGGAACAAAGGAAATTCCCACCAGAAGTCAAAACAGTAAACGTACTACACATGATCAAGGGAAAAAACAATGCGGCACCCCCAGGAAAATATACCCAAGTGCCTGTCACCTCGAAGTCCTGCCAATGGTCGTCTCAACCAATCACTTTTGACCATCGTGATTACTCAGCAAGTATCCGACACACAAGATGGGCTGCCTTGGTATTAGACCCAGTAATTGGCGGATATCACTTCACACGAGTGTTGATGGATGGCGGCAGCAGCCTAAACCTAATATACCAGGATATAATCCGCGGGATGGGGTTAGACCCAACACAAATTCGCCATAGCAATACTACCTTTAAAGGGGTAATGCCAGGCCCAGGGGCTCGTTGTACGGGCTCCCTCCTACTATAAGTTATATTCGGCTCCCCCGATAACTTCCGTCGCGAGCATTTAACTTTCCACATCGCTCCGTTTCAAAGTGGCTATCAAGCACTGCTAGGACGCGAAGCTTTCGCTCGCTTTAATGCAATACCACACTACGCCTCCCTCACACTCAAGATGCCCGGTCCACGTGGCATCATTACAGTGCACGGAGATATCAAGCGATCTCTGCGCGCCGAAGAGAGTGAGGCTGCCTTGGCAGCCGAACATTAAAGACGTCCGGACCAGTGATCGAGTCCGGCGTCGCTATTTACACTGAATAAGTGATCACACCCATATTCGTCAATACAAGGGGCTCAACGCGCGTAGACAAGTGGCAATTTCTTATCATCTTCAATTATCCATGGTTTCTTTAAAACCTATCTTTTTGCACGACAACTCTTTCACTTAACTTCCTCTCTTTTACAGACGATCATCGTGCTACACCCATCCAGGATACGGCACAACGGAGACACAGGCGCAGACGTGCAGCAGGGACCCGCTCAAAGGATTCTTTTTAGATTAAGACCCTGCGTAAACCTTTTTTACTGTCTCTTGTTGATACATATCCACCGTTGTGAAGGATGCTGACGTCTTGGCATGTGGCCATGCCAGAACAATGCACGTACCTGGACACAAGGGGCTTCTTACGAAGGCCATTATTTAGGCCCGGTTTATACCACAAAGACCGAATACCTTAGGGAGTGTTCGGCGTCGCAAGTTTGGCCCTATATGCATCAGCTCCGAATCATTGTCTTTGGTCAAATGTTGGGTTTGCCCAGCTCCTGTGCTTTGGTGCCTTACGTTCTGCTTTACCGGCTAAGGTAGCACCAGGAGCACTACTGCGATTGTGCCCTGGTTCATCCGAACGAGCACCTCAGTAGAGAAAGCCGAAAACTGACTGTCATGATCTAGCGCGAGACTGGTCAACCACTCAATGACCCATGGGAATGTTAGAATTCCTCCGCCTTAACGAAGGGCCGCTTTCCGGCGAGGCATATACGCATCCTGGGATCGGGAGAGTGCGGAGCCACCAGGGGCTATCTAGTAGCCCCACTGTCAAACTCCTATGGCTAAGTGAAAGTGTTAAAGCATTATAGTCAGGTTGCCTCGCTCGCTCTGCTATCACCTCCTTAATAGGACCAAGACGTTGGGTTAAGTGTGAACGCATGTTTCTGCGAACACCTCCGCATTATATTCGTGGGTGTTGAAGCCGACGACTGCAATCTTTCAGGTTATACACATGTATACATAAACGGCCGCCCAGGAGGCATCACAATACTTCCAGGCAAAAGTATAAAAGTAGCCTTATGAAAATTTGTAAAAGCATTTCGCTTACAATGAGATTACATGTCACTCAAACATAATATTTTTTGAGCACTGGGTCTCTATCAAACGAGCACCCTCAAGAACTTCCTCAAAGTAGTGCTTAGCAGCCCTTCGACCTATGGCCGAATCCTGCGCTACAACAGTGGTAGCATCCATCTCTGCCCAGTATGCTTTAGCACGGGCAAAGGCCATTCATGCACCTTCTATGCACGCCGACCTCTTCATCGCATTTATGCGCGGCACCACATCAAGGAACTGCTGCACCAAGCTGAAATAGCTGCTCGGTTTCGACCTTCTCGGCCATAGCTGATCCACAACAGACCTCATGGAGAGTCCGGACAGCCTATTTAGTTCGGCTCATTCGGCTAATTGGTCTGTCAATGAAAGTGGACGCTCGGGAGAAAGGAACTGTTTCCAAAACAGCTGGTCTACTTCATGGTCCGTCTGACTCTGGAAGTATTTGGCCGCATCGGCAGCACTCGCCGCCAAATCCATATACACATCCTCCGAACTCCACAGCCGATCCAGAGGGGCATACCGTGGATCTCCGAACTTCCTCTGCAGCATAAAGGACTTCCCGGCTACAATATCCCCGGCTTCCCACAGCTCCTCCTTCTTTACCCTCATAGCAGAACGGAGGTCTTTTCCTGTTGCAACAGCCTTCTCAAGGTTCGACGCCTTCGCCTGGTTTTCCTTTTCAAGAGTCCGGCAACGGTCGATGGCGGCTTTTAATTCTACGGCCATATTAGCCATCTTATCCCGGCTCTCGCCATGCACGGCCTTCTCGGCTCGCAACTCTTCGGTCGCCTTCAAAGCAGCCACATTACCAATCTCGCTTGTTCCTTGGCTCGGGCAAGTTCCGCCCGCAAGGCCTCAACAGTGGCGGCTCCATCTGCAGTAATAACATGTTAAATATACTGGCTTCATGTTGCTCTTACTATGCGGCGTTTAACAGATAATAACACCTACCCTGTGCCTTGTCAAGCCTTTTGTTAACAAGCTCGATGTCGGCGTCTGCCACATCCAACTGCCGTTCTAAATGGGCAAACTCGTGAGCCCGGCTAGCCACCGGAGCTTCCATCACCTGCACATAAAGGCAGTATGGTTATTACCTGGGAATATGATCCTCTGTTCATCGTCGTTTCCGACGATGACCAGAGTCTCAGGGGCTACTATCTACACAGGGCACACCTAGTATGTGCAGGACTATCATACATTATTTTACGTACCTCAAAGCCTATCAGTAGACTCATAAAAGCTTTATGCAATCTGCTTTCGGCGGACGAGATTCTCTCCATCACCATATTCATCAGTACACGGTGTTCATCTGAGATGGCCGCTCGCCCCACCAACTCCCTCAGAACATCCGACCGCACACTAGACGGTGCCGGACTCGTTTGTCTGCTCTCTTCGGGAGTCGGACACTGGGAACTTCGGGGGTCGACGGGATTATCTTCTGGCCTCGCCGGACTCGGAGAGGCCCTCCGCAACGACACTTCAGGGTCGCCCACTTCCGGAGCGGAGGAGTCCGGAGGAGGCGTTTCGCTCTCCATCATCTCTGGAAGAAGATCCCCTGAAGACGAGCTCATTTGAGAGGGGCTAAGGCCCGAACTGCAAAGATACATGCAGTGGTTATCTTCTCAGAAGAAAAGACGACATATCTGTACTATTAAGGTATTTTGGGTTTACTTACGACTCGTGGGAGGACTGATCCCCCCGCGGACTTTGTGCGGCAACCACACCCCCCGGGGTAGGACCCTCTGTGGGAGACTTCTTCTCCCGTTTGGAAGCTTCGGCTTCCGAATCCCCAGACGCAATCCTTTTCCTCTTCTGGTTGACTTCCTTCATGGAGACGCTCGCTCCCTCGGCTAGAGCAGCCAGCGTTTGGGGCCCGCGACTGCCCGCATTTTCCTTCAAGGGCTCCGGGCAAGGTGCGGCCTGGAGCATCTTTTCCAATATCGGATTTTCCAAACCCTCAGGGAGGGGGGCCGAGCACCGAATCAACTTCGCCTTCGTTAGCCAGTCCTGGTCAAAAAGCGGACTCTCAGAAATAACTTCGCATCAAAGGAGAGGTAGTACGCTCGGTCGGAAGATGCCTTACCTGCTCGGCGGCGCGGTTGCTACTCAAGCCCGCGTCCTCGGTGATTTCCGGACACTCCACTTGAGGTCCGAAGAACGACTTATACATCTCCGCATGCGTCAGGCTGAGGAAATTTTGAATGGCGCGCGATCCCTCGGGATTAAACTCCCACAAGCGAAGAGGCCGGCGTTTGCAAGGCTGGACTTGGCGAACCAGCATAACTTGTGCTACCGCAACCAAACTGAAATCTCCATTAAAGAGATCTTGAATGCGGCTTTGCAGTATAGGCACGTCCTTGGCCGGACCCCAGCTCAATCCTCTGCTAACCCATGAACATCAGTTGTGGTGGAGGGCCCGGGCGGAAGATAGGGGTGGCCGCCCACTTGGCACTTCTAGGAGTCGTGATGTAGAACCACTCCTGTTGCCACAATCGGGACACCTCTGGAATGGAACCTTTGGGCCATGTAGCTCCCGTCATCTTGCGTATTGAGGCACCTCCGCACTCCGCATGTTGCCCCTCGATCATCTTCGGTTTTACTTCAAAGGTCTTGAGCCATAGGCCAAAGTGAGGGGTAACCCGGAGGAAGGCCTCGCACACAACAATAAATGTCGCGATATGAAGAAAGGAGTCCGGAGCTAGATCATGGAAATCTAGCCCGTAGTAAAACATCAAGCCCCTGACAAAAGGATCCAATGCAAGGCCTAGACCTCGGAGGAAGTGGGAGACGAACACGACGCTCTCGTTGGGTTCGAGGGAGGGGACGGCCTGCCCCCGGGGAGGCAGCCGATGCAGAATCTCGGCGGTCAGATATCTAGCCTCCCTCAACTTTTTGACGTCTTCTTCTGTGACGGAAGAAGGCACCCATCGGCCTTGAAGGCTAGATCCGGACATGACTGAAGGTTCGGAGCACCTAACCTGAACTTTGGGCGTTTGAGATTGAGGTGGGGGAAGGATTCGATTAAGCACGGGAGGGAAAAATAAAAGGCCTCGTCCCTTTATAAAGAGGGTGGATATCGAGCGTCTTCCCCGTGTCCGTTTGGACTTGCCTATGATCTAGGAGTCCTAGAAGCGGTTGGGTTACCCACGCCCGTATTGATGAGAATCCCGGAATAAGGGGACACGATCTCTGCTTTAACAAGACATGCCAAGGAAACCGCCTCGCATAATGCGCTAAGATGGGATAGTAAAACGGTTCGAATAAAAGCTTGGCCATGGTGTGATGTCACACTACGGAATACGTCAGCAGATTAGATTTGTGTAAATATTATTCTCTCTATGGAAATATGTGGAAACTTATTTTGCAGAGCTGGACACTATCTTTGTGTTCAAAATCTTCTATGAAGTACTTGGAGGAGGAACCCGCCTTGCAATGCCGAAGACAATTTGTGTGCCGGACTCGTCGTCATTGAAGCCAGGTTCAGGGGCTACTGAGGGAGTCCTGGATTAGGGGGTGTTCGGATAGCGGAACTATACCTTCAGCCGGACTCCTGTACTATGAAGATACAAGATTGAAGACTCCGTCCCGTGTCCGGAAGGGACTTTCCTTGGCGTGGAAGGCAAGCTTGGCGATACGGATGTTCAGATCTCCTACGATTGTAACCGACTCTATGTAACCCTAACCCTATCCGGTGTCTATATAAACCGGAGGGTTTTAGTCCGTAGGACAACATACACATCAACAATCATACCATAGGCTAGCTTCTAGGGTTTAGCCTCTCTGATCTCGTGGTAGATCTACTCTTGTACTACCCATATCATCAATATTAATCAAGCAGGACGTAGGGTTTTACCTCCATCGAGAGGGCCCGAACCTGGGTAAAACTTCGTGTCGCTTGCCTCCTGTTACCATCCGACCTAGACGCACAGTTCGGGACCCCCTACCCGAGATCCGCCGGTTTTGACACCGACAGGGACACCTTGACAGTTCGCTTTGAATAAAACTCCTCCAGCAAGGCCCAACCTTGGTTTTTACCATTTACCTCACCAACACCTACTTTTCCCTTGGGAGTCGCGCTCCCGAGGGTCATCTTTATTTTTAAACCCCCCCGGGCCAGTGCTTGTCTAAGTGTTGGTCCGAACCGGGCAACCTGCGAGGCCACCTCGGGGCAACTTGAGGGCTAGTTTTACTCGTAGCTTGACCTATCCGGTGTGTCCTGAGAACGAGATGCGTGCGACTCCTATCGGGATGTCGACACATCAGGCAGCTTTGCTGGTCTTGTTTTACCATTGTCGAAATGTCTTGTAACCGGGATTCTGAGTCTGATCGGGTCTTCCTGGGAGAAGGAATATCCTTCATTGACCGTGAGAGCTTGTGGTGGGCTAAGTTGGCACACCCCTGCAGGGTTTGAACTTTCGAAAGTCGTGCCCACGGTTATCGGCAGATGGGAATTTGTTAATGTCCTGTTGTAGAGGACTTGTCACTTAACTTAATTAAAATGCATCAACCGCGTGTGTAGCCATGATGGTCTAATCTCGGTGGAGACTGGGAAGTGAACACTGTTTTGGAGTTATGTTTGTGCGTAAGTAGTTTCAGGATCACTTATTGATCACTTCTAGTTCACGACCTATATATACTCCTCTTCCTCCTCCATTTAGAAGGAAGCTAAGAATAGATCTAGATATTAGAGCTTAGCTCATGTACCTCCCCTTGTGGGATTCCTCTTGAGAGAGAGAAGACTCCATTGGAGTTCAGACCTCCATTAGATAAGATCCCTAGTGGATAAAGACCCCCTTGTGGGAAGGATATATCTAGATCATCAAGCCCTCATCTCCTTCATAGGATTTGGGATGAACTCTACCATGTATCTTGTTTCCCTTTGATTGTTCATGTACCTTGTGGATATTGTGTGTTTGTTGGTCTAGTGGATGTGTGATTGGACTTGTTCTTGAGTGTTTCTCTTGTTTTCTCTCTTGTGTTCATCTTGTTCTTGGGGATTCCCCTCCAATTCATGAAAGATCTCCACTTAGGGTTCCACCGTACAACATCTTGGTAGCAGAGCCATGGTTTCTCACGAAATTGGAGCCCCCCTTAGTTTTCTAGCCTAATTTTGCTTGTTCTTGCCCAATTTCGAAAATCCCCACAAAAAGGGCCATACAATTTTTTTTGTGATTTGAAGTTTGTTGTGAGTTTTTGTTGATTCTGATCCGTGGATCTGGTGTATAGCAAGTAGATCTACCCCCTCTTGCGTCCCCATACCCAAATTTTTCTTTCCCCCATCGATTTTGACAAGAAAAACATGAAATTTCCGCCTACCCCGTGCCAACGGGCTCCCAGCCCCGTGCCCACGGACCCCCATGTAGTCCCAGGTGACCCCGTGCCCTCGGTACGTGTACGTGTGCACGGTACCCCGTGTCCACGGGCCTTGGACCCAGTGCGCACGGCCCTCCCAGAATCAGCCGCGTCCACTTTACGTTTTCGGCCATAACTTCCACTCCCGAACTCCGATTTGGGTGTTCTTTGGCTCGTTGAAAAGCTGGCGATGCACCCGAGCAGCTCATCTTGGTTTTACCATCATTTGACTCCATAAATTTTCCTCCATTTTTGCATCTTTTGCATAGGCCTTCCGCCATACCTTCCTCACCATCGCATAAAACTTCCGCAAACTAACCCATTTTGGTTCCTTTGGTATTTGTGGTTGGTTAAGTTGTGATTTGAGTCTCCTAAGGTGTTTCAGCTACTTAGGGACGGTTACAACTTCATCCACCACTGGTGACTTGTATCGGTCCATCAACTACATCCACCACGAGCTTCCACATCGATGACGGCCATCCATCCTTTGAGACCATCTTCAACCGGAAGCAAGGCCGGTTAGACCCGACTTTGTGAAAGGTTAAGGGTGACGAAGGTATCCATTCAGTCATAAAATTTTCCTTCCTTGCCATTACATCTTGATAGCCCCACCATCTTTGCCATACCTTCATACCTATTGAGACTAGCTATCCGAGTATTGCCGGGCTTCGCGAAAACTTGTGCACCATAGTGATACGATATCATATTGTTGTATCATTAGCTATATCATATTGTGCAATTGCTTGCTCCCGTGCATATCTTGTGATACCTATCTCATATGTGTGGTTGAGGCTCAATAAGAAAAGTGGATAGGAAGAGGAAAGTCCAAAAAAAACTTTTAAGCAAGAAAAGGATGATCATAAGATTATAAGCAAACAGTTGAGCATGAAAAGAGATACTTGTGCATGAGGATACATGGAATAGGAAACATTTAGCTTGAATACATATAGGTTGGTGCCAGGTGGTGAATCGTGCCCAATTGTGCAATCAAGCTAGTGCTCTCCTAGTGTTTGTGCAACACGAGCTTCGTCTTCGTTAGGCAATCTTGTATTGCTCATCCCTATAGTTGCACAAGCCCCATTATCCCACCGTGTGTGTTTCTTTATTGCCATCCTCTATATTTGTGATCACTTGCTTTGAATTTTGAGTCCTTTGGATTTATTTCAACATTTACAATATCTTGGACTTCAATTTGCATGAATTTGTGCCACTTGTCCTAACCAAGCCCCTCGATAAGCTTTACTTTGTAGGTGTGAGTGAACAAGTCCGGTACCAATTCCACTATTCTTTCATTTCACATTGAGTGATACGAGATACATCCTCAACGTTGGGAAAAGGTAGCTTGGTATTGTTTATCTCATTTCCTACTCACCTTTGCTCGAGTCTTGTGATGGATAGGCAAAGCACATCATCTCCGGTCTACAACCACGACAACGAGTTTGATGCTATGAAGAACTTCATCGACGCCAAGATGGAAAAGAAAATGGAGGAGCTCAAGGCCCTCATCAAGAACCGCAAGCGGTCTTCTTCATCTTTGAGAAAACACACAAGTGCAAAGACTCCCGTTCTACCATCTCCGGCAAGTACACACAAGCATCGACATCGACAGGACCATGAAGAGCACACTTCTGGACGAGAGTTGGCTCCTCTTCAACCCCTGTGCACACGGGCCTTCAACCCCCGTGCACACGGCCTCTGACAACCCCATGCGCACGGGCTACATAGAGCCACAACTTCGACCTCAAGACTACGGCTTCTCCAACACCTTTGGCATCTTCGCCAAGTGACTTCAAGGCATCTTCACCTTCGGATGTACGGCATCTTCGCCTACTCCATGAGCTCATGTCCACTACCTCCACGAGATACTTCGACTTCACCGATGAAGATGAGTTTCCATTCTTTGGGACTCATGACCCCGAAGAGTACCTCGAGTGGGAGTGCAAGATGAATGACTACCTCAAGCTGCACCAAGTACCCTTCGACGATCAAGTGAAGTGCGCCACAAGTACCTTCCACGACTATGCATCGACATGGTGGCTTCATAGACCTTCAACAAGCTTCACCATGACATGTCCCACGATGAAGAAAGTGATGAGGCAAGAATTTGTGCCTTCCACCTACACGGAACATCTTCAATGCCAATTAGAGAACACCATACAAGGATCCAAGTCCCTCGATGAGTACTTCAAGAACATGAAACAAGCCTTGTGATGTGCCAGCGTGGACGACCCCATTTGGATGAAGTTCTACTTCATGATGGGATTGAAAAACGACATCTCCAAGACTATCTTCCTCGAGAACTACAAGTCCCTCGATGACAACTACATTGGTGCTCTCAAGGCGAAGAAAGAACTTGTGAAGGCCAACTCTACTCGACCCCGAGCTCACTTCGCACTGACCATGCTACAAGACCGCGAGAGTGATGATGTGCCATCTTCGGCCTTCATCTACAACGAGAGTGATGATGTGCCATCTTCGGCCTTCATCCACGACGACGACTATGAGACGGTTGAGCATGGGATTTTCCCTTCGACCACGGCGACATATGATGACTTGAGTGACTTGTGCCACCATATTGAGAGTGAGAGTGACTTCACCACTAGCCCCATATATGACGAGTTGCCACAACTCCCATGTGAGGAGAGCCACAACCCCCACCACTTAATGAGATGAGTGACTCCACCATATGTGAGTTTGAGTGCACCTACCTTGAGGGAGTGAGTGAACCACCACATAGAGAGAGTGAGATAGTTGATAGGTCATGTGAGGCCACTTTCAACTCTAATGACTTGACCTCTAACTCTATTGTGTCTTCTCATTTGGTGCTAGGTCCCATATATGATGACGCGCTGATACATGATGACTTCATCCTTCCTTTGGACAAGACGATGGCCATGGTGGAATATGATGCACCCCCACATGGTTCCATCAAGATGAAGATGATGGCCACCATTTGGTCTTTGCCACCTCAGCTACACCACATGAGTGGAATGAGAAAGGTAACATAGGTGAAGGTGATGCTCTTATCCCACTAGTGGACGTTATTGATATTGATTGCTTGCATGATGTTGATCCACCTATTACCATACTTCATGCTAGTGCGACTTCATCATGTCATGACTTACCTATTTATGATAAATATGATGATGAGCATGTTGAGTTGCCTAGTTGTGATGCTATGCTCCATAGGATATCATGTGAAGATTCTTTTGGTCAAATCATGTTTGACAATCCGTTGAACTTGTCATATGCTATGAGTGAGATATCCCATATTGCATCATTTCAATCTCAACATAGTAACTATGCTTGCCCCATTAAAATAAATCCTATTTGCACATATGGCATATATGACGAGATGATGGTCATTGGCTTTTGTTTCTCTTGTGATGATATTGCTATGCTCCCTTTGCAAAATTTGTGCAATTCATCTCATATGCCATGCCATAAAAATTATTGTGTTTCACATGATTACATCCCTTGTGTGCACCACATGCATACCATTCCTCACAATGCTCTAGATATTGTGAATGATGCATTACATCCTTTGAGTCTCCATTATGCTCTACATAACAACAAACCTCTCATGATGGATGACATGTTTCTATATCATGCAACTCATTTATGTGAGCATTGGATATTTTGTGCTAACCAACACAAGCACGTGCACATCATGATGGATGATGTGTACATCTACCACGCACACACAATTTTCCCTTTGTTTTTGTTGTGTGTAGGTACTCATGTATACTCGTCAACTTCTCAATCCCAAGAGTTGACGAAACGAGCTCTTGAGAGCAATGATGATTTGGGATCCCGTGGATTGTCCTTCCTACCATTCTCTTCGCGCAACGACTACACGCATCTCTTCTACTTGGCTCTCACAAGGCTATGGGCTATATATCACTTGTTACTTTATGCCCATCGTATCTTGTTCACTTTGCATGCAATGCCTCCTTACATGATTTTGCCATGCAATTGTGACCCTTTCTTGCATCTACCCATGATTGAGCCTTGTTGCTATTTCCATGTTTATCATGTGCCTCATGCTATTGTTGATTCTTGTGTTGGGAGAGTCATGATGTTCCATTGCTATTTACCTAGGACTTCTTGCCAATACAATGATGATACCCTCCTCATATCTTGCTTTCATGCTTGTGCTATGTCATGTGAATTATTCGTGCCCACTATTTGTACACATGACATGCTTGCCATGATTCCTTCTAGTATGTTGAATCTTCGCACTACTATCTTGCACTACTTGATCACTATGATTGCCTCGCACATGATGAACAATTGCTCTTTCTATTGTGTTGAGTGCCACTCTATATTCACTACACCCCGTGCACATCATGCTTGGATTGTCTTGCACTTGCCCCATGTGTTTAGACATCTCATTATATTTGGTGTTGTGAATGCTTCATGCACATACCATAGACCATTTATTGAGCGCCTTATGCATGCTTTCTATGAGTTTGAGGTAGATGCTTATTCTCTTGACACACATATTTTGATCGCTACCTCACACCTACATGCTTGTTTCCATGATGTCCTTGATTGTGCTCAACTATTATGCTTAAATGCCATGCCACACTTCTTTGTCAAATGATACGTCTCCATCGTATCTACTTTTCCAAACACTTTTGCCCTTGTTTTGGACTCTAACTTGTATGATTTGAATGGAACTAACCCGGACTGACGCTGTTTTTAGCAGAATTACCATGGTGTTGTTTTATGTGCAGAAAACAAATATTCTCGGAATGACCTAAAACTCCACAGAACATCTTAGAAAAAACAATAAAAAATCCTCGCCAAAGATGAAGACCAGGGGGCCCACACCCTTCTCACGAGGGTGGGGGGTGCCCCCCCCCCCCAGGGTGCGCCCCCCTACCTCGTGGGCCCCCTGTTGCGTCTCCGACTCCAACTCCACCTCCATATATTGAGTTTCGATGATAAAAAAATCAGGGAGAAGAAGTCATCGCGTTTTACGATACGGAGCCGCCGCCAAGCCCTAAAACCTCTCGAGAGGGCTGATCTGGAGTCCGTTCGGGGCTCCGGAGAGGGGGATTCGTCGCCGTCTTCATCATCAACCATCCTCCATCACCAATTTCATGATGCTCACCACCGTGCGTGAGTAATTGCATCGTAGGCTTGCTAGACGGTGATGGGTTGGATGAGATTTATCATGTAATCGAGTTAGTTTTGTTAGGGTTTGATCCCTAGTATCCATTATGTTCTGAGATTGATGTTGCTATGACTTTGCTATGCCTAATGCTTGTCACTAGGGCCCGAGTGCCATGATTTCAGATCTGAACCTATTATGTTTTCATGAATATATGTGAGTTCTTGATCCTATCTTGCAAGTCTATAGTCACCTACTATGTGTTATGATCCGGCAACCCCGAAGTGACAATAATCGGGACCACTCCCGGTGATGACCATAGTTTGAGGAGTTCATGTATTCACTATGTGCTAATGCTTTGTTCCAGTTGTCTATTAAAAGGAGGCCTTAATATCCCTTAGTTTCCAATAGGACCCCGCTGCCACGGGAGGGTAGGACAAAAGATGTCATGCAAGTTCTTTTCCATAAGCACGTATGACTATATACGGAATACATGCCTACATTACATTGATGAATTGGAGCTAGTTCTGTGTCACCCTATGTTATGACTGTTACATGATGAACCACATCTAGCATAATTATCCATCACTGATCCGGTGCCTACGAGTTTTCCATATACTGTTTTACGCTTATTTACTTTTCCGCTGCTACTGTTACAATCACTACAAAATACCAAAAACATTACTTTTGCTGTCTTTACTTTTGTTGCCGCTACCACTACTATCATATTACTTTGCTACTAAACACTTTGCTGCAGATACTAAGTTTCCAGGTGTGGTTGAATTGACAACTCAGTTGCTAATACTTGAGAATATTCTTTGGCTCCCCTTGTGTCGAATAAATAAATTTGGGTTGAATACTCTACCCTCGAAAGCTGTTGCGATCCCTATACTTGTGGGTTATCAAGACTAATTTCTGGCGCCGTTGCCGAGGAGCATAGCTCTATTCTTTGAGTCACTTGGGATTTATATCTGCTGGACACTATGAAGAACTTGAGAGATCCAAAAACCAAGATCTATCCCTCAACTACGAGGGGAGGTAAGGAACTGCCATCTAGCTCTGCACTTGATTCACCTTCTGTTATGAGTAAGTTTGCGACACCTACATCTGCTTCTGCTATTCGTTCTGATATGTCGCATTTTATTGATGATGCCACTTCTGCTATGCATGATACTTATGATGAAACTGCTTCTATGCCTGATACTACTGTGCCCCTTAGTGAATTTCTTGATGAACAAATTGCTAGGGCTAGGGAAAAGGAAATTATTGAATCTGAATACGATGATGATAGTGATGATGAAAATATGCCTGTTATTCCTGAGGGTTATCTTTTTGATATGGAATCTTCTGCCGCTATTTTTGCTTGCAAAGATAGATATGAGCTTAAGAGGTTATTAATTAAATGGAACAAAGAATCACTTAGAGATAGAATGAAACCCGACCCTGCTTTTGCTACTTCACCTATATGTGTTCCTGATAAAGATTATGAATTCTCTGTTGATCCTGATATAATTACTTTGGTTGAATCTGATCCGTTTTATGGCTATGAATCTGAAACTGTTGTGGCACATCTTACTAAGTTAAATGATATAGCTGACCTGTTCACTAATGATGAGAGATCGTGTTACCTTTATATACTCAAAATATTTCCATTCTCATTAAAGGGTGATGCTAAGATATGGTTTAATTCTCTTGAACCTGGTTGTGTGTGTAGTCCCCAGGATATGATTTATTACTTCTCTGCTAAATATTTCCCTGCTCATAAGAAACAAGCTGCTTTGAGGGAAATATACAACTTTGTGCAAATTAAAGAAGAGAGTCTCCCACAAGCTTGGGGGAGGCTTCTCAAGTTACTTAATGCTTTGCCTTATCATCCTCTTAAGAAACCTGAAATACTTGATATCTTTTATAATGGACTAACCGATGCTTCCAAAGATTACCTGGATAGTTGTGCTGGTTCTCTTTTCAGGGAAAGAACACCGGATGAAGCTGAAATTCTATTGAATAATATGTTGACAAATGAAAATAATTGGGCACCTCCTGAGCCAGCTCATGAGCCAACTCCTGCTCCAATTACTGAACCTATTCCTTAACCAACTCCGAAGAAGAGAGGTGTTCTATTTCTCAGCCCGAAGATATGCAAGAGGCAAAGAAATCTATGAAAGAAAAAGGTATTAAAGCTGAAGACGTTAAGAATTTACCTCCTATTGAAGAAATACATGGTCTTAATATACCACCTGTTGAAGAAACATATGACCTTAATTCTTTATTTACTGAAGAACCTCCTGATCCCGATATCCTGACACAGGTAGTAAAGGTAAATTCTCTCTATAGATATGATAAAGCTGAAATTCCTCCTACTAAAATTGCTAGTTAGTGCTTGGATGAGTTTGATAACTTTATGTATAAGCAAGACGACTTCAATGCTTATTTTGGTAGACAATTAAAAGAAAATGCTTATATGATTAGACGCTTGGGTGATTATATGGCTAATATTAAAGGTGAACTTAAACTTGTGAGCAAACATGCTTCTATGGTTAGCACTCAAGTAGAACAAGTACTTAAGGCTCAAAAAGAAGTGCTTGATGAAATGAATAGTAAGAAAAATGATTATGCTGTTAGAGTGGCTACTAGAACTGGTAGAACGACTCAGGAACCTTTGTATCCTGAAGGCCACCCTAAGAGAATCGAGCAAGATTCTCAAAGAAATAATATTGATGTTCCTAGTTCCTCTAAAAAGAAGAAGAAGAAAAATGGTAGAACTGTGCAAACTTCAAGTGAACCTATTGCTGAACCACCTGATAATCCAAATGATATTTCTATGTCTGATGCTAAAACACAATCTGGTAACGAACATGAACCTAGTAAAAATATTAATGATGATGTTCATGATGATGCTCAACCTAGTAATGATAATGATGTAGAAATTGAACCTGTTGTTGATCTTGATAACCCACAATCAAAGAAGTAAAGGTATGATAAAAGAGACTTTGTTGCTAGGAAACATGGTAATGAAAGGGAACCTTGGGTTCAGAAACCCATGCCTTTTCCTCCGAAACCATCCAAGAAAAAGGATGATGAGGATTTTGAGCGCTTTGCTGAAATGATTAGGCCTATCTTTTTGCGTATGAGATTAACTGATGTGCTGAAAACAAATCCTTATGCTAAATATATGAAGGATATCATTACTAATAAAAGAAAGATACCGGAAGCTGAAATTTCCACCATGCTTGCTAATTACACTTTTAAGGGTGGAATACCAAAGAAACTTGGAGACCCCAGAGTACCTACTATACCTTGCTCCATTAAAAGAAATTATATTAAAACTGCTTTATGTGATCTTGGAGCCGGTGTTAGTGTTATGCCTCTCTCTTTACATCGTAGACTTGACTTGAATAAGCTGACACCTACTGAAATATCTTTGCAAATGGCTGATAAATCATCTGCTATACCTGTCGGTATTTGTGAGGATGTGCCTATTGTGGTTGCAAACGTTACTATTTTAACGAACTTTGTTATTCTTGATATTCCCGAGGATGATAGTATGTCTATTATTCTTGGAAGACCTTTTCTTAATACTGCAGGGGCTATTATTGATTGCAACAAAGGCAATGTCACTTTTCATGTTAATGGTAATGAGCATACGGTACACTTTCCGAGGAAACAACCTCAAGTTCATAGTATCAACTCTATTGGAAAAATTCCATCGATTATATTTGGAGGTTTTGAATTTCCTCTTCCTACTGTCAAAAAGAAATATGATATTCTTATTATTGGGGATGTGCACATCCCCGTTGAGGTAACTTAGTGTTATTCGAAATTTCTACGGTTTCATGATTATCGGAATGAGTTTGTTAACAAGACTTGATCAACCTTGTTAGTGGATTGTTTTTTATGAGCATGAGATGGATGAAACTAGAAGCACAACCTTCTGTACCCCACTTTCACTTTCTGTTATTTATATGAAATAAAGTAAAAATAGTATTTTCTGTCTATTTCCTGATTTATCCGTGCAATATAATAATATCCTGAAAATAAAAGTCCTCAGAATACCATGCCAATTTAATATGATTTTTTCGGGAATATTTGAGGGTTTACTGTGCAAAATTTACCGCGGGAGGAGCTGCCACCTGGCCACGAGGGTGGTGGGCGCCCCCCCTATAGGGCGCGCCCCCCTGCCTCGTGGGCCCACGGTGGCCCTCCTCCACTTATCCCAGCACCCATATTCTTCCTCTATCTCACACAAACCCGAAAAACCAACTCAAGCACGAGTTCCAGCCACTTTTTCTGTGATTTTCGATCTCCTTGCTCAAAGCACCTCTCGCAAAACTGCTTGGGGAGATTGTTCCTTGGCATGTGACTCCTCCATTTATCCAATTAGTTTTTGTTCTAGTGCTTTATTCTTTGCAAATTTGTGCCGCATAGGTGACCATGTTCTTGAGCTTGCATGTCAAATTTATATGGTTCTAAGTAGTTCTAATGCTTGATATAGGCTCTAGGCACTTGTAGGAGTAGTTGCTCTCAGTTTTATTGAGTTTGGTTTACTTTTATTTTGAAGTTACTAAAAATTTCAGAATTTTTCAGAAAATGATGAGGAGACTATTGAGAGGTTCATCGAGCCAAGCCTAAGTATAATTTTCCACACACCACGGAGATTCGGGCATGTGAATGGCCTTCTGATGATTTCTTGAGAGCAGCCGGTATCTATGAAGATTTTCATGAATTGGCTCACAATGCAGGCCTCACCGCTTTCCTCCACGACCAATGCGATCAGTATCTCTTACTCACAAATACGTTTGTGCAAAACTTTCATTTTCATTCTAGGAACTCACCACCTACGGTGGAGTTTCATTTATATGATAAGCATAAGGAGATGTCACTTTATGATTTTTGTCAGATTTGTTTAGTCCCTTTTGAGGGCAAGACAGAAGAACCACATCATGATGATGTGGCTGGGTTTATTGATAATATCACTGTAGGAGAAACCAGGAAGGTTTCCGACGCACGAATCACTAGCATACATTTTCCTGTTTTGCGTTACTTTGCATTATTTGCTAGTCATTGTTTAATTGGACGCGGAAATTCTAGAAACCTTAGTATCCCTGATTTAATTATTCTGCTCCAAGGTTTATACAGTGATAACACTTTTAGTTTGGGCGGTATTATTGCTAGACGGTTAAATATGGACCGTACTAAGGGCCCCATCTTTGGAGGCATCTATGCCACACGCCTAGCCGCACATTTTGACATACCTATTAGGCATGCTGAGAAGGAAGAAAAGGTGCTGCCCCGTGTTTATCTAAATCATAAAAGTATGGTGGCACATGATTTTATTATTAAAAATAGGGCAGGGGAGCTTAAATATCAATTGTTCTTTAATAAACATCATCCTGAGACTATTACCTTGCCTGCTCCTTCTTTGTTTGATTTGACTGCAGGCACGTACCTTGTTCCATTGACGGCTATTCACGCCTACCGGAACCCTGCACCAGTCGAGGAGCCAGAACCGGAACCACAATTTGATCCTTCACGGCAGTCTAACTATCAGTGGGATCTGGAGATGATCGCCAGCCAGTGGCAATCGAAGCCTTCTTCTTCATCATCACAGTATGACCCCAACAATTATTATTATGGATATCTGCCAAGCCAGCCGTGGCCATAGACCAACTTAGGACAAAAGCCTATGCTTGGGGGAGTATGTATCTCTCACCGACATTACATTTATGTTCACACATACTCATTGCTAGATGTCGATGCTCCCACTTTTTCACTGTAATATCCATGCTAGTTTATTTTCCTTTTCCTCCTTTCTTCTTGTGTGTTTGTTAAACCTTAAGAAAAAAATTAGTAGTAGTTTATTTCTCTGCTGTAGTAGTAATAATTAAAAAGAAAACCCAAAATATTTCCCGTTCTTCTTTTGCTTGTTGGGAGCTTTCCCGTGTAAATAGTTTTATTTCTTTTCTTTTATTTGGGGGTCAGTAGGAGAAGACCATAATTAAATTGTTGAAGTGGCTCTGATATGTATTATTGTTGATGTAACCAAGAGCCCATATTGCCTTGTCTTCTCCTTTTTATTGAATGCTTGCAGATTCCAGCTTAGTCCAATGCACGTGCACTCTTATTATTATTCACACCGTTCGGTCGTGCAAGTGAAAAGAAATTATGATGATATATGATGGACTGACTGAGATGAGAAAAGCTGGTATGAACCCGACCTCTTTTGTTTTTGTAAATATGATGAGTCCCTCATTCTTGATTCATCTTATTATGAATAAACATGTTTGCAATAACAATTAGAGATCATAGTTGCTTGTGCCATGCTTGATTAGCTATGAGCTATAATGATTTACCTTGTGTGCCAACATGCTATTGAGATGATTATGATGTGGTATGATGGGGTGGTATCCTCTTTTGAATGATTTACGTGACTTGACTTGGCACATGTTCACGCATGTAGTTGAAAGAAAATCAACATAGCCTTCAAGATATTTATGTTCATGGTGGATTATATCCTACTCATGCTTGCATCCAATATTTATTAATTTTAATGCATGTACATGGATGTTGTCGCTCTCTAGTTGGTCGCTTCCCAGTCTTTTGCTAGCCTTCACTTGTACTAAGTAGAATACTGCTTGTGCATCCAATCCCTTAAACCCCAAACTTATTCCAGATGAGTCCACCATACCTTCCTATATGCGGTATCTACCTGCCGTTCCAAGTAAATTTGTATGTGCCAAACTCTAAACCTTCAAATAAACATTCTGTTTTGTATGCTCGAATAGCTCATGTATAAACAAAGGCTGTCCTTATCTTCCGTGTTAGGCGGGTTATTCTCAAGAGGAGTGGACTCCGCTCCTCACTCACGAGAAAATGGCTGGTCACCGGGATGCCCAGTCCCATGCTTTATGCAAACTAAATCAAAATTAATTGCAAACAAAACTCCCCCTGGGACCTGATGTATGTTGGAGGCACTCGTTGTTTCGAGCAAGCCATGGATTGATGCTTGTTGGTGGAGGGGGAGTATAAACTTTACCATTCTGTTTGGGAACCGCCTATAATGTGTTTAGCATGGAAGATATCGCCATCTCTTAGTTGTTACGTTGACAATGAAAGTATACCGCTCAAAATACAATTTATCTCTATTTCAAAACCGAGCTCTGGCACCTCTACAAATCCCTGCTTCCCTCTATGAAGGGCCTATCCATTTACTTTTATGTTGAGTCATCACCCTCTTATTAAAAAGCACTAGCTGGAGAGCACAGCTATCATTTGCATTCATCACTGTTAATTTATATTGGGTATGACTATGATTGGATCTCTTTTACCATGAATTACAATGTCTAGTCAGTCCTTGATCTTTAAAGGTGCTCTGCATTTATGTTTTGCGGTCTCAGAAAGGGCTAGCGAGATACCATCTTGTTATATCATATTATGATTGTTTTGAGAAAGTGTTGTCATCCGAGATTTATTATTATGACTTGCTAGTGGATTATGCTATTGATATGAGTAATGATGAGACCTGAGAATTATTGCGAATGTGGTTAGTTATGATCTATGCTGAAAACTTGAATGCTGGCTTGACATAGTTACAACAACAAGAGCAAACAGAGTTTGTAAAAGTTTTTCTTTCTTTCAGTTTGTCAACTGAATTGCTTGAGGACAAGCAAGGGTTTAAGCTTGGGGGAGTTGATACGTCTCCATCATATCTACTTTTCCAAACACTTTTGCCCTTGTTTTGGACTCTAACTTGTATGATTTGAATGGAACTAGCCCGGACTGATGCTGTTTTCAGCAGAATTACCATGGTGTTGTTTTATGTGCAGAAAACAAATATTCTCGGAATGACCTGAAACTCCACGGAACATCTTAGAAAAAACAATAAAAAGTCCTCGCCAAAGATGAAGACCAGGGGGCCCACACCCTTCTCACGAGGGTGGGCCCCCCCCCAGGGCGCGCCCCCCTACCTCGTGGGCCCCCTGTTGCGTCTCCGACTCCAACTCCACCTCCATATATTGAGTTTCGATGAGAAAAAAATCAGGGAGAAGAAATCATCGCGTTTTACGATACGGAGCCGCCGCCAAGCCCTAAAACCTCTCGGGAGGGCTGATCTGGAGTCCGTTCGGGGCTCCGGAGAGGGGGACTCGTCGCCGTCGTCATCATCAACCATCCTTCATCACCAATTTCATGATGCTCACCTCCGTGCGTGAGTAATTCCATCGTAGGCTTGCTGGATGGTGATGGGTTGGATGAGATTTATCATGTAATCGAGTTAGTTTTGTTAGGGTTTGATCCCCTAGTATCCATTATGTTCTGAGATTGATGTTGCTATGACTTTGCTATGCTTAATGCTTGTCACTAGGGCCCGAGTGCCATGATTTCAGATCTGAACCTATTGTGTTTTCATGAATATATGTGAGTTCTTGATCCTATCTTGCAAGTCTATAGTCACCTACTATGTGTTATGATCCGGTAACCCCGAAGTGACAATAATCGGGACCACTCCCGGTGATGACCATAGTTTGAGGAGTTCATGTGTTCACTATGTGCTAATGCTTTGTTCCGGTTCTCTATTAAAAGGAGGCCTTAATATCCCTTAGTTTCCAATAGGACCCCGCTGCCACGGGAGGGTAGGACAAAAGATGTCATGCAAGTTCTTTTCCATAAGCACGTATGACTATATACGGAATACATGCCTACATTACATTGATGAATTGGAGCTAGTTCTGTGTCACCCTATGTTATGACTGTTACATGATGAACCGCATCCGGCATAATCATCCATCACTGATCCGGTGCCTGCGAGTTTTCCATATACTGGTTTACGCTTATTTACTGTCCGCTGCTACTGTTACAATCACTACAAAATACCAAAAACATTACTTTTGCTGTCTTTAGTTTTGTTGCCGCTACCACTACTATAATATTACTATGCTACTAAACACTTTGCTGCAGATACTAAGTTTCCAGGTGTGGTTGAATTGACAACTCAGCTGCTAATACTTGAGAATATTCTTTGGCTCCCCTTGTGTCGAATCAATAAATTTGGGTTGAATACTCTACCCTCGAAAGCTGTTGCGATCCCCTATACTTGTGGGTTATCATCAAACCATATGCTATGCTTGATGACAACACTTGTTTGGTGACTCACCTCTTGAATGCTTGGTTTTGCTTTAATGCCAACCACATTTGTTTTTCCAAGTGCTTGTTATCTTTGATCCTTTTGAAGGAATTACAAGATGGTGCGACATTGGAGAGTGCCCATTTCAAGCTACAAGATGATGAATGCTTGGTGATCGTCAACTTCTATATGGCAACATCATCTCTTTCCCATGGTGATTTGGATTTCGATCCGAGGTCGGATCTTTTCCAAGGGGGAGAGGATGATGCGGAGCATCCTATGGACATCACCATGTCAAGAGTCCATTTGGCAAGTGACACGTGCCACATCTAATTCATGCATAGAAAGGTGAATCATCTCCTTTACACATGTCGACGTGTACCTTTCGAGGATGGTATACTACTTGACCACTCTCTCGTGTGCATACATAGGTGTGAGCGGAGCTATACATTCATCGAGGAGGAGTCCAAGAAGAAGAGAACATCTACACCATCCAAGAAGGAAGCACCAAGAAGAAGGTAGCAGCTCCCAGGTGACCCTGTGCGCATGGGCCCCTCCGACCCCATGTCCACGGGCCTCCTAGGCTGGCGATCCTGAAGCCCCCATGCGCACGGGGCGTGTATCGTGCCCACGGGACCCCCGTGTCCACGGGCCCCACGGACCCCGCGCGCACGGGCTCATGCGTCACGTCTATGGATACCCCGTGCGCACAAGCTCCACTTACCCCCTGCACATGGGCCCCCCTGAGTGTTGCTACGGGCTTTGCCCATGTAATCCCCATTTCACCCCTGCTTACCCCTTCATCCCTTGGACCTATATATACTCCTCTTCTTCCTCCATTTAGAAGGAAGCTAAGAATAGATCTAGATATTAGAGATTAGCTCATGTACCTCCCCTTGAGGGATTACTCTTGAGAGAGAGAAGACTCCATTGGAGTTCAAGACCTCCATTGGAGAAGATCCCTAGTGGATAAAGACCCCCTTGTGGGAAGGATCTATCTAGATCATCAAGCCCTCATCTCCTTCATAGGATTTGGGATGAACTCTACCATGTATCTTGTTTCCCTTTGATTGTTCATGCACCTTGTGGATCTTGTGTGTTTGTTGGTCTAGTGGATGTGTGATTGGACTTGTTCTTGAGTGTTCCTCTTGTTTTCTCTCTTGTGTTCATCATGTTCTTGGGGATTCCCCTCCAATTCGTGAAAGGTCTCCACTTAGGGTTCCACCCTACAACATTTTATCTTCGGACCCTCTCATGATTAGTAGAAACAAGAAACAAAATTCAAGAATAATGTTCCTATGAACTACTGGGGTGTGGTGGTAAAGCGCTCACAGTAAAGCAAATATCAATATCTTACAAGTTCTTACCAAGCAGCAGGTGGTGACAGGCAACCAGCGGTGTCAACTAACTCTGAAGATTGAGTAAAGCGATTGCCAGGGGAACGTATGTATACACGGTGTAGAAATATGTGGATCTTGGAAAGCTTAAATATATGTTAGCAAAAGATTAGCAATAATCAATGGAGAGATGTAATGTTGAATAAACGCTCAACGACGTTACTGTGCTAGTCCTAGGCTAGACCGGACTAGAGACGCGAGCCTAGAACACTAATGAGGTCACGTCGTAGAACAACTAGCATCAATAAAGGATATGAAGTAGCTCTGGACAGCAAAATATAAGTGAAGATCACAATAGCTGTAAAGATAATGATGTGAAGCAACAGCCAAGCAGGATATATCAACAACTTTCTCTTCAAATTTCCTCTAGAAAATTTTGTGCCAATTTTTTGATAATATTTTTCAAGAAAGGTATTGACTCAACCATTCCAATACAAAAAGAATCACTCAATTCCGAATTGATATGAGGAGTCAAAGAATTCTAAAACTAGCCTAAAAAATGGAACAACTGTATGCGCGAACTTCGGAGGGTAAAAAGACCTATTTAGAAGCCGATTTTTGAGATGCCAAATGTTGAAATAGCATATGCTACCATTTAGATGCGGCTTGTCGCTAGCTTTCATTTGAGTACTCGTGGAGCCAAAACGGACTTCGTATGAGGAAGTTATTCCCGTTTTACTGAATAGTGCACCAAACAGATTCCAATCCGAATTCAACTACGAGATTGAGTCTAAATAGATCCGAATTTTTTTTTCTTCTCTCTTTTTTTCCTCACACTTTTTTATTTCTCTCCTTTTTTTCTCTGACTTTTTTTAACTTTTTCTCTCTCTTTTTTTCTATGCCTTTTTTTATCTGTCCCTCTTTCCCAAACAAACTATATAAGATACATATTGGATCTAGCGAAGATGTGAACGACCACAACTATAATTGTGACAATGAACGATGGGTAGAACGTGGTGGAAATTGATGGATGGGTGGTGGACAGCGGAAGGGATAACGATGCAGCGGTGGCGTGACTAATGTGAACAAAACTCGAAACTCTAAACGAACTAGACACTAAGACCAGCAACTCGACACGACGATGCAACCAATCATTCAACTATGCAAGCAATGAAAAGAAAATTGCAAAGGCTCGGATTGGCTTGGACAAAGGATGAATAGATCTAACTTTTTTGTGGCTTTTTCTTGGACAATAGGTAAGACAATAAATCTAATCTAGAAAAAACTAGAAATTCTCACCGAGCAACCTGAAAACTAATACCACTTTATAGAGGCGAGGGTGTCCCGATCTTTTGATGAGATGATAACTATCGATTTGGTGGAGACAACTTTGATGATCCGACTACAAACGTGCACGACGTTGCGCATTAGCAATCGCTAAACCAATCTCTTGAGGTTACTGACGATGCCGGAAGCACGGTCAGCCTGACCACGAAGGTCTATTCTTGCAAGCAATTGAAGAACAAACAAGAATATGATAAAGCAATATGAATATTGCGAATATATGAAGTATTGATAATTGCGGGGATCCGTAAGCGGTCTTGTTCTGGTCGTTGGACACAAATGAAGTACACGAAGTTGCAACGGCTAACTTTTAACTAAACAAATCCCAAAGTCTAAATGATGCCCTAAGGGCTATATATATGGAGGAAGAGGGGGGAATTTCGTGGCCCTTGGAGGAGGGGTCCGAAACCAACCCTATCTCTTGTTTCCCACCACATACGAACTCGAAAAATAGCCTATACTTAAGTATTTCGAAAATACATGGGCCTGACCCAATAAAAAGGTGACGCAGCACCTAGAATAGCCTCTGGATGAAATTTATGAAGTGGCATCTTGTATATTTCGTCCAAGGCTTCATGCACCCCTTATGGTGGCTTCATAGTCCTAAAATCATCACTTGTAGCTCCGTTCTTGATCCCCTTGCGCATACCATCATCTCCATGCTTGGTGTTGCTCCAGTGTTCATCCCTCTTATCCATGCCAGGCCCTTCATTTGTAAGCAAAACAAATGTATACAATTTAGGCAGCATCATATTCTCATCAACATTAGAATCATTACCAAGAAACGGAAGTACCTGATAATTTAATTGGCGTGCGCGAGCTCTAGTAATTGGTCTAGTATGTATAGCAGCAGGGGGTGTGGGTGTAACAATGGTATTGATGTCCTCATCATCCCGGATCGTAAATCATGTGCACAAAGCTACATTTGTCCTTGCTAGGGGGACTAATGTCTACAATGAACGTAATCTCTCGAATTTCCTTCAAAAGGAAGGGCCAATGGGTTCGGAAACTTGTCCGAAAAGGAGTGGCGAATGATGTTATTTGACTTTCAAGGCCAAAAATTCCTGCTTAAGGCCGAATTTGAAGGCACCCGGGCCTCCTGGCGCAAGCAGGGAGTAGTTTCTGGATTCGCACACTTGCCGCGAGCATTTTGATTACTTCTGCGTCCAAAATGGACTTCGAATGACAAAGTTATGACCGTTTTAGTGAACACCGGTCCATTATGTGGCAGTCCTTGAAAGAATTTCACTTTCCCGTGACGCTTTTCGTTGAACCGCCCCGCAATTTTGTGTCCTTGATGTTGGAGATATTGTTTCCACATATATATTGACCATTGCCAGGAATGCCCTTTGGTTCTTATCTGTCACACACATAAGTTACAGCATGCCACACGACGAAAACAATGAGTATAAGGCTTGTAGCTGCTGGATTTTCTTGAATTTATGAAGAAATAGGAATTCCCAGATTATAAATCATGTGCACAAAGCTACATTTGTCCTTGTCAAGGGGACTAATGTCTACAATCAACATAATCTCTCGAGTTTCCTTCAAAAGGAGCGGCGAATGATGTTATTTGACTTTCAGGGCCAAAAAGTCCTCCTTCAGGCCGAATTTCAGGGTACCCCGGGCCTCCTGGCAGTAGTAGGGAGTATTTTCTAGATTTGCACGCGTGGCGCGAGCATTTTGAGTACTTTTGGGTTAAAACAGACTCCCCATGACAAAGTTATGACCGTTTTAGTGAACATCGGTCCATTATATGACAGTCCTTCAAAGAATTTCACTTTCCCGTGACGCTTTCCGCCAAACTGCCCTGAAATTGTGTGTCCTCGTTGCTGGAGATATTGTATCCATGTATATATTGACCGTTGCCAGGATTGCCCTTTGGTTCTTGGCTGTCACACGCGTAAGTTCCATCATGCCACACGGCGAAAACAAGGAGTATAAGGCTTGTAGCCGCTGGATTTTCTTGAATTTACGAAGAAATAGGAATTCCTGGATCATAAATCATGTGCACAAAGCTATGTATGTCCTCGCCAGGGGGACTAATGTCTACAATGAATATAATCTCTCGAATATCCTTCAAAAGGAAGGGCCAATGGGTTCGGAAACTTGTCCGAAAAGGAGCGGCGAATGATGTTATTTGACTTTCACGGCTAAAAAGTCCTTCATAAGGCATAATTTATAGGCACCCCGGGCCTCCTGGCGCAAGCAGGGAGTAATTTCTGGATTCGCACGCTCGCCGTGAGCATTTTGAGTATTTGTGGGTCCAAAGCGGACTCCGAATGACAAAGTTATGCCCGTTTTAGTGAATACTGGTCCATTATATGGCAGTCCTTGAAAGAATTTCACTTTCCGGTGACGCTTTTCGCCGAACCGCCCCGAAACTGTGTGTCCTCGATGTTGGAGATATTTTATCCATGTATATATTGACCGTTGCCAGGAATGCCCTTTGGTTCTTTGCTGTCACACACGAAAGTTACAGCATGCCACATGGCGAAAACAAGGAGTATAAGGCATGTAGCCGCTGGATTTTCTTGAATTTATGAAGAAATAGGAATTCCCGGGTTATAAATCATGTGCACAAAGCTACATTTGTCCTTGCCAGGGGGAATAATGTCTACAATCAACTTAATCTCTCGAATTTCCTTCAAAAGGAAGGGCCAATGGGTTCAGAAACTTGTCCGAAAAGGAGCGGCGAATGATGTTATTTGACTTTCAGGGCCAAAAAGTCTTCCTTAAGGCCGAATTTGAAGGCACCCTGGGCCTCCTGGCGCAAGAAGGGAGTATTTTCTGGATTCGCATGCTTGCCGCGAGCATTTTGAATACTTGCGGGTCCAAAACAGACTCCGAATGACAAAGTTACGACCGTTTTAGTGAACAACGGTCCATTATATGGCAGTCCTTGAAAGAATTTCACTTTCCCATGACGCTTTTCACCGATCCGCCCCGAACGAAGACAATTCCGCGTTTTTTCAGCCGATTCTCCGAAATTTAAGACAATTATCCTCACTCAAACTTCAAAAAGTCCCACTGGAATGAATCTTTTTTTAGACAGTCATGAAGTGGAAAAATCCCGTTCTGGCTGGCAGCGGGCATAGGACTGAAAATCCTCTTTTTGTGTCCTCGATGTAGGAGATATTGTATTCATGTATATATTGACCGTTGGCAGGAATGCCCTTTGGTTCTTGGCTGTCACACATGTAAGTTACAACATGCCACATGGCGAAAACAAGGAGTATAAGGCTTGTAGCCGCTAGATTTTCTTGAATTTACGAAGAAATAGGAATTCCCGGATCATAAATCATGTGCACAAACTACGTTTGTCCTTGCCAGGGGAACTAGTGTCTATAATGGACGTAATCTCTCGAATTTCCTTCAAAAGGAAGGGCCAATGGGTTTAGAAACTTGTCCGAAAAGGAGCGGCGAATGATATTATTTGACTTTCAGGGCCAAAAAGTCCTGCTTAGAGCCGAATTTGAAGTCACCCTAGGCCTCCTAGCACAAGCATGGAGTATTTTCTAGAGTCACACACTCGCCGTGATCATTTTGAGTACTTGTGGGTCCAAAACGGACTTCGAATGACAAAGTTATGACCGCTTTAGTGAACACCGGTCCATTATATGGCAGTTCTTGAAAGAATTTCACTTTCCCGTGACGCTTTTTGCCGAACCGCCCTGAAATTTTGTGTCCTCGATGCTAGAGATATTATTTCCACGTATATATGGACCGTTGCCAGGAATGCCCTTTGCTTCTTGGCTGTCACACACGTAAGTTACAACATGCGACATGGCAAAAGCAAGGAGTATAGGGCTTGTAGCTGCTGGATTTTCTTGAATTTATGAAGAAATAGGAATTCCTAGATTATAAATCAAGTGCACAAAGCTACATTTTTCCTTGCTAGGGGTACTAATGTCTACAGTCAACGTAATCTCTCGAATTTCGTTCAAAAGGAAGGGCCAATGGGTTCAGAATCTGTTCCGAAAAGGAGCGGCGAATGATGTTATTTGACTTTCAGGGCCAAAAGGTCCTCCTTAAGGCTGAATTTGAAGGCACCCCGGCCTCCTAGCACTAGTAGGGAGAATTTTCTAGATTTGCACGCTCGCCGTGAGCATTTTGAGTACTTGTGGGTCCAAAGCCGACTCCGAATGACAAAGTTGTGATCGTTTTAGTAAATACTGGTCCATGATATGGCAATCCTTGAAAGAATTTCACTTTCCCATGACGCTTTTCGCTGAACCGCCCCGAAATTGTGTGACCTCGATGTTGGAGATATTGTTTCCATTTATATATTGACCGTTGCCTGGAATGCCCTTTAGTTCTTGGCTGTCACACACGTATGTTACAGCATGCCACATGGCGAAAACAAGTAGTATAAGGCCTGTAGCCGCTGGATTTCCTTGAATTTACGAAGAATAGGAATTCCCGGATCATATATCATGTGCACAAAGATACGTTTGTCCTTGCCAGAGGGACTAATATCTACAAGGAACGTAATCTCTCGAATTTCCTTCAAAAGGAAGGGCCAATGGGTTCAGAAACTTGTCCGAAAAAGAGCGGTGAATGATGTTATTTGACTTTCAGGGCCAAAAAGTCCTCATTAAGGCCGAATTTGAAGGCACCTTGGTCCTCCAGCCACAAGTAGGGAGTATTTTCTTGATTCGCACACTCTCGGAGAGCATTTTGAGTAACTGTAGGTCTAAAACGGACTTCGAATGACAAAGTTATGACCAGTTTAGTGAACACAAGTGAGCCACTCCTCCTCTAGGCTCCTCCTCGGCGTCTACTGCCGGTGGCCACTCCGGCCCCGGTGGCCACCTCCTCCTCCCGCCGGTTTCCACTCCGGCGCCGGTGGCCACAACCTCTCTGACCTTGGCCCCTTGTGGGTGGTTCTCACCATCTTTTTCGTTCCTCCTCTGGATGAGATGGACCACGGGAGTTGACTATGGAGCCTCCTACGCTCAACTTTGCTCCAGGTAAAGAGTTTCAGCATTCGATGAGACAAAAGTTTGGTCATCCAGTGGTGTTTTCCCCTGGTTTTCGTCAATGTGAGTTCACTTTGGTGGTGTCCTTTTGTCGGGCTCGGTTTTGCTTGTATAGTCACACGGTTAGTATCACTCTCCAATCTTATTTTGGGGGGTATCCCCAAGGTTTCCGTGTGCATCACCTTAAGGACAGATCTTTCAAGTTCTCTGTTGCTTCCAAAGCTGTGGGTTTTGAAATTTATAATCATGGTTGAGTGATCGAAAAGGATTTTGAGCTAGTGTTCAATCTTTGGGGTTTTGGTGGCCCTAACTGGCTACGTGAAGAGCAGCTTTTTTATCGTGAAGAGGAAGCTTCTTGGACCTTGGTAACTAGCGGTTCTCGCCCGCGGGCTGCCGCCGGCAATGCCTCCGGTGATCAACTCCGGCCGTCGGTTTTTTCTCGTCTCGCGGGTATTCCGAGCTCTAGCAATAATGAGGTCTCTGACATTAATGAGCCCATAATGCATGATCTTAATACCTCTGGCGACGTTAACGCGCCGGTTTCTCAAAGCAGGAATCATGGTTATTCAAATGACAGACTCCAGTGCTATGCTTGCGGCAAATTGGGCCACTTTACCAGAGAGTGTGGTGAGAAAAATCTACCTGGGCTATTTCCTTTCCTTTGATTCGCAACTTTCCCCAGCCCACCGGCTGAGGCTTGGGACATGGACGCGGTCCAGGATTGGTTTAAGTCTTCAGGCCCGGCCGGTGACCCCTCGGTGGTTTCCTCTTTTAGTGAGCTCTGCAAGGGATCTTTCCCTAATTTTCAGCCCCGAATTGCCCTTGCCTCCTCAACTTCTGCGCTCTGCTCCCCTATTTCTCCCCAGCTCACAAACCCTGCTCCGGTCACCTCTAGCTCGCCATCGATAGTGAGTGTTAGTGCGGCGGCACCGATGGCCAATATCCCGATTGATCCACGGCCTTTTGTGCCCCATGGCTTTGACATTCAGCAAGTCCCTAGTCGCAATGGGGTGGCGCGGGTGGTGCTCCCTCAGCGGCCTCGTCGTCACAAAGACTGGGCGATTGCTACAATCCATCCTCTCCCCGCTGATGCTCCTTTCCCCAATGTAAGAGATGTTCTTGAAGAGTTCATTGTTGAGCATAGGCAGTTGGGGTTGAGGGATATACAACGTTGTCCATTTGGTGAGGCTTATGTGCGTCTAACGAGGGTTAGAGACAGAGATAAGTTGGTGCTTGATAGTCCACACGAATTTGGTGATGTGTTCATCTCCTTTGTGAAGCATGATGAAGGCAGAAATCATAGAAGGGTTCATTTCAATAGAACTGTCTGGTTATTACTCACAGGAGTACCTTTTGATTTTCTAAACACTGAAGATCTTGCATGTGCTGTCAGTAAGTTTGGCCGTATGATCTCCTGGGATAAGGAGGATGACCACATGGGCCGCATTGTAGTCAAAGTGAGAGTCATGAACCTGGATATTATCCCTAAAAGTATGAGGTGGTCTGAAGGGGATGGGTTTGAGGAAGATGGATGGTCTTCTTCCATTGAAATACTGGCTAGTGAGTTGCTTGGTGGGGGGCCAGCATATGAGGATGCAGTTCCTCCTGACAATGTGGATCCTCACCCACTTCCTGAAGATGTTGAGCAAGGAATGGTTTCCATAATGCTGCTGTTAACAATGTGCCTATGGATGTTCAGAATGAGGATAATTGGGAGCAATGGAACTTACCATAGCAGGATAACCAGAATGCAGCCCTAGAGGATCTCTTAGATGCTGTGGAGCGGGAAGAGATGGCATGGGCTGATGGAGAAGATCTGCTACCTGCAATCAGTAATAGTAGCTTATCTTCAGATATGTCCTTTTCTGAAGGAGACAACTCCACATTACTTTTGCCACCTGCAGTTGCTGAGAATCCTCAACCTATATATGTTGAACCAGCTGTTGCACCCCCTGCCATTATGGTTGCAAATGGCCTGCAAAACATCATTCAGGCTTACCAATCTGATGATGAAGAGCCTCTTCTGCTGCAAGAACAGAATCTGCATGTTGCACTGCCTGCTGAACTTCCCCATGATCAAGTTGCTGCAAACCTTTTGGAGATTGCTGCAGTTAGTCCTCCACCTAGGGTTGAGAAGGCGGTCGTCTCTGCTGATGCTTCTGTTGCTCAAGCTTTGGAGTCACAAGCCAATGTCCAACAAGTTGGAGCTGCAGTAGACTCTGGCCTGGTTGCTGCCCTGCCCCTGGGAGCTTCAGGGACCTCTGGAATTATTCCCTCTATGGCTACTGGCTCTTCAAATGAAGCCATTCTGGGCAGCCCTGGACATATCACTACTTCAAGAGGAAGCCTGGAGCCAGTTGCAAACCTAGAAGATCTTCAACCTGGGCTCCAAGGTAACTGGGTTAACAGAATTGATGAGCACTTCAGCATGGCACCTTCTCTTCTTGGTCTGAAATGTATTCAACTGGCTGAATTTGCTAATAATACTCTTGCTGTTTCTGAAGAAGGACTTTTGTTGTGGAAAAAGCACTTTCAGGAGGAACATGTGGAAAATAAGAGCTCTTTCACTGCCAACATTCCTGTAAGTTGGTTTAACTTTATTGTCCACCTTCTTCTGTCCCCTGATAAGTTTGAATGGACTATCAAGATGTTAAAGTCTGGAATGTGGGAACTTGTCTCTGCTATGGAAAACATGGATCATGCTTTTCTATTTTACATTCCTCATAAGTGCCCTGCTACTCATGCACCTATTTGTCAGGCCATTGATATTGATGAGCAAGTTAATAATGATCAGGGCAAGGAAAATATTGGATAGGCTCCCAATATGCAGGATGTGGAATCCTAGGACCTACTGCAGCCTTTTGGCTCTGACAATTTGAGGAAGAGAAGGAGTGGGAAGACTCCCCTAGTTGAAACTGAGGTAAGAAGAAGTGATAGAATCAAAAAGGATAATGCTGGTTACAAAAGGAATTCTTGCTCAAATAATAACTATTTGCCTTGCAATGCTGCTCCTCCCATCATTCAAAAGTCAATTGTTAAAAACCTCACTGCTTCTTTCTGTAAGGTTTCTGAGAGGGAACTGGAGGACAAGCTGGCTAAGAAGCCCAGGAGAAGGCAAGATGAGGACTTGGTCAAGGTGCCCTTGACCAAGGGAGAGGACAATCCACCCAACTCTTCTTGATGTTAGTGGTCATCTGCTGGCTTAGGGTTTTAAGGAGCAGTGATTTTGGACCCTGTTGCTCTTACTACGCTTTATTAATATCTGATGTAATGATGGAAGTATGGTACTTTATGGAACTTGTTGATCTGCTGGTGTACTCTATTATTCAGACCTATGAGCTGTGTGGTTTGTGGCTGTTATGCTGCTATTGTGATGTGCTCTGCTTCCTGGCACTGTGCCTTTTATTCTTCCTCTTGACTGATCAAGTGTTGGTACTTGATTTCTGGTGCAAAAACTGCTATTGTTTTCATGAATAACACAAACAGAAACTAGAGTATCCTTAACTGGAATATTAGAGGGATGAATTCTGAAGACAAATGGTTGGCTCTAAGGCAGAAAATTGATGAGAGTGATTGTAACATCTTGTGCCTTCAAGAAACTAAAAGAGAGTCTTTTGACACAGCTTACATTAAAAACTTCTGTCCTAACAGAATTAATAAATTTGCTTTTCTCCCATCTACTGGAGCTTCTGGGGATTACTTGTTGCTTGGAATGGTACACAGTTTACTGGAGAAGTTATTGCACAAAAAAGATTCTCTCTCTCAGTCCAATTCACCAGTTTGCTGTCCAATCAGTCATGGATCGTAACTAACATATATGGTCCCTGTGACCCACAGGACAAAGTTGATTTCATTAATTGGTTTTTGAACATTCATATGCCTGCAGATGTAGACTGGATTCTTATGGGTGACTTTAATCTTATGAGGGCCCCTTCAGACAGAAACAGACCTGGTGGAGATGTGAATGACATGCTTTTGTTTAATGAGGCAATCGGCAACCAAGGCTTAATTGAGTTACCTTTGCAGGGTAGAAAGTTCAGTTGGAGTAACATGCAGCAGGATCCTCTATTGGTCAAACTGGATTGGTTTTTCACTTTTGCCTCTTGGATGACCACTTTCCCTAACACTATTGTGCTCCCTCTTGCAAAACCTATTTCTTATCACTTGCCTTGTGTTATTAAAATTGGCACTTCCATTCCAAAAGCAAGAGTTTTTAGATTTGAAAACTATTGGTTGCAACACTCAGACTTTAAAGAGGTGGTTGCTGCTGCTTGGAGCATCCCAGTGGGAAATCTTGATGCTGCTAAAAGTTTGAATGCTAAATTTAAGAACTTGAGGAGAGCTTTGAAGTTGTGGGCCAGGTCTTTATCTTGTTTGAAAGCTCAAATTGCTAAACTCAATGAGCTCATCTTTCTTTGGGATTTCTTTGAGGAATTTAGAGAATTGGATATTCATGAATGGAACTGCAGGGCCATTCTCAAAGATCAGCTTCTCATTTTTCTGAGGAATCAAAAGATTTACTGGAAGCAAAGGGGTAAAATTAAAGGGGTCAAATTTGGAGATGAAAATACAAAATTCTTCCATACTAAAAGCTTCTATCAATTACAGGCACAATCATATTGCTTTTCTTCAAAATGATGACCAAGTGGAAATTTCTGATCATGCTGGGAAAGCTGCAATCCTATGGGAATCTTATAAGAAAAGAATGGGAACATCTCACAAAACATCAATGCACTTTGATTTGGACTCCTTATTTGGTCCCAGGTAGGACCAAACAATTTTTGATAACCTGGAGCTACCTTTCACTAAGGAAGAAATCAATGCAGTTGTCAAGGACCTCCCACTTGACAAATCACCAGGTCCAGATGGTTTCAACAGTGAATTTTTCAAATCTTGTTGGGATATTATTAAAGTGGATGTGCTTAGATTTATTCAGGACTTTCATGCTGGGCAAATCTCAATTGAGAGCTTAAACACCTCTTACATCACTCTGATCCCTAAAGGAAGCACTCCTCTGACAGCAAATGACTTCAGGCCAATCTCACTACTTAATTGCTGTCTTAAACTTGTCACTAAATTATTGGCCAACAGGTTGCAGAAAGTGATTCTCAAATTGGTGCACATCAACCAATATGGATTCTTAAAGGAAAGATCCATCCATGACTTCTTGGGTTGGGCATTTGAGTATCTACATCAATGTCATAAACCCAGAAAAGAAGCTATTGTGCTCAAACTTGATTTTGAGAAGGCTTTTGACACCATTGAGCACCAGACAATTTTGGATATCTTAAAGGACAAAGGGTTTGGAGACAGATGGATCAACTGGATTAAAATGTTGTTTACTTCTACATCATCAGCTATCTTGCTTAATGGTGTGCCTGGCAAAAAGTTTTACTGTCTTAGAGGGGCCAGGCAAGGAGACCCTCTGTCCCCACTCTTATTTGTGCTTGTTGCTGATTTGCTCCAGTCAATTCTCAATAAGGCCATGCACATGAGTTTGCTTACATCACCTCTGCAAGTGGAGTCATGCCCTGACTTTCCTATTGTCCAGTATGCTGATGATACTCTGGTTCTCCTCCAAGCTGATGCAAAGCAACTTCATTGCCTCAAAGCACTCCTCAACACTTTTGCAGATGCTACTGGCCTGAAAGTGAACTATAATAAGTCAAGCCTCATCCCAATTAATGTGCCAGAAGACAAGGTGGAAATTTTGACAAATACTTTCCACTGCAAAAGAGAATCCTTCCCCATTCAGTATTTGGGAGCACCCTTCACTACTAGGAAAAGGCCTACTAATGGCGCACCAGTTTTGCCTACTAATGGCGCACTACTGGTGCGCCATTAGTAGCACGCCACTAGTATTTTTTACTAATGGCGCACCACTGGTGCGCCATTAGTATACCACATACTAATGGCGCACCAGTAGTGCGCCATTAGTATGCCTAGAGGTGCGCCATTACTTTCTGACTTAATAATGGCGCACCACATAGAAGGGCGGCATTAGTAATAAATTTTTTTCATTTTTTTAAAAAAAATCATTTTTTTTATTTTTTTATATTCATTTTTTTTTCATTTTTGTAAATTCAAATTTATTTATTTTTTTCTTAATCTCGGGTCACTATGGCTTAATCTCAAGTCAAATCACACTCTGTGGTCAAACTTCCCAAAAGGTCACCCATCCTTACACTAGTTCTATCCAACCCCAGCACCACCTCACTTCACTGGCACTTGTTGATATATCTATCATATCAATCCTATTAAACCTTGCTGATGTCTAGGACTTTGTTCATGTTCATGAGTATGATGAAATTTTGAAAAAATATTTCAAACTTCCCGATCATATTATGTACCATATTTTGAAAAATAATTTAATTTTTTTTCAAAACTAATTTTTTTTCTGTTACTAGTGGCGCACCTAGCATACGGTGCGCCACTAGTAAGTTTGAATTTTTTTGAATTTTTTTGCCTCCGGATCTTAGAAGCCCCGTAACTTTTTTCTGTTAGGTTTTTGGGGATTTTGAAAATGTTTAATGGGGTTCCCCCCGATTAAATTCGGATGTAACTTTTCGAGTAGATGATTTTTCATATAAAAAACTTTTTCATCCGAGTTCGTACGCAAAAGTTATGCCCATTTTTACAAATTCTCGAGAGATTTTGCAAAAAAGTCGAAAATTCATGTTTGTAAATTTTGCTAACAACTAGACCACATATCACATGGGAATCTTATTTTCTTTTATTTTTTTGACATTTCTATCATTTTCTTTTATTTTTTTGGAAACTGAAAAGGCGGTCCACGGGGGGTGGGGGTGCATTCGGGCGAATGTTTGGGCCAAGTTACTAATGGCGCACCGTGGGAGTGGTGCGCCATTACTAGTTGAACTAGTAATGGCGCACCATCCCCACGGTGCGCCATTAGTAGTTTTGAAAAAAAATTAAATTTTTTTACTAATGGCGCACCGTGGGAGTGGTGCGCCATTACTAGTTGGGTGCGCCACCATTAGTAGTTTTGAAAAAATAAAAAAAATTACTAATGGCGCACCGTGGGAGCGGTGCGCCATTACTAGTTGAACTAGTAATGGCGCACCGCTCCCACGGTGCACCATTAGTAGTTTTGAAAAAATTAAAAAATATTATTACTAATGGCGCACCGTGGATGTGGTGCGCCATTAGTATTTGGACACTAATGGCGCACCAACACATGGTGCGCCATTAGTATATACTAATGGCGCACCACATGTCTGGTGCGCCATTAGTGTCATTTCCATCCATAGCCCTTTTTCTAGTAGTGCTTGGGTCTTCATAAACCAACTGTGGAGCAATGCTTTCCTCTTGTCACACGACTGCAGAAGAAGCTTGTGGGTTTATCTTCTTTCATGACTCTGGCTGGCAGATTGTTATTAGTAAAATCTGTCTTAAACTCTCTGTTGATCTACCTCATGGGATGCCTTGATGTCCCTGTAACTATTAAAACCCAAGCAATCAAGTTTTTGCGGCATTGTCTCTGGAGAGGTCCTGATCTAGAGGACCACAGGCCTGCTATGGTTGCTTGGAGTACTATTTGTCGACCTAAGGATCAAGGGGGCCCGGGGGTCAAGGATATTTTTGTTCAGAACAAAGCTCTTCTTCTCAAGAACCTACGCAAGTTTTATAATAGGCATAACATCCCATGGGTCAACTTGATTTGGGAAACCTACTATAGCAATGATTTGTTGCCTGGCAGTACTTGGGTTGGATCCTTTTGGTGGAAGGCAAATCTCAAGCTCATTGACAACTTTAAATCTTTGGCCAGATGTCACATAGGGGATGGTAAAAGTGCTTTATTCTGGTCTAATCTGTGGCATTCAGCTTGTTTACAGGACTTGTTCTCACACCTTTTCTCCTTTGTGAAGAATAAAAACACTATTGTGCACACCATTATTCACACTGAATTTTTGGAGGATTTATTTCACCTTCCACTCACTGTGCAAGCCTTCCAGGAATTTGAAAATATGAAAGACATCTGTATTGCCTTAAGGACCTCTGCCACCCTGGATTGCACTGACACCTGGAGTTACATTTGGGGTAATGGCCAATTCTCAGTTGCTCAGGCTTATGAAGTAATGATGGGAGTTAAATTAGTGCCTCAGCAGTTTAACTGGATTTGGAATAGCTCTTGCCAGCCCAAACACAAGGTGTTTTTTTGGAGATTACTTCATGATAGGCTAAATACTAGGAACCTTCTACGCAGGAAAACCTTCCATTTGGAAAGCTACAACTGTGCTGTCAATAACTGTCCTCAGGAGGAAACCTTGTAGCATCTCTTTTGGACCTGCCCTTTTGCATCCCAGTGCTGGGACCTATTATGCCCTACAAGACAAGCTAATGTTTCTGTGCTTGAAGCTTTTGATGATCTCAGGCAGAAATTACATGTACCTTTCTTCATGGAAATCATCATCCTAGCTTCTTGGGCTATCTGGATCTCAAGGAATAATCTCATCTTCCAAGCAATTCAACCTTCAGTTCAGAGGTGGAAAGCAATCTTCCTTGAAGAGCTTAACTTGCTCAGATTCAGAATTAAAAAGAGTTATGCAAGGGCTTTCTTTACTTGGCTTGACAACCTTGTTCTGTAATTTTGTTTATTTTTGGTAGTTTTTTTTCTTTTTAGGGCTTACCTCAAGCCTTTGTACTGTTGGACCCTTGCTTTTTATTATTAATTAATAATAATTATAGTGGGGTTTTGCCCTACTGTGTATAGTAAAAAAAAGTTTAGTGAACACCGGTCCATTATATGGCAGTCCTTGAAAGAATTTCACTTTTCCATGACGCTTTTCGCCGAACCGCCCCGAAATAGTGTGTCCTCAATGCTGTAGATATTGTATCCATGTATATATTGACCGTTGCCAGGAATGCCCTTTGGTTCTTGGCTGTCACACACGTAAGTTACAGCATGCCACATGGCGAAAACAAGGAGTATAAGGCTTGTAGCTGCTGGATTTTCTTGAATTTATGAAGAAATAGGAATTCCCGGATCATAAATCATGTGCACAAAGCTACGTTTGTCCTTACTAGGGGGACTAATGTCTAAATGAAAGTAATCTCTCGAATTTCCTTCAAAAGGAAGGGCCAACGGGTTCAAAAACTTGAACGAAAAAGGAGCGTCGAATGATGTTATTTGACTTTCCAGGCCAAAAAGTCCTCCTTAGAACCAAATTGGAAGGCACCCCAGACCTCCTAGCGCTAGCAAGGAGTATTTTCTGGATTTGCACGCTCGTCGGGAGCATTTTTAGTACTTGTGGGTCCAAAACGGACTCATGACAACGTTATGACCGTTTTAGTGAACACCGGTTCATTATATGTCAGTCCTTGAAAGAATTTGACTTTCTGGTGACGCTTTTCGCCGAACCGCCCCGAATTTGTGTGTCCCCGATGCTCGAGATATTGTATCTCTACTCCTAATGGAGCAGTTGGTAGTCTCCGCCGGTTAATTTTCATCCCACCTCCACTGTTTTTTGCCTCGATGTCGTACTAACTCTTCCGCACCCGTTCCCGCGGCGAACCAAAAAAACAGAAAAAACGGCGATGTGGGACAAGGGATCTAGTTGTTCATTGACCGGTCTATGCATAAAAAACTTTGTGAAAAAGATCTACGACAGTAAACCTATGAAAAAAAAACCAGCTAACAGATCCAGTCGTTGACGATTCCTCCTGCGCTCGAATCACACGCGCACGTCCCCCCGCTCGGTCCCTTCCCCGCAGCCCTTTCAGTTCAACGTCGCACGACAACCGCCGCTGTTCACGTTGAGTATCCGCCGGGGTTCACTTCCACGGCGATCCCTATGTGCGGCGCCGTTCTTGACGAGTTTTGAGGACCCGCAGATTCGTCGCCGCCCAGATGCAGGAACCGTCGTGATTCGCGTAATGATCCGACGCCGATCCGTTCCAGGAGCCGTCATCGTTCGCGTACAGATCCGCCGCCGATCCGCGGCCTGAGTCGCGGTTCGCGTACAGATCCAGCGGTGATCCCTTGCCGTAGCCGATCGCGAATATAGGTATTATACAAAACACTGTATTTACATAAATCTTTGCTACTTATACGCAGCACATATTTACATTGATTTCTCAAGAAGCACAAAAGCCTGTCTTTAGTTAACAACATTGTGTAGCTTCTCATTTCTTATGACACATAGTCAATTAATCAGCTATTATGAAATCATCCTAGTAAAAATGAATAAGCTGCCATTATATTCATGGTACAGGTGAGAATGAATAGCAATAGCAGATAGTTGCTGAATAGGGCTGAACCAAAAACTTGCCTGTATGAACGTGCAAAGCAGTAGAGATAATTGAACGTAGTTATTGCTTGAATCTCCACACATTGTATGCCATAATTCAACCTGCTCAAAATGAACCGTTCAGCAAAATAGTTTTGGTGGTAAAGAACATAAAGTAGTATAGTGTTGATCTTGTCACTTCTATGCAGCATATACAGAAGCATGAGCTCTCTAGAAGCACTTGTACTGAAATATGATGCACTTGTACTGAAATATTTGGAGCCCAATGTTTTTAAGTGGATATTATATATAAAGAATTAAAGATTCAACTTTTTTTCCTTGTGCCTATTTAATTGACACTATCAGATGTGAGCAAAGGCTAAGAAACATCATGTACAGTGTAGATAGCAAAACTATACTCTGGCAATGCACAAATCTTGAAAATAAGCACAGTTAGTTCTCTGGAGAAATTAAGGGTAATTCTAAGTAGAAATATTAACTACCTAAGCCTAAATAAAGCACACGTAGTCAAAATAGCACTGCAACCTGCTATGCAATCGTTAACCTGGACATGGGGAATCAAAATGTCCAAAGTATGAAAGTAGCATATATACACACATAGAAATGTTAGGAACAACATACAGTATATTTTGTTTTAGGTTTACCCCAGCCACTCCGTTCAGGCATAGACCTTCCAAGTCTATGTGCCCCAAGCAAAGCAATGATTCCCTGCAGGCACAGGGTACACACAGCTCAAAAATACCTATCCAGACAACATGGGAAAACAGGTGACTAAGAATAGTATCTACACACCTTGTCATCAAGGCCCATTCATGCAGATTGAGGTCTGACCAATACCCCATTATATCTGTCTAGGTTAGAATAAATATTTAAATATTCTATTCAAACCTAAATTCCTTTCTTTCCTCAACCTTGAATCGCTAATACACTGCAAGTCCTTCCAGTAATAAGATATTAATGAATAAGCAGCAAACAAAATTTTCCTCATTGTATGAAGACAGCAGACTCATGACTTACCATTATACAAAGAAACAAATTTCTTGCTTTGTCTAATGGTAAGTCATGAGTCTGTTGTCTTCATACAATGAGGAAATTTCCCACTTTCACTGCCACTGAACGCTACATATCAATTAAGTTAACAGACAAAGCTCACAATTCATAAGGATTTTTCTTTCTTTCTGATTTGGCATGTCAACCATGAGAGACATGACAAACTATCAAGAATGCAGGTAAGAAAATATGAAACACTACTAACCAAGTGTATAATAACCCCGTGATTGGTTTCTACTCCTTAAAACAGTTCTCAATTGACACCAGATAAAAGGTAGGAAGGGCACTTTGTATGAATTACCATCCTTTGGAAAAATTGAATAAACAGCACTTTGTATGACAAAATAAGTAATAAGCAGAGTGAGTTCATGCATTGAAGAGCTTGCTACCCCACCCCCGCTATTTCAAATATTCTTGCCATTAGGCAATGGTCATTTAATGTCAGGGAACTGCCATTCCATAGGTGCATATGGGGAATTCAAAAAGCAAGGCAGGTGAACATCAACAAATAGAGGATGTTACTACGGGTATGATGCACTCTATTAGAAATTCCTACACATGCGTTCAATGCATTTATAATAGTAACAAGCTTTGTGCATAATGTATTGCAGGCCTTACGAGCGGGAGAAATGTTGAATAATACAATGCAAGCATCATACCCGTAGCTGAAAATGTTGACGATACTTACACGATGGTTCCAGGTATAAGACTATGTGAAGATTGGTGAGAATGTTGCCTGCATAGTTTGTCACCTATGTATCATTGGTCTTATATTCATCCTGGTCACAACGCTACAGATGGATCAAGATCGCTATGGATTGGAGACCATCATGATGCTTCGTTGTTGGCTCCAAGTAATCTAACACAGGATTATGGCACATATGTAGCATAGGATTCATATGGTACTGACTCATCCGCATTTCATATGACATGGTTTATAATTATGGGTGTTCACCTTCATGTACAACATACCGCATTTTTTGTTGATTGGTAAGTTGTAGGGTGTGAACCTTTAAACGATGAGATGCGCATGTTGAATCAGAATAAGACGGATGGTGTGATGAAGCTACAAGATGATACTCAAGGTATTCCCATGCATGCTTATCCACCATCCAAACTGATGTATTCGGTAGCGGGATGAGCTTTATGGGCTTTTTGGTTTTTTGGTTTTTTGGGATGAGCTTTATGGGCTTTTTGGTTTTACTTTTAACATGATGCAGACGACAGAACTTCCGAGCAGCACGCAACAGGAGTTGTATTTAATGAACACAAAAATTACGCTGACGGAACAAGGGAGCAGTTCAACGCACAGAGGCGTGCAGCTTATCGGAAGAACAAAGAGGAGGATACTGTCAGGTTACAAGAGGAGAATCAACCTTCCCTTTCAAATTCTGGTAAGTTGTTTAACGTGAGTTTGCTGACTAATCTTAGGTTCATATAAATTATTATTTGAACACGTATAGTATGCGAAATATTTGTTATAGTAACTTGACTGTATAATACTTCTTAATGTGCAAAGTTCCAAATGCTGGTTTCGTATATGTTGTATCAATGTGATCTAAGTGAGTTGTAAACATAACCTGAATATATTTGCCCTGACTAAACATAACCTAAATAAACATAACATGCATAGAGAAACCTATTGTTCAACTAGACCTCTAAAATCCCATGCTCATACTTTTTTTATTCACTAACTGGCCAAAGAGAGAATCTCGGAGATAATGCTATCATGGTTCTATGGAAGGCTTATCTTGGTTCTATGGAAGTTTTAATCTCCACTGTTGACTCACTTAAGGTTTGTAAAGTGAATCCTAAGACAAGTTCGAGGGGGCAATATGGACTTCTCTCTATATTACCAGAGGGCCTTGAAGACAATGAAAGCGACGAGTTCCTGCTGGTTCTGTTTTCTTGCAGGCGAAGTTCTTAATTATAATTATCAATGTGTTTTTTTTCTTAAGGACACAGTGAGATGCAACGCGAGGGAAATTGAAGCCAAAACATGCAGGATGACAGGAGTGTGCCATTTTTTCTATGACAGGTTAGTGATTTTATCCTTTTTGTATTTTTACATTCCTAGGTACAGAAGTTTATATGAAACGATTTGTTAAGGGCATGGGGTGGTTCTACAATCTTCAGGAAATCAAGCAGTAGCACCGGATGCTGACATGCATGGAAGGTATAGGAGTATATGTATTTGTAGAAATTCATCATCGCCCATAAATAAATCATCTCTGCCCTGCTTCCTCTGTCCGGCCGTCAAATCAAATTGCTTTGGTTCACAAGTTCGTTTCATCGTACATCTAGGTACACTAGAACAGAGAGACTACTTTCCTTGAATGGCTCATGCGAGTAAACTAACAATAGTTTTCATCCAAGATGCAGTTGTATATGTATCTTCATAGAGATGTAGATGCACAGGTAGTTCAATAGTGCACATGTTCATTGACAGGGATGCAGATGTAGTATACAACGGAGGTTATTGACAAGTTAAATATGATATAATCACACTATCATCCATACTGAAGCTTTTATTTAATATTTCTTTGTTTTGCAATGCTGAATATTTGCGGAACACAGTAAGATGTAATATATAGAGTATAGACTACAGATTCACCGAATCAGCTTGAACATTGTTATCATGCTTCATATGATTTGGTAATGATTTCAAAACAGTAGAATGGGGCAAACAAACCTGAAACCTTGTACTGTTCCTCACAGAAAAAACAATTACTATCGAGAGGTTTCATACTGAAATTGTTTCTTATCAACTAATGGTGTATTACTCCGGCCATGATTACAGTAGCTAACTACCCCATGATTACAACAGTAAAAATTGATAGGAGTACAAGCATTGGAGGAGTACTCAGTACTCACCATGTTCGACGAAGTCGTGGTGGTGGTGGTTGAGGAAGTCGTAGGTAACGGAGGCATCATCAGGGAGTAGGGACCATCTTCTCCTCGATTTAAATTGTAGTACTCCATGTACTCTCACTTGTAAACTATTTGAAATGCAGATCCACTCCAAGAATGTGCTCTAAAATGGAGTAACATGGAGTATACTCTAAAATCAGTTTAGTTTGAGCCCAGTAGATCAATCAAAGTACGCTGGCGTGATAACAAGAATACTGCAACCTAATCAGTTTGGTTTGAGCCAAGCAAGAGTACTAAAATCTTGACAAAAAGAATACTACAGCACGATGCACATTATTTCAGAGATGTTGATTTCAATACATACAACCCATTGAGAAACATGATTTTCAGAAATGTTGATTTCAGTTAAACTACAACGTTTACTCCAAGTAATACTCTAAGAAACAATACAAGCACCTACTGTACTGAAAGTACTCCTGTAGTGCAAATACTCTAGGCAGAATGTACTCCTACAGTACTGAAAGTGTACTCCTGTGAGTATCAAATTTACTGAATTTAGAGGCATCAAAATGCTCACACCCAAGTTCAATCATCTACACATGGAGTAGTGCAATCGAGAGGTCTTACCATGCTTGAATCAACAAGAGGCAGTGGTATCAGGAGCTGCATCGTCCAGGAGCAGCAGCAGCAGCCTTTCCAATCGCTCCTTGCGCCTTGCCTTTCCAATCTACTCACGTGGCAGAGAGCAGTTCTTGGCCATAGTACATCTGCATCCATATTCCATCCAGAGAAACAATCACAATCAGCTCCAGAATCTCTCCTTGCCTTTCCCCAAATCATAGGCTCCAGAGATTGGAAAGGGGTGGGGAAAATTAAGGATGCAAACCTTGCAGGTCGAGCATGGGGAGATCAACTTCAGGGGCGACCTAGGAGCAGGTGACGAGGAACTCATAGAAGCGATGGTGATAGAGGTGAAGGTGTCCGATGTTTCGATGAGATAGATATCATTTTCTATGGGAGTCGACTTTGACGATCCGACTATGAACGTGAGAAGACATCGCGCCTTAGCAATCGCTAAACCAACTTCCGAGGGTTATTGTGATGAGGACATCAATACCATTATTACACCCACAGCCCCTGCTGCTCTACATACTGGACCAATTAGTAGAGCTCGCGCATGCCAATTGAATTATCAGGTACTTTCATTTCTTGGTAACGATTCTAATGTTCATGAGAATATGATGCTGTCTAAATTGGATACATTTGTTTTGCTTACAAATGAAGGGCCTAGCTTGGACAAGAAGGATGAACCTTGGAGCAAGTTCAAGCATGAAGATGATGGCATATGCAAGGGGATCAAGAACGGAGTTACAAGTGATGATTTCAGGACTTTGAAGCCACCATAAGGAGTGCATGGAGCCTTGGACTTAATATACAAGATGCCACTTCATAAATTTCGTCCAGAGGCAATTCTAGGTGCTGCGTTACCTTATTATTGGGCTAGACCCATGTATTTTTGAAATACTTAAGTATAGGCTGTTTTTAGAGTCCATATGTGTGGGGAAAATAGAGTTAGGGTTGGTTTCGGACCCCTCCTCCAAGGGGCATGAAATTCTCCCCTCTTCCTCCATATATACAGCCCTTAGGGCATCATTTAGACTATGGGTTTTGTTCAGATTAAAAGTTCGCCATAGCTGCAACTTCGCGTACTTCGTTTGTGTCCAACGACCAGACCAAGACGTCACAGAACCCCACCTTGATCAATAAAGCCTTCATCTTATATTCGCAATATCCAGATTGCAATCTCAGTTTCTTGCTTGTTCTTCGTTTGCTCGCAGGAAACAGACCCTCGTGGTCAGGTTGATCGTGCTCCGGCGTGGTTAATAACCCCTCGGAAGTTGAATTAGCGATTGCTAAGGCGCGACGTCTCACACGTTTGTAGTCGGATCGTCAAGGTCGACTCCCACAGAAAGCGATAGCCACCATCTCATCGAAACATCGGGACACCCTTGCCTCTATCAAGTGTTATCGGATTTCCAGGTTGCTCGGTGAGATTTTACAGTTTTCCGTAGTTTAGATCGAGTCTGTTCTTCATACCTACAGTCCATGAAAAAAGCCAAAAAAAACTAGGGTTAGTTCATCATATCCGAACCAATCCGAGACTTTGCATAGTCTTTTTAGAGTTTTGCTTTGTTGAATTTGCGATTGCATCATCGTGTCGAGTTGCTGGTCTTAGCGTCTAGTTTCCTTTAGAGTTTCGAGTTATGTTCACAAGTTGTCACGTCGCCGCCGCACCATGTAACATCCCAAATTTTCAATTTGGAATGTTATACATAGGTCACCCATGCACATCATATTTTATTGCGTTTCGTTTCGCAATCCTCAAAATCCTAAGCAACTCAAGGACCCTCGGAGAGAGTTGGGGATTTCCAGGTTTTCATATTTGATTCTTATCAAATAATGAAACGAGGATTTTGATTTTAATAATTTTTCTCTCCGAAAAATATTTCGTATTAAAATATAAGAGAGGAGATAATATGACTTCTCCAAAATAATTGAAATATTGGAGGAAAAGTATTAAAATCATTTATTTTGATTTTTTATTCGATTTTATTTGCATTAGAAAAATTGCACGTTTTCGAAATTGCATTTTAGGGCCAAGAAAATGTTCATCTCGTTCTAAATATTTTACTTAGACGGTGAAAATTTGTTTTGGCATTTTTAGTTTTTTATTTTATTTTCTAGGATTTTATTTCTGTCAGCGAAATTGTTTTAAAAAAAATCTCCAGCCGACTGGGCCGAACCCAGCCGGGCTGCCGGCCCAAGCCGCCGCCGCCTTCCCGCGCGCGAGCACCGCCGCCGCCGAGCTCGGACCGGAGTCCGAGCCGGACTCCGCCTCCGCCGCGCCTTGCCCCCTCCTCCAAGTCGCCCCTCCTCCCCCTTTATATACGCACCACCCGCCCCCCCACCACTAGATGTAGGTACAAATGTCTCCATCCTCAATCATGTCGTAGTCGTAGCCATGGATGAAGGCCGAAGATGGCACATCATCACTCTCCTCTAAGATCAAAGATAAGGTCTCATGTGCGGTCTCATAGCTTGACTCGGAGTATGAGTCCAATATGGGCGCCGTCTTCATGTTGTTGAAGAGGTTCGTTCTCGTCGCCGTGCTCGAAGGGGATGACCCTTGCTCGACCTTCTTGTTGCCGTCTTGTTGTAGGAGGTCCATATGATGTGGCACCTCGTAGCTCGTCTCCATGACCGAAAGGAATGTCCCATTCTCGACCATCTTCCTTGGGGGGCTTCCGAAGATGGAAGTGTCGCCCTTGCTCGTAGGTGGTCGCCTTGTACTTGATGATGTCGATGTAGGAGAACTCATGGGAAGTAGGCGAAGATGCCGTACGTCCGAAGGCGAAGATGCCGAAGTGGTGGTGGTAGTAGCCGTAGCATGCTCTTGGTGGTGCTTGTCTCGCGGTCTTCTCTTGTGGTCATGAAGTTTGGACTTGGCGTGAAGTAGGGCTTGTTGGGACTTGTAGGTAGGCGCTTGGTGAGCATCGTCATGATGATGTTGGCGTTGTCGCACTTGAGCTCGTAGTAGATGCCGTTCGTCGTCGTCGTGCACATGTTGCTTGGAGGTGACTTGCCCTTCATGACGAGGTGGATCACATAGGTGATGGTGGTCGCCATCGAGATGTGGACATGGAAAACTTGCGCTTGTATCGCTTAGGCGCTTCGAAGATGATCGATTTGCTCGCCGCCGCCTTGAAGATGACGAAGGTGAAGTAGAATTGATCAAGGCCCGAATCTCCTCCATCCTTGCATCTTGCTCCTCCTTTTGTGCGAAAGCTTGTTGTTGATGTAGTCCCTTTTCCTCGCTTCGGAGTGGCGAATGTCGATGGAGAGGTTCTCGATTCTCTCTCGCAATCTTGATTGTGCGCTTTGCATTTGTCGTTGTAGATCAAAGATGGACACTTTGGTGATGTAGTTGTTCAAGCCGTCGTTGTTGTGGAAGACCGAAGATGAAATGCCTTGCCTATCCATCACAAGACTCGAGCCAATATGAGTGGGAGAAAGATAAGAACGAGTATCAAATGTACCTTGACCGAAGTTGAAGGTGGATCAATGATCACTCCAATGTGGAACAAGGAAATAGCACAATTGGTACCAATTCTTGTCGCTTTCTCACACCTATACAAATAAGGCTTATGGTGGAGCTCGGTGAGGATAGTGGCACAAAAATTTGATGTAAAATGTTAGCAAGAGTCAATAATGTTGAAAGAGATTCACAAATTCGCAAGTGAAACAAGTAGACCAATAGCAATGAATGGCACACGGAAACGCACACACGGATAGACAAATGGGGTCATGCAACCAAGGATGAGCACAAAATTTGGAATCCACGGAAAACGCTCGTGTTGCACAACTCAAGAGAGATGCTAGCATGATTGTTCTATAGGCAGATACGACACTTGTGCACAACCTATAAGATGCAAAATGTATCGACTTTCTATCCCATGTATGCTATATATGTATGATGTTCCGGTGGTATGATCCAAGATGATCGGATATGACAATCTTATATGCAATGTGGTATGATGCTATGGCACTTGCTTACAAGCTTCTTTGCTCTCTCTCTTTTTCTTTGCTTAAAAGCTTATTCTTTTTTTGTATGGCCACTTTGTGAAATGCACAAACCAAGATAGCAATTGGGTATATACGGCAACAAACTTGAGGCACACGAGATGATATGATACCGATATGGTATGGTATGTACGCAGTGTATCGTGTAGATCACTAATGTGCACAAGTAACATTGTCGGAAATATTCAAATGGCTAGTCTTGATAGGCAAGTGACACAAAATGGGCTAGGGGTTATCAATGCAATGGCAAGGGAATATACAAAGGAGGGATACCACGATACCAAGATGATATGGAGGTTACCGTCCTTGGCGATGATGAGGGGTGGCGATCTTGATGGAGATACCAAGATGATGGAGACTCGTCCCTAAGTAGCTGAAACACCTTAGGAAACGGAAAAACCGCGAACTCAAAATCTCAAACGTCAAATGTCAAAATGGTGGTAGCGAGGTGGTGATGGCGGAAGCTTAATGGGATTGCGGAAATGCAATTAAGGGTTTTGCGAGTAGGCAATGCAGGAATGGAGGGTAAGGTGGTGGACTGTAAATGGTGTCTGAGTTGGAAGCACGGTCCCTAAGTAGCCGAAACACCTTAGGAGACACAGCTCACAACACAAACAAAATCGGGGTAAGTTGGGGTGGCGGAAGTGTGAGGTAGGCAAAATTATGCAGAAGTTATGGTGGTGGTGGCGGTTGATGGAGAAGCAACCGTCCCTAAGTAGTCTAGACACCTTATGAGACTCAAATCACTCCTCAAGCAACCACTAATGCAATGGGGAACAAAATTAGTTAGGTTGCAGAAGTCGGTGGTATTGTACAGATGATGTGGTGGAAGCCCTAGGCAAAGATCCCAAAATTGTCAAAATTTTATGGAGTCAAAAGATGTTCGTGGTATTTTTGTGGGAAGGGGGATGTCAAGAGCTTTTCAACGAGCTAAAGAACACGAAAATCGGACTCCGGATGAATTAGTTATGGACAAAACAAAAATCAGCCGAAATGGGAATGTACAGGTATCAAACGTTCGAAGGTGGTCGGATGTCCGGGGGCCGGACGTCCAGGCGGGCCCAGAAGTCCGTAAATGAGGCTCGGGTTAGGGGTTCCGTTCGTCTGGTAGAGGTCGGACGTCCGGTCGGTCCAGGGGCTTTGGACGTCCGTGAAAGGCCGGTCGTCCGGTGGGTCGGGGTCAACGCGAGATGCGAGATCCGGGGCGCGATTTTGGGCAGAATTTGGGGATTTTGGGGTCAAAATAGAGGGGATTTCATGGATGAAAGATGACGAAATTTGGGGAGATTCTAGATCCACTTGAAACCAAGCAAATCTATGGATCAAATCCAAGAAAACTTCGTCAAACCAACAAATCACAAAAAATTGGGGCTATTTTTGGTGGGGATTTTGAAAATTGGGGAAGAACACAACATAATTAGGCTAGAAAACAACGAGGGGAGGCACCGAAATCATGATCAACGTGGCTCATGATACCAAGATGGTGTAGGGTAGGAAC